>NC_089752.1:107716852-107861852 GCF_040412425.1 Macrobrachium rosenbergii
TAAATTTTCCCATCAGCAGGGTCAGTTTTCTATAGAACTCAGTGGTCTGGTAAAACTAAGATATACTTTTTTATAGAATGACAAGAAATAAAATTCGCCCAGATGTCATTATAAATACGTCAGGAACCGTAGGTTCTCCGGTATTTTTTAACTACATTCTCATTATTATTGTTTTGAATATTCATGTGCTTTTTTTTTCTCGGTATCTATCTGCTCAGTGATTTTATTTGACGATTTTTGCTTAACAGGTAATCTCTTACTTCTTAGTCATTGCTCTTGGTGTCAGTTTTGATTTGCAGTTAAGTTTCGTTATGTTCCCTTTTTTTTTTACTTTGTATTATTATGTGTTTCAGTGTTGTCAGTTATAGCTGTTTTGATACTTTAAGATCTAGTCAGTCAGTATAGTTTTCTTACCGTTTCTTTCTATTTATTATGGGAAAATTTATATATTCCTGGAAGCTCGGCTGTGCTTCTGTTGTGATTTAAGAAATAATAATGTCTGGAATATTACCACGTCTTCTTATCATATTATCCTGTTCTATATAAATATTAATCATATATATATTTATATATATATATATATATATATATATATATATATAATATATATATATATATATATATATATATATATATAATTTATGTATTGGGTATTGGTGACATTGAAACCCTTTTATTTATGTTTTTACAAATATAATAACGGGTAAGAATATAATGAAAAAAAAAATGGATTAATACGCGATTAAAATACTCAGATTCAGAGTAAAATTTCGAAGAATCACAGAAACGGGGCCTGTCATAACATAGGCTACTTATAAGAACTGTCAAACTGCTGATATGACATCGTAATAATTAGTTATACATAGCAGCCGCTAATAACTCTTCTTTGAATCTTGATATTTTTATCTTCCTTTTCTAGTTTTTTGTAAAAGAAAAGTATTGTGCCGGCTTTGTCTATCCTTCCGAACTTTTTTCTGTCCGCCCTCAGAGCTTAAAAACTACTGAGGCTAGAGGGCTGCAAATTGGTATGTTGATCATCCACCCTCCAATCATCAAACATACCAGATTGCAGCCCTCTAGCCTTAGTAGTTTTTATTTTATTTAAGGTGAAAGTTAGCCATAATCGTGCTTCTGGAAACGATATAGGATAGGCCACCACCGGGCCGTGGTTAAAGTTTCAATGGCCGCGGCTCATACAGCATTATAACGAGACCACCGAAAGATAGATCTATTTTCGATGGCCTTGATTATACGCTGTAGCGGCTGTACAGAAAACTCAAGTGTACCGAAGAAACTTCGGCGCATTTTTAACTTTTTTCTGTTACTCTTACACAGTCTCTATTACTTGTTTTGATTTCATGTAGTATATGGTTTTCCATCTTCGTAATTCACCTTCACTGTCCGCCAAGAGGCATATATAGGCCTATGACAAATAGTGCCACTGGCTATCAAATATTTTCTCCTTAATTTCTACGTGTAGATTGTTGCTCGTTCTTGAAACCCTTATATATCTCACAGCAGCGTAACATTGTTTAATGAAACATATTTCCACCCTCTATCAAAGGTATTTCCTTCATAGGCCTACCTCTGGACTGAAAAATCCGTGGCTCAGCCTACTGTCAAGGGAGTGACCTCCGGAGTTATCCCTAAGGGAGTGACCTCCGGAGTTATCCCTAGCCTGTACTTATGTTGTTTGTAATCCTTGGAGGATTACTGTCCTTTTGTACTTCAAAGTAGCGTTTTGTTTTACTAGAGGAAAGTTAGTTTCGTGAAAAGGTTTTTGGATTCTTTTTCCTTTTAAACCTTCATTGATTCAAATGGACTGATGTTACTCGTATCCTCGGTCTGAGAAAGACTCCATAGCCTGCTCTCTCTCGCTGCTGTGCTAGTGTCCTCCTAACAAATGATTTTTTGGCAGCAATGGCATCTACATTGTTTTCAAGGACGTAAATTCTGACGATGCCTGTTGTGCTCGACTCACAGCATTCCAGTGGTTTTGGCTTAGCAAAGCCTGTACTCTTGAAACACCATTTTAATTGTCAACATCAGCCTTGCTTCCGACCACACCTCATTTTCTTAACCTTCGGAGCATCTTTTACAACATATAAGTACTATGTAACGATTGCTCAGCCACCAGGTTTTATTCCTGTACACGAGAGTCATGCTTGGATCTGCTTTATTGTTTATTTTAATGTTGGTCAGACGAAGGTTTTTACTGCATACATATTCCAGTCCTCTGTTCGGTGTTGTTTTCTGATAGTTTATAGTTTTCTGCAAAAGAAAACTATTGAGTTGGCTTTGTCTGTCCGTCCGCACTTTTTCTGTCCGCCCTCAAATGTTAAAAAACTACTGAGGCTAGACAGCTGCAAATTGGTATGCTGATCGTTCACCCTCCAATCATCAAACATACCAATTTGCAGCCCTTTAGCCTCAGTAGTTTTGATTTTATTGAAGGTTAAAGTTAGCTATATAGGTGCTAACAACACCCGCCACCACCGGGCTGTGGCTGAAAGTTTCATGGAATTGCTACGTTCGTCAAAACCAGTGTAGCCAGCTCTGTCGAGAAGTTATTATATAACACTTGTGTGCGTCTTTCGCATTTTTCTTTCCACGTCCTGCAACTATAGATCTGATTGTTTGCAGGTTGTGGATTTCAGCTTCATACGTATTATTTTCTATATTATATAGTTTGACGACGCTTTACGTGTTGGTGAAATACTAAGGCTAGTTTCTCCTGTAAGGTTTTACCGAATAGTTGCTTTAATTTGCAGAAACAAAGCGCCAAATAGCGTGAGTCACCTTGATGCTAGGTAACAGATTTCACACACATGACTCCTAACTTCGTTTGAGTCATAAAAGTGTTCAGATTCCTGACAATGCATTAAGGCGACTCACTACCTTAGTTCATGGCTTCTGTACTGATTCGTATAAAATATTTGATCATCTCTTGAAACAAACACCGGAGAATGCTTTAAGATATATCACTGCAGAAGTGTTTCTGAAAATGCCGGAAGCTAATGTATTCAGGGACTAATTCGAATCTGATAATTGAATGCAGTAATGAATGAGTGTGGCAACAGTGAAAGCTAATTATAAGTGATTGCAACATCGTTTATAATTTCTTGTTACCTCGTAACATTTAAGATTTCACTTGGCAATTCTCACTTTGCTGGTGCTCATAAATCGTTAATTATAATTTCACCCTTCAAAACAACATCGCTCATTTAATAATTGCTTGGAAATTTCCTTTGGTAAAATTCTTCCAGATTTTATCTTCACGTTAAACCACGTCGATTACCCCTTCGTAAAGCCTTGTCAAATGTCTGTCAGTTTCAGCTAATTCAGTTTCCCTTTGGTTTGGTTTCACTGCTTTTCAAATGTCTGTCAGTTTCAACTAATTCAGTTTCCCACTGGTTTAATTTCACTGCTTTTCAAATGTCTGTCAGTTTCAGCCAATAAGTTTCCCACTGTTTCCTGCTTTTCAAATTTCTGTTTGGTTTCATTTTGCCACTGCTTTCAAATGTCTGTCGGTTTCAGCCAATTCAGTTTCCCTATGGTTTGGTTTCATTGCTTTTCAAATGTCTGTCAGTTTCAGCCAATTCAGTTTCCCTTTGGTTTGGTTTCACTGCTTTTCAAATGTCTGTCAGTTTCAGCCAATTCAGTTTCCCTTTGGTTTGGTTTCATTGCTTTTCAAATGTCTGTCAGTTTCAGCCAATTCAGTTTTCCTTTGGTTTGGTTTCACTGCTTTTCAAATGTCTGTCAGTTTCAGCTAATTCAGTTTCCCTCTGGTTTGGTTTCACTGCTTTTCAAATGTCTGTCAGTTTCAGCCAATTCAGTTTCCCTTTGGTTTGGTTCCACTGCTTTTCAAATGTCTGTCAGTTTCAGCCAATTCAGTTTTCCTTTGGTTTGGTTTCACTGCTTTTCAAATGTCTGTCAGTTTCAGCTAATTCAGTTTCCCTCTGGTTTGATTTCACTGCTTTTCAAATGTCTGTCAGTTTCAACTAATTCAGTTTCCCACTGGTTTAATTTCACTGCTTTTCAAATGTCTGTCAGTTTCAGCCAATTCAGTTTCCCTTTGGTTTGGTTTCATTGCTTTTCAAATGTCTGTCAGTTTCAGCCAATTCGGTTTCCTTGGTTTGGTTTCACTGCTTTTCAAATGTCTGTCAGTTTGGTTTCATTGCTTTTCAAATGTCTCAGTTTCCTCTGGTTTGATTTCAAATGTCTGTCAGTTTCTTTTCAAACTTTCAAATGTCAGTTTTCAGCCAATTCAGTTTCCATTTGGTTTGGTTCCACTGCTTTTCAAATGTCTGTCAGTTTCCAGCCAATTCAGTTTTTTGGTCTTTCAAATGTCTGTCAGTTTCAGCCAATTCAGTTTCCCTTTGGTTTGGTTTCACTGCTTTTCAAATGTCTGTCAGTTTCAGCCAATTCAGTTTCCCCTTGGTTTGGTTTCACTGCTTTTCAAATGTCTGTCAGTTTCAGCTAATTCAATTTCCCTCTGGTCTGATTTCTCTGCTTTTCAAATGTCTGTCAGTTTCAGCCAATTCAGTTTCCCTTTGGTTTGGTTCCACTGCTTTTCAAATGTCTGTCAGTTTCAGCCAATTCAGTTTCCCTCTGGTTTGGTTCCACTGCTTTTCAAATGTCTGTCAGTTTCAGCCAATTCAGTTTCCCTTTGGTTTGGTTCCACTGCTTTTCAAATGTCTGTCAGTTTCAGCCAATTCAGTTTCCCTCTGGTTTGGTTCCACTGCTTTTCAAATGTCTGTCAGTTTCAGCCAATTCAGTTTCCTCTGGTTTGGTTCCACTGCTTTTCAAATGTCTGTCAGTTTCAGCCAATTCAGTTTCCCTCTGGTTTGGTTCCACTGCTTTTCAAATGTCTGTCAGTTTCAGCCAATTCAGTTTCCCTCTGGTTTGGTTCCACTGCTTTTCAAATGTCTGTCAGTTTCAGCCAATTCAGTTTCCCACTGGTTTGGTTCCACTGCTTTTCAAATGTCTGTCAGTTTCAGCCAAATTCAGTTTCCCGCTGGTTTGGTTCCACTGCTTTTCAAATGTCTGTCAGTTTCAGCCAATTCAGTTTCCCACTGGTTTGGTTCCACTGCTTTTCAAATGTCTGTCAGTTTCAGCCAATTCAGTTTCCCGCTGGTTTGGTTCCACTGCTTTTCAAATGTCTGTCAGTTTCAGCCAATTCAGTTTCCCTTTGGTTTGGTTCCACTGCTTTTCAAATGTCTGTCAGTTTCAGCCAATTCAGTTTCCCTCTGGTTTGGTTCCACTGCTTTTCAAATGTCTGTCAGTTTCAGCCAATTCAGTTTCCCTTTGGTTTGGTTTCACTGCCGAAGATGTTCCAGCTAGTATGGCTGTCGAAAGAACTCCTGTAGGTGGTGCAGTGGCTACAGGAGGTCCTTTTCCTTCCGCTTACCTTTGCAGTGCCCCGCGAGGGTATCTCATCCAGTTGGTCTTTTAATCTGGAAACTTTTATTATGCCTGAAGCAAAGTTTTGGGGAGTCGTGTGTTTGAGATCTCTTATCCAGCATCTTTTGGCATGAATGACTAAATTTAACAAGGATGTTTGTACCGCCTCATTTAAATGTCATAATTCGATATCCACTTTGTTCTAGCCAGTGTTTGTTCCTGCGCAAATACAAACCTTCGTTGTCTCCATAGGATTTAGCATGCGACGCTAAATCGTATGTGAAGAACTTCAGTTTTGTATGTTAGGAAAAATACAAATTACTTTGAATATTTTCTATTTTTTGGGAGTGTTTTTGTCTATCTTTACATGCAACATGTTCATTACCTCACCAGTTTTTCTGAGTTTTTAATTGATGTTTTCTGCATCTACATAAACATGCGGGAATTCTTAACTTTAACTGTTCTGTATGTATGGAAAACTACTCACCATTTTACCATTTTTCAGTAGTTGCTGTACCTGTTCAGAGTTCAAAATATAATATATATTAAATACTAAAAACACCAGATGTAGATGAACAGATAATATATAATATCTATCTATCTCTATCTATCTATATATCTATCTGTCTATATATATATATATATATATATATATATATATATATATACATATATATATATATATATATATATATATATATATATATATATATATATATATATATATATATATATATATATACATATATATATATACATATATATATATATATATATATATATATATATATATATATACATATATATATATATATATATATATATATATATATATATATATATATATATATATATATATATATATATATATATATATATATATATATATACATATATATATACATATATATATGTGTATATATATATATATATATATATATATATATATATATATATATATATATATATATATATATATATATATATATATATATATATATATATATATATATATATATATATATAATGTTGTTCATCTACATGTAGTGGTTTTAATAATTAATATATATATACTGTATATATATATATAATATATATATATATATGAAATTATTATCACACGTGATTTATATACAATCATGAAGCTACAAATGTAAACTTAATATGAAATCACGCTACCTCGGTATATCTCCGTTGGAGAATTGTGCGCGAAGGGAATTTATATAAGTGATAAATGGTGGAATCGTGACGAACCATTGAACCTATTCAGCGACTCAGTTGGCGTAAACCATTGAGCCATCAAGAGAAGTATAAGTCTTTTGCGAGATGTCAAACTGCTTTTTGCCGTCGTGGCGAGGAAAGTGTACTAGCCTCGACAATGACCCACCTCCGCCATGACAGTTCATTGGTGCGTTTGGAACACGCAGCTCTTGTTATGAAATTATTATCACACGTGATTTATATACAATCATGAAGCTACAAATGTAAGCAATATCGAAATCCACGCTACCTCGGTATATCTCCGTTGGAGAATTGTCGCGAAGGGAATTTATATAAGTGATAAATGAATGGAATCGTGGGGACACGAACCCGCGACGAAAGCAGTACGACATCTCGGCAAAAGACTTATACCTCTCTTGATGGCTCAATGGTTTACGTCAACTGGAGTCGCTGAATAGGCTTTAAATCGCGGGTTCGTGTCCCCACGATTCCAATTCATTTATCACTTATATAAATTCCCGCTCGCGACAATTCTCCAACGGAGATATACCGAGGTAGCGTGATTTCGATATTAAGCGACATTTGTAGCTTCATGATTGTATATAAATCACGGTGATAATAATTTCATAACAAGAGCTGCGTGTTCCAAACGCATCAATGAACTGTCATGGCGAGGTGGGTCATTGTCGAGGCTAGTACACTTTCCCGCTCACGACGGGTAAAAGCAGTACGACATCTCGGCAAAAGACTTATACCTCTTTGATGGCTCAATGGTTTACGCCAACTGGAGTCGCTGAATAGGCTTTCGTCGCGGTTCGTGTCCCCACGATTCCAATTCATTTATCACTTATATAAATTCCCCTTCGGCGACAATTCTCCAACGGAGATATACCGAGGTAGCGTGGATTTCGATATTGCGACATTTGTAGCTTCATGATTGTATATAAATCACGGTGTGATAATAATTTCATAACAAGAGCTGCGTGTTCCAAACGCGTTTCCAATGAACTGTCATGGCGGAGGTGGGTCATTGTCGAGGCTAGTACACTTTCCCCGCTCACGACGGGTAAAAGCAGTCACGACATCTCGGCAAAAGACTTATACCTCTCTTGATGGCTCAATGGTTTACGTCAACTGGAGTCGCTGAATAGGCTTTAAATCGCGGGTTCGTGTCCCCACGATTCCAATTCATTTATCACTTATATAAATTCCCTTCGCGACAATTCTCCAACGGAGATATACCGAGTAGCGTGGATTTCGATATTAAGCGACATTTGTAGCTTCATGATTGTATATAAATCACGGTGTGATAATAATTTCATAACAAGAGCTGCGTGTTCCAAACGTACCAATGAACTGTCATGGCGGAGGTGGGTCATTGTCGAGGCTAGTACACTTTCCCCGCTCACGACGGGTAAAAGCAATCGACATCTCGGCAAAAGACTTATACCTCTTTGATGGCTCAATGGTTTACGTCAACTGGAGTCGCTGAATAGGCTTTCGTCGCGGGTTCGTGTCCCCACGATTCCAATTCATTTATCACTTATATAAATTCCCTTCGCGACAATTCTCCAACGGAGATATACCGAGGTAGCGTGGATTTCGATATTAAGCGACATTTGTAGCTTCATGATTGTATATAAATCACGGTGTGATAATAATTTCATAACAAGAGCTGCGTGTTCCAAACGTACCAATGAACTGTCATGGCGGAGGTGGGTCATTGTCGAGGCTAGTACACTTTCCCGCTCACGGCGGGTAAAAGCAGTCACGACATCTCGCAAAAGACTTATACCTCTTTGATGGCTCAATGGTTTACGCCAACTGGAGTCGCTGAATAGGCTTTAAAGTCGCGGGTTCGTGTCCCCACGATTCCAATTCATTTATCACTTATATAAATTCCCTTCAAGACAATTCTCCAACGGAGATATACCGAGGTAGCGTGGATTTCGATATTAAGCGACATTTGTAGCTTCATGATTGTATATAAATCACGGTGTGATAATAATTTCATAACAAGAGCTGCGTGTTCCAAACGTACCAATGAACTGTCATGGCGGAGGTGGGTCATTGTCGAGGCTAGTACACTTTCCCCGCTCACGACGGGTAAAAGCAGTACGACATCTCGGCAAAAGACTTATACCTCTCTTGATGGCTCAATGGTTTACGTCAACTGGAGTCGCTGAATAGGCTTTCGTCGCGGGTTCGTGTCCCCACGATTCCAATTCATTTATCACTTATATAAATTCCCCTTCAAAGACAATTCTCCAACGGAGATATACCGAGGTAGCGTGGATTTCGATATTAGCGACATTTGTAGCTTCATGATTGTATATAAATCACGGTGTGATAATAATTTCATAACAAGAGCTGCGTGTTCCAAACGTACCAATGAACTGTCATGGCGGAGGTGGGTCATTGTCGAGGCTAGTACACTTTCCCTCCACGACGGGTAAAAGCAGTCGACATCTCGCAAAAGACTTATACCTCTCTTGATGGCTCAATGGTTTACGCCAACTGGAGTCGCTGAATAGGCTTTCGTCGCGGGTTCGTGTCCCCACGATTCCAATTCATTTATCACTTATATAAATTCCCTTCGCACAATTCTCCAACGGAGATATACCGAGGTAGCGTGGATTTTCGATATTAAGCGACATTTGTAGCTTCATGATTGTATATAAATCACGGTGTGATAATAATTTCATAACAAGAGCTGCGTGTTCCAAAACGTACCAATGAACTGTCATGGCGAGGTGGGTCATTGTCGAGGCTAGTACACTTTCCCCTCTCACGACGGGTAAAAGCAGTACGACATCTCGGCAAAAGACTTATACCTCTCTTGATGGCTCAATGGTTTACGTCAACTGGAGTCGCTGAATAGGCTTTAAATCGCGGTTGTTACGTGTCCCCACGATTCCAATTCATTTATCACTTATATAAATTCCCCTTGGCGACAATTCTCCAACGGAGATATACCGAGGTAGCGTGGATTTCGATATTGCGACATTTGTAGCTTCATGATTGTATATAAATCACGGTGTGATAATAATTTCATAACAAGAGCTGCGTGTTCCAAACGTACCAATGAACTGTCATGGCGGAGGTGGGTCATTGTCGAGGCTAGTACACTTTCCCGCTCACGACGGGGTAAAAGCAGTACGACATCTCGGCAAAAGACTTATACCTCTCTTGATGGCTCAATGGTTTACGTCAACTGGAGTCGCTGAATAGGCTTTTCGTCGCGGGTTCGTGTCCCCACGATTCCAATTCATTTATCACTTATATAAATTCCCCTTCGGCGACAATTCTCCAACGGAGATATACCGAGGTAGCGTGGATTTCGATATTAAAGACATTTGTAGCTTCATGATTGTATATAAATCACGGTGTGATAATAATTTCATAACAAGAGCTGCGTGTTCCAAACGCACCAATGAACTGTCATGGCGGAGGTGGGTCATTGTCGAGGCTAGTACACTTTCCCGCTCACGACGGGTAAAAGCAGTCACGACATCTCGGCAAAAGACTTATACCTCTCTTGATGGCTCAATGGTTTACGTCAACTGGAGTCGCTGAATAGGCTTTTCGTCGCGGTTCGTGTCCCCACGATTCCAATTCATTTATCACTTATATAAATTCCCTTCGGCGACAATTCTCCAACGGAGATATACGAGGTAGCGTGGATTTCGATATTAGCGACATTTGTAGCTTCATGATTGTATATAAATCACGGTGTGATAATAATTTCATAACAAGAGCTGCGTGTTCCAAACGTACCAATGAACTGTCATGGCGGAGGTGGGTCATTGTCGAGGCTAGTACACTTTCCCGCTCACGACGGGGTAAAAGCAGTCGACATCTCGGCAAAAGACTTATACCTCTCTTGATGGCTCAATGGTTTACGCCAACTGGAGTCGCTGAATAGGCTTTCGTCGCGGGTTCGTGTCCCCACGATTCCAATTCATTTATCACTTATATAAATTCCCCTTCGGCGACAATTCTCCAACGGAGATATACCGAGTAGCGTGGATTTCGATATTAAGCGACATTTGTAGCTTCATGATTGTATATAAATCACGGTGTGATAATAATTTCATAACAAGAGCTGCGTGTTCCAAACGTGCCAATGAACTGTCATGGCGGAGGTGGGTCATTGTCGAGGCTAGTACACTTTCCCGCTCACGACGGGTAAAAGCAGTCACGACATCTCGGCAAAAGACTTATACCTCTTTGATGGCTCAATGGTTTACGCCAACTGGAGTCGCTGAATAGGCTTTTCGTCAGCGGGTTCGTGTCCCCACGATTCCAATTCATTTATCACTTATATAAATTCCCCTTCAGCACAATTCTCCAACGGAGATATACCGAGGTAGCGTGGATTTCGATATTAGCGACATTTGTAGCTTCATGATTATATATATATATATATATATATATATATATATATATATATATATATATATATATATATATATATATATATATATTATATATATAGATATATATACATATATACATGAGTGTGTATTATATGTATATATGTGTATACAGGCCTATGTATGAGTGTATTTAGGCTATAATACATTTTTTCTTTATGACCTTAAAGTGACCAAGAAACTTCCTTAAACCTTTTATAAAATAACTAATTTCTGACACCAGCTTTGATATGAATATTCCCTACCTCATTAGGACCATTACTTGATAATTGATCGTTTATTTTTTATAATATTTAATGTCGGTAATTCATCACTGACACATCACAAGTAGGTTGAATACAAGTCAGCTATTTAACTGGTAGTTCAGACCACCGGTGCTTCATACGATTATCGAGATTGGTCAGTGGTTCGTTACTCTCTTAAGGTCGTTTACCTGTTTTCAATCTGTTTGTGACGCGCGTGCAACAAGTTGTCGACTTGTCTTCATGGCAAGTGTTACACGTGTCATAAAAGCAATATGATATGTCATGAAAATATTGGACGTACCTCAGGGTAGAAGTAGGCATAACTTCTCCAATTGTAGTTTCTCGTTGGGGGAGTCGATGGAGTTGTGGGCTAGCACTCGCTAGGCCCGAGTTCGAGTCTCCGGCCGGCTAATGAAGAATTAGAGGAATTTATTTCTGTGATAGAAATTCATTCCTCGCTATAATGCGGTTCGGATTCCACAATAAGCTGTAGGTCCCGTGGCTAAGTAAGCAATTGGTTCTTAGCCATGCAATAAGTCTGATCCTTCCGGCCAGCCCTAGGAGAGCTGTTGATCAGCTCAGTGGTCTGGTAAAACTAAGGTATGCTTAACTTTTCTCCAGTTGTTCGGTTGTACATTTCATCAAGTGCTTTAGATTCTATGAAGTATGTCTAACTTATTATTTTTTAATTTTGTATGATCGGTTGTGATATAGAGCCTCTAGAAATTGAATAATACAGTCACCTTAGAATGTCCTTAGAGATGTTTCGCTGAATTTTGTCAAAAGTTCAGTGTGGATCTGTTGTAGTGTTTCATGTGGTACGTCATGTGGCAGTAAGTTTGGCCCACGTTTTGTCTTCAAATTCATATTCGGCTCATTGTAAATTGTGCTCAGTCCATGATGAGCATTCGAGACACCCGATGCCCATCATTCTTGTAGTATGAAAAGCAGTCTCACACTTTGAAATATAATTATGCAACTTGTGTGTCGTTCATAAACAACCTCGCATTTCCTACATCGTTTTGGTTTTTCAACGATTGCATAGATCTTTAAAAAAATCTTATCTTTACTTAACAGTCTTCTAAAACTGTTTATCATGAGTGTGAAGGCAGTGAGTGCCTTTCTTCGAAACAAATAGGTAAACGATCAAGTTGAAAGTGTCCCTTGCGGTAGATATTTACCGTAAATCAATTTCTGCCAAGATGTCGTTGATAATATAAACTGAAAATCCGTCAGGGAAAAAGGTATTAGTCAGTTAACGTTCATCTGCAATTACCCCATTGGTTATCTAGGGTGACTCACTATACTGTGACTGGAAATTCTTCTTCTTCTTCGTTTAACGTATAATAAGTAAAAATCCACAATTATGTATATGAGCAAGAATATATATTGGCCGAAGAGGACCGTCGTGCAAACGACCGAAAGCTCCCATTTTTAATAATTTTTTATTTTGAAAAATTACAGCCTTGCGCAAATTACGTAATTGTGGATTCTTACTTTTCACCCAGTAGTTAATGTCCCTTTTATTTGCTACTAGAGGCAGGTTGAAGGGACTAAAGCTGGGTTCTGTTAAGTCGCCTCTCTGCAGTTTTGTTGACCTGTTCCTGATGTTTTTCCTGAAGTCTGAAGCAAAGACCCTTCATTCATCGGTTTGTAATTTTGGGCCTTTCAACGATGTTTGCAGTTGCGCTGAGCAGTGAAGAATATCATGGAGATTGATCTAAGACGCAAAACTAAAAATAAAAATAGCGAAAGTTCTGAGAGTAGGAGATAGGTCAGGTAACTAACACCAAATTCTCATGGGATTTTCAGTGTAAAATTCAAATTTTGACACAACGGCGACGTTATCTATCATGGTCATGTTTTCTAATTGTCATGGATATTTGTACAAATACCTGAATGGTACTATTTATGAGCCTCATTCTTCTGAAACAAATTAAAAAGATTATGAAATCATAACAGACTTCCTTAGAATGGCGTGAACAGTGTAAAAAAGGAATAATCATAAAAAAGATTAATAATATTCCAATTGAATGTATTTAATTATTTACTATTCATCATTCTTAGTAACAAATAGATGAATGCATTCAGGAGGAATGAATGTATCTAGATTTAAATAGCAATGAATAAAACAAGTGATTCATAACGTTTAGCAATAAAGAAATGAAATGTCTATGAAGGGTCTCAAACCCACGATTTCGAAAGCTATGGTACAGTGGTGACTCTGGTTGTATAACCACCACCGGCGGAAGTTAAGTGAATGGGATACCTGAGGCAGCCCAAAGCACTGACAAACATAGGGAGGCCCCCCCCCCCGTCAATTAACTGATAGGAGTGGGTACCGAGTGCCTCTTCTGCCAGAGGGTATTGAAAGAAATGGACGTAGTGGTGAGTGTGTGTGTGTGCGTTTGTGTATGTGTGTGTATTTTCTCTGAATATAATGATGCCATGTTTCTGACGGGTTTCGTCCATAAAGACTTTTTTTTTTCTCTACGTCGTTAGCATGACTAATATTCCCCAGAAAGAATGACACCCATTTTTTCCTATCTTTATGAGATTGTGGTGGAACGGACAACATAAGTTATATTTTTATGTGGGGAGGAGGGAAGGGGAGTGGGGGAGGGATGGGAGGAGAAGGGGAGAGGAGAGGGGGAGGAGAGAGGAGGGGAAGGTAGACCAACCCCATCTCTTAAGGGATAGGGGATGATTTTACAGACCTCGAGCCAAAACACGACTTTGGGGTTATGGACAGTGAATTTGCATCATGTGTTAATATAAGTCAAACACTTATGACGATTTTTATTTCACGTTAAAATAACTTTGAATAGCTAAAACGGAATGTTTCTTGTTGTGCTGTTTTATTGATTTGATTGTTATTTGTCACATTTTATAAACTGAATATTTAACTGTAAGATTTTAAAATTTTCCTATGCTAATCTATTCTTTCTTTTTGGGTGACGTCGCCATTCCAGAAATCGCCGATCCTAAAGGTAAGTGAAGATCTGAAATTTTCCTTTTTTTTTTCCTCGATAATATTCGAAGGGTTAAAATGATATAATGATGATAATTTTATTGATTACATTTACCATTAAACTTGAGAGTACCTGAGAAGTCAGTATAACAGCTGGAGGAGTTCTGGCAAGGTAACCTCACTTACCGTTCGTAAAGTAATTTGGGGAGCATGGGATAATTGATCTTACTTTAATTCTGTATTTATGATTTTAGAATTATGATTCAGACACTGATTAATCTTTTGCTTTAGACCTTTTTGTCTTTAATGGCAGATTCATTAGCTGTTTTGCATCTAGGTACAATATAGGTACAATATATTTCTTACTTTGAATAATTAACAGACTTCTTGTAATAAGTTTGCTATGTCTATACAGAATTTATTTACTCCAATTGCTGCTGATTTTTCTGTCCACTCAAACATGGTTAGATTATGTGCAATTTGGTAAACGTCCACATTGGTCTGTACTTGTCCTAAAGATACATATTCTAACACTTTGTTTCCGTTACACGAACTTTTTATTGCTCTCAACAACTTACCTTCCATACTGTAAATTTCAACACCTTCCACGTTTGTCTCTCAATCAGTTCTATAATAAGCTTACTCTGGGTCCATGTATGGCATAAACAGTTTTTCTCCTGTATTTTCGAACTTCTCACTTAATTATTTCATCACACACACGTTATTCACACACCCTTTTTCTTGGCCAAACCCACATTGTTGTTCCCCTGTCAGCCCTCTGCCACCTAGCTACCTGACTTTCTCCTCAAACACCTACCATATACCTTCCCTTGAATATTTAGTAACAATTTGCTGCTATAATGCCTGCATTGGCCTTTATCAAATCTACTTTTGTTAGTGGAACAATCGGCGTCTGACCCATTCTTTTGAAATATTTCCCTCATCCAGGCATACCTTACAGACCGTGGTGTTTTTACAGCTCTTCAACCTCTTAATTCTATTCTTTACGTCCTTAGAGTCACTTCCACAAGTATTTTCAGTTTCACACTAAACTTTTCCACTCTTGCACCATTCAGCTCTGCCTCTCTCATGTCCTCCACACTCAACGCACCTTCAAAATACTCACTTCATTGGGAAAAAATCACATTTACTTCAAGCATCGTCTTCCCATTTATCTCTGATATTCTTCGATCATCTTTACCTTGTCCTTTCTCTTTGCGTTTAACTTCCCGACAGAATAGTTATTTTCTCCGTAAAGTTCACCTTCTCCAGTTTATTTTCATCATGGACCTTCTTTTCTCTCTCTCACTGTCGTCTTGATTACCTAATCCTTTATACCTGTACTTGATCTTTGTCAAGGAACCTCACCTGAAGTAGCGTAATTTATTTCTCCCAGCACTAAACCTTTCATTTTTTCGTCTGACTTCTCGCTGGTTTCATTCCTTCTTTCCCAGCCTGTACCCAAACGGCACAAACACTTCTGCTCTTCTATATCCTATCAGTGAATTTTACAAACTACGCGTTTACTCCTTTCATCTGTTATAGCCATAGATACATCGATGCAGTTTTTCCATATATGCTCTGTTCACTTCATTCTTATCTGACTGAGCTCCCTTCAGTCCATGTACAGCCACAGGTTTTATCCCACCTTAAACTTTTAACTATCTTAACTTTCTCTGTAACCAAAACAGTTAACAAATATAAACAAAATAATGATCATGTTCACCTACACCCCATCATCATCTCATCCTTGCATCCAGTATCTTGGTGTTCCAATTATTTTGGACTACATATTATCAAACAAACTAATTTTGATTGCATTTTTTCTGTCCAAGTATACTTAAAAATATTCATCTGTGGAAACGAATTTCAAACAATCAAGCCTCTTTGACGACAGGGACGCCAGATCAAAAACTCCATCTCCTTCTCTGTAATGTACATTTACATTGAAATCGCCTAGCTCAACAATCCTTTCTTGTTCACTAAATCCAACCACACAGATATAAACATCCCGTAAAAGATTCTTCTCCCTTCTTATTCCTTTCCATTTCTTGATCATTTACACCCACTGTTACAACTTTTTCTCCTGCCACACTCAAATACAATCCTTGGACTAGCATATTTAAACCTTCACCTAACCACAGAGTCTTCCTGACACTGCAGATGGTACACCTTCCCAGCTCTACATCTTTCGACTACCCCAAACACAGTCTACACCTTCCTAACTCTACGCCTTTCATCTATCCCAGACACAATCATGCATTGTTCTTACCATTCCTGCATACGATGCTCTTCCACTTTTGTCTCATCAAGTGCCAAAAGGTCCAGCTTTCCCTCCCTAAACAAATTAGCTATTATGTGTGCTAAGGTACAAACGAATATTCAGATGGGTTAAGGTTGGTAAACAACAGATGAAAGGATGCTCCTCAAGATGGAGTAGGGGAAGACGGCTGGGGTATGCTATTTTATAGTAAATCTTGCTGTTTGAAGGACACTGACTTACAACCTGTGTCATTTCTTAATGGAAAATCAGTTTTACATTTTTCTGTTGTTTAGACTAAACTACTGAAGGTTTTGAATTCCTTAAATTTTACATAATTTCTTTTGAAATCAGCGAATCAAATGTGTACATTCCTTGACTGATAACTAATAACATTTTTGCCATTCTGTGTGTGTGTGAAAATCAGCAGAACCCTGGGTTTTGCAAAATATTAGGAAAAAATAAATACGAAGCCTGATGTTATTGCATGTAAAGAGGCAAAGGATAATGGGCAGAGTATTTTGAAATAAGGGGGTTGGACAAACAGTAGGCTAATTATGTTTGTGGCTGACAGAAGCAGAGCTGGGGAATGGATAGTGCTTATGGAGTTATGGCAACAGTGGGGATGGGTGAAAGAATACAAATATATTTGTTGAAGTATTTTAATAATATTGACCATATATATATATATATATATATATATATATATATATATATATATATATATATATATATATATATATATATATATAAAATATATATATATATATATTGTGTATATGGTTTGGGAATGCAAAATAAGTAATAAAAGAAGAGTTACTAGGTATTCTTTCCCAGTCTGAATTTGTGCTTGACTTGGTTTGGAGATTATGATGAGGATGGTTGTACTAGGTGATTTAAATGTATAAAGTTAGGCGACAGAAAGAAATGGTATTGTTGATAGGCATCAAATTCTTGGTGTAACTGAGAATAGAAAGTGTCTTGTACTGTATACTATCATGCTAATTGACAGCTTTAAATAGATTATCTTTAAATAAGAATTATATAGTGATTATATATATATATATATATATATATATATATA
Organism: Macrobrachium rosenbergii; assembly: GCF_040412425.1. NCBI lineage: Eukaryota > Metazoa > Arthropoda > Malacostraca > Decapoda > Palaemonidae > Macrobrachium > Macrobrachium rosenbergii. The sequence continues at coordinate 107,734,473 of NC_089752.1, forward strand.
TATATATATATATATATATATATATATATAAACTTATAAACTACAGGGAAAATGGCAAGGAGGATAATTTATTAGAGCCAGTTGAGGGACATAATGCTGAGAAGAGTGGCGGCTGGAGGTACATCTGAGCATTATTTGATTGAGGTGATTGGAATTAAAGACTGGAGAGGTAGGAGTGAAATGTAGCTGTAAATTTAATTAAGACAACTGAGTTGGATAAGATGAAAGTGATAATAATGTACGAAAAATTGGCTGGGTTAAAAAAAAAAAGACAGAATTTTATGGAGTGTATGTGAGAAGTGTGCAACATTCATTTTTGAGTCACAGAGTAGGGGACCAGGAAGAGGGCGTAAAAAAGTAAGTAGATTGAGGAAAAAATGAGAGTTTTTCGTGAAGAAAAAATTGTTTGAAATTGGCAGGAACAGGTTTTCTGGAGGATAGATTGTGTAATCAGGAAAAGTGGAAGAGAAAAGGAGGCAAGTAATGAGAATAAAAGGGTGAATACGTGGAAGTTTGTTAGAAGAATACATTTTTTCTATGGGAAAGTAAATGCAGAGAAAAAGTTGCATGAGCAAATGGATCTCAGGATAAAAGATGTAAATAGAAAGATGCTGTCTGAACAGAGTGCGGCCTTGGGGCGACTAAAAGAGTATTTTGAAAATTTGTTGAACGCAGGAGAGAGAATGGAGCTGAATGAAGGGATTAGTGTAAGTGGAAATGCTTGTGGAAGTGACTGTTGAGGATATAAGCAGGAAAATGAAGAGGTTGGCGGGACTCCAAGCGAGATGCTGTGGCGTGTGGTGAAAGTGCGAGCAATTAGCTGACAAGGGTGGTACATTATTTCTAGGCAGGAGAATGTTCCAAGGGAATGGGTGTATGGAGAACCTGTTCTTCTATAATTGGGTGAAACTGATAAAGGAGAATTAAGGCTTTTGGGGGTATAATGTTATTCTGTTTACTAAGGAATGTTGTATGATAGGAAATGGACAGATGACTATAGGATTAGTTCAGGAAGAACAGTGTCAGTGTGCGTTTTGAGAAGGAAAGAGGGAGTGTGGTTTACCTGTTTGCCCTGAACTGTTGATGTGAGAAATCTGACAGTGTGAAAAAGTTGTAACATACATAACGTAAAAAAGCTTACAATAGAAAATTAGTCGAAAGCAATTTAAAGCTTTTATGATGAACCCAAAACTTGTGTTGGAATATGTAGACAGAGTATGACTCGTTTACTGCAAGAGTGTATCTTATTCAAATCTATGTTATGTCTCCCTGGAAGGAGTGATGCAAGAAATCAGCGTAAGGATGCAGGTGCAAAGTTGTGTTACAAGATAAGGGCTCGTGAATAGATGTTGGAGTGGTCGATGGTTGCAGATGATAGAGGACTAATTGAGCATAAAATTGCAGAAAGTAGTGCAATCATTTGAAACTGCAAGCAAAGAAAGGGAAAGCAAACGTGAGCTAATAAAGGTATGAAGGTACACTGAAACCGGGAAGATGGAGTAATGGATGTTAATGCGGATGACGACAGAATGGAAGTGGGTGATTTGCATAGATATATGGAAGCATGAGCAATGGATAATCTTAGGATGAAAGAAGAGGTGAATCACGGAACTGGTAAAACGAGAAGTGGCGTGGCTAGGCATGTGGGCGAAAGGTTTGGAAGAGATTTGGAGTGAGTATCATAGCGAACAAGTCTGTGTAAAAGGACTGTTGAGCCAACCCTCCTTTATGGAAGTAAAATGCTGATGTTTGATGTAATTAAATGAAAAGCTGGAGATATTGAGATGAATTATTGTGCAGTATATTTTATGTAAGATGAATGAATTGAAAGAGTTAGAAAAGGGGGAGACATAAAAGTGGTGTAATAGATATTTTTTTAGATGTTTTGGCCATGTGGAAAGAATGGGAGATAATAGATGAAGAGAATGTATAAATGGACATTTTATTAGGAAGGAGTGATGAGTGGTGAGCCTGCTGTTTATGTGTATGAAGCTGCTAATGTTGTGAAAGTGTTCTGCACAGGGCGTTCATCACAATTCAGCTCTTGAAGTATGAATGTGTCATTAACTATTATCATGATTTTTTCTCTTGTCCTATTCATTGTTGGAGGCAACGTTCTCAAGTGCATCTCCCGTAGGGGACTAGTGCCGTCAGTGCACCTCATGCGGTGCACTGTGGGCATTAGTTAAGGGTCTTTGCAGCGTGTATTCAGCCCCTAGCTGCAACCCCTTTTGTTCCTCTTACTGCCCCTCCTTTCATATTCTCTTTCTTCATCTTACTTTCCACCCTCTCCTGACAATTGATTCATAGTGCAACTGCGAGGTTTTCCTCCTGTTACACCTTTCAAACATTTTACTTTCAATTTCCATTTCAGCGCTGAATGACCTCATATGTCCCAGTGCTTAGCCTTTAGCCTAAATTCTATATTCAACTGAACTCTAAGTGCATCCTGTACAAAGAGACGCCAAGTTTCACTTAGACAAGCAAATTTATGAATTGTTCTAAATTGAAATTTGGTGAAGATTTGTGTAGATGTAGCCCACATGATTTTGGGAGCGAGTGAGTGAAAGTTTCAGGTAAATAGCCATAGAGTTTATTTAGCTGGTCTTGCTTCGCTTTTGTCTTGAAACTGAGGATGTGAAGCTGGGAATGTGGCAGAGTCAGTTTCTGCCCTATTGGCACTCCACCTTCCTTTGAATTTCAGGAACTGCGATTTCATCAGTGACCTGACTCAAGTAAACGTTGTGTAGAATGTTAAATTGCCGGTTAAAATGTCGTTACCGTTTCTTTTATAATTTGTCCCTTGCGTGTTTGAATGTTATGAAAGTAGACAGAACTGCGATTGAATGAGTTTTTAAAACTAGTAATTATGCAGTAATTATGCTATTGGCGATATGCACGACACTTTAATGTCATTCACCAGTTACTTTTGTTAAGCCAGTTTCCTGTTAAAATTCAATCACTTGCCAAGGTTGTGGGAAAGTCAGTCTTATATAGAATATTTTCTTACTCCTGAAAACTCTTGCAGCAAGAACATTAAAAATTGTCTACAATAGCTTCATGGCCGTTCGCCTACGTTAGATATTAGTGTTATTTCTCCTCTCTTATTCGCTCTAACTGACAACAAGGCTGACAATGTATTTCCTTTCATGATAACTTAAAAAATATATATCACCCCTGTACAGGAAAGATAAATTCTGTTTTGAAAACTGAAGAATTAACGATAAGCGGGAGCGGATGGGAATGTACCCAGGCAGGAGAAAGAGAGAGTCAAAGTTAACTCCAGAATGGAAATTGATTGGAAACTGAAATCAATCATCGAGAGAAAATTGTAGTGGACATGAGGGAGAAATTTCACTTGCATGAGAGAGAGAGAGAGAGAGAGAGAGAGAGAGAGAGAGAGAGAGAGAGAGAAAGAGAGAGAGAGAGAGAGAGATTTTTCTTAAAATCCTCGTGAGAGTTGGGTGTGGTGTTACTAGGAAGGATATGAGTAAATTGATAAAATATATTTTTTTTTTTGCCAACCGTCAACGAGTTCATTAATCCACATAATGAATTTCTGCAAACTTGTTGCAGCCGTCTGATTAATAACCTCTTTTATTCGGCAGTCCGCAAACATGTCATTCATTTAGAAAAGCAAAATTGATTTGAGTGCTTGCGACCAATATTCAGTATTTCAAGATTTCGTGATATAAGTGTTTAAGCTTTGGTTGTTATTTTCCAAGGCTTTCTTAACAGATGAACCCAAGGTTTTTTTTTTTTTTAATTCAGAATGCTTGACAATTTGTGCTCACCCGTAGAGTTGGGGTGAATTGATTGTGAAGTATATTTATTGCAGAGTAAATTCACCGTGAAGTAAGTTCATTGCTTATTAAATTCCCTGTGGAGTAAATCTATTGCATAGTAAATTGACTGCGGAGTAAATTTATTGCATATGGCTGGGGAGTAAATTTATTCCAAAGTAAATTGGCTGTGAAGTGAATTTATAGCATAGTAATTTGGCTGTGGAGTAAATTTATTGCAGAGTAAATTGGCTCTGTGGTAAATTTATTGCAGAGTAAATTGGCTCTGTTGGTAAATTTATTGCAGAGTAAATTGGCTCTGTGGTAAATTTATTGCAGAGTAAATTGGTTGTAGAGTAAATTTATTGCGTAGTATATTGGCTGTGAAGTAATTTTATTGAATAGTAAATTGGCTGTGGAGTAAATTTATTGCATTTAATTGGCTGTTGGATAAATTTATTGCAGAGTAAATTGGCAGAGAAGTGAATTTATTGCATGGTAACTTGATTGGAGAAAATTTGTTGCAGAATAAATTGGCTGTCGATTAAATTTATCGCATAGTAAAGTGGCTGTCGAGTAAATTTATTACATAGTAAATTGGCTCTGTGGTGAATTTATTGCAGAGTAAATTGGCAGTGGAGTAAATTTTTTTCATAGTAAATTGGGTGTGGAGTAAATTTATTGTATAGTAAATTGGCTGTGGACTAAATTTGTTGCATATTAAATTGCCTGTGGCGTAAATTTATCGTAGTAAATTGGGTGTGAAGTAAATTTATTGCATAGTAAATTAACTTTGGATTAAATTTATTGGATAGTAAAGTAGCTGTGGAGTAAATTTATTGCATATTTAATTGTTTGTGGAGTAAATTAATTTCATTGCAAATTGGCTGTGGAGTAAATTTATTGCACAGTAAATTCACAGTGGAGTAACGTTATTGCACAGTAAATTCACAGTGGATTAAATTTATTGCAGAGTAAATTCCCTTTGTAGTAAATTTATTGCACAGTGAATCCACAGTGGATTAAATTTATTGTACAGTAAATACATTATGCAGGAAATGTGTTTTGGAGCAGTGTTGGTTTTGTCCCCACACTAAATACAGCGTTTCCGTAGGGGGTTAGTACCGTCAGTGCACCTCATGCGGTGCACTGTAGGCATTACTAAAGGTTTTCTACAGCGTGCTTTCGACCCGTTGCTGCAACCCCTTTCTTTCCTTTTACTGTACCTCCTTTCATATTCTTTCTTCCATCTGGCTTTCCACCCTCCTAACACTTAATTCATAGTGCAACTGCGAGGTTGTCCTCCTGTTACACCTTTCAAACCTTTTACTGTCAATTTCCGTTTCAACGCTGAATGACTTCATAGGTCCCAGTGCTTGGCCTTTGGCTTAAATTCTGTATTCAGTTCAATCCACAATACACCGTAATCCGTAACTATGCCTGTGGCTTCATACATTAACCCCAAGTCCATAACTTTTAGATGTAAAAATACTTGTAGGCTTCTCGATTACCCTGGGTATCTGTGCGCCCAAAAAATCCTTTGAGCAGAGATGTCAGACTCCGTAATAAAGTGCCATTGGGACGAAATAGGTAACAAGTGCATCTGGATGTGGCAACTCTGAAATTTTCTCTCTATTTTTTTTTTGTCTTGTCATTTTTTATAATAGTTATCGCCAGAATTTTGATAATGCTGAAATTGTTTTTTTTTTAAGGCATAATAAATATAAGCGATAAAGAGCGTGAGAAGCTTCATGACTGAAGATGAAGGATGCAGTGAGAGAGAGAGAGAGAGAGAGAGAGAGAGAGAGAGAGAGAGAGAGAAAGCAGCATCGTTAGTGCAGCAAGATTAAAAGTAGACATCCGGTTACGAAATTTTGGAAGTTCTTTGTGAAAGGCCGGTGGAGATTCGCCTTCTGGTGTCGTCTACATTACTCAGGATTTGAACTCTGGCTGGCTCTTGAATTTTCTGGATAACCTTCATTTGCAGTTTAAATCTTCTTAAGCTGATTGTTTCATATAGTAATGCTGTTGTACAGTACACAGCTGTCGATTAAAATGAAGCGACAACTTTTATTTATTGCTGTTGTTACGTAAGCATTCTGTTGTGCTGTATGGCGATCTTGTGTGTGATTGAATCAGTACGGTATCATTCATTGCAATTTGCTTAGGATCCTTAATCAAATGCTTAACAAAATCACCAATATCAAAGGTATCTCCCGTAGGGGGGTAGCTCCATCAGTGGCATTACTTAAGGTTATGTGCAGCGTCCCTTCGGTCCCTAGCTGCAACTCCCTTTCATTCTTATTGTACCGCCGTTCATATCTCTTTCTTCCATCTCAGTTTCCACTCTCCTAACAAATGATTCACAGTGCAATTGCGAGGTTTTCTTCCTATTACACCTTCCAAACCATTTTTTCTATCAATTTCCGTTTCAGAGCTGAATGACCTCATAGGTCCCAGCGTTTTGCCTTTGGCCTAAATTCTCTTTTCTATTCTATTCAGTATCATAGATATCAACAAACACGTTTCCGTTCCTAGCTAATATTTAATGGCTGGTTCTTTTAGTAGTATCAGCTCCATACAATATTAAATATCACAAACCCACAATTTTCACTTTTCTAATGATGAAAAGTCTTAGCCTATCAAGTTCATTCGAGGGTATTCCATTGCCTCGTCGAGGACAAAACTCACTGTGGGTGGTGGGTTTGCATTGAGGCGGCCTTATGTCTGAGCAGACACCTGCACAAAGGGTTAAGTGTTGCAGGATTAAGAGACATGATGTTGATCTTTGGACTAGAGCCAGCCAAACGAGACGATTAACATGATGTACTTTCTTGCCTTCGAATGAGGTAAAAAAAAAAAAAAAAAAAAAAAAATATATATATATATATATATATATATATATATATATATATATATATATTATGTATATAATATTATGTGAAAGCATGAATAAACGCGAAAGCACTTGGTACGGACCTTTGACGGTTATTGTCTTCTGGTATTCGCTTAGGCCTAGGCTATACTAAATTTATATAGATCACATGCATGTCCTGTGATTTTTAAACACACGCATATATATATATATATATATATATATATATATATATATATATATATATATATATATATATATATATATATATACACGCAGTATATGTGTGCGTGCATATGTGAAATTTAAAAAATTTATCATTTCCAGATATCAGATAGGTATGGAGTGGCACTAGCATTACACCGTTATAGGCGGTAACACTAATGGAACGTATCAGGTGGAAAATTGAGAGGATTATTTGGAAAGAGAAAAGAGAATTAATTCATCCGAAAGCATCTTGAAATAGCTTGTCTTTTAAGCCACGTGGAAAAAATTTAATGCTGGAAATAGCCGTGAAAATAAGGCGATTGTTTTGGCATTGAGTGAAACAATTAGAACAAGACTGAGGGTACAAGACAAAGAAAGCCAAACTACAAACGTGTGTGGTTTGTGTTGAATAAGTTGGTAAAGTGAAGGAGTGTAAACTACGAAGTTTTAAGAACATAACTAAAATGCAGGTATCTTATAGGACTATCATTATCATCATTAACATTTTAATGTCAGAATTTTCTGTGTTTTGGGACTAGATGTGAAGTGAGGTCTACCCACTGCCTTCAGTCTTGGACGTTGTCAGATTGGATACCCACCTGGTCTAGGTCTTCGTCAATGCCCGTTGTCAGATATTTTGGGGTTTCTCTGTGGTCGCCTTCCTGCTGCTTTCATGTCCACCCTTTTTTTCTGTCTAACTGCTCCTCCCCTTTCACATCACATGTCCAGACCATCTCAGTCTCTGAGGTCTCACTCTGTTTTCAGCTTCTGAGTGCAGCTTCTTCAGTGACTAGTTCGTCAATTACTTTCAGCAAATCACTTGTAGTACTCCGGTCTCGGGGCTTTTTCAATTTTCATCTTCCCAAGGACTCTCCTAACCATTACTGATCTTTTCGACAAAAATGTAAGAATACAGCACTCTGTAAATGCAGCCAAATTCCACATCCAGGCATAGTATTTCTCATAATATCCTAATAAAGAAGAATTCACAACTTGTATAAACTGTTTTCATTAAAAAGACTACTTCAGTAGGTTACGAGGGTATCATACAGATTGTGCGTAAATATTATGTCATTGTGGCAGTTATTGCAATATATAACTTTTGTTATAGGTAAGAGTCCTAGAATAGTTCTAATTCCATTGCCCCTTTTTTTAATGACGGTTGTTTGCTTTTGCAGGTATGGTGTCTATGGCTTTTCATCTTCCTAGATCATTTGTTGAAAGTACAAGTAAGTGTATCTTGTAGGGGAAGTTTTTAAAATCTTTTTTGAAGAGTTATGTCTGCAACAAATTAGTGTGGAAAAACTCTGTCTAGGTTAGGCAATTAAATAATTAAACAAAAGAAAATTTTCCATGTTGAAGTGTCGCTTAATGTTTCTTATTCAGCGAAATCTCTTGTACTGAGACTGATTATAGATATTTGAATCTTAACGTGCACTCATCAGATAGGTACAGTACACGTTGACTTTGGCACCAGCCATGCATGTACCGTGATCACTATGGCACACTCACCCCACTCTACTCTGACACCACTTATTAGACAGTACTGATTATTTCATATGTATTCCCTACATTATTTCTTCATCACATTTCCACTCTGTATATAGATTTCTTGAATATTGGTAGAGAACATCTTCATTAAGTTCCTCATTCCCCAGTTTCATGGGATGCAAAGAATTTGGGATCAAGCATGATCAAAATCTGACATTGATGACAAGGTCCCCTTAAAGTGTGGATAGTGCCCCACACATTCTTGTTTTTGGCGTAATTAGCATGAATTTTTCCCCTTTCACCCAGACTTCCTGGCCTGATAATTAAGCAGTGGCATTGCAGTTGGGGTTTGGGATTCCAGCTTCTAAGGGGATAGTGAGAGCTGCAGTTGGATTTTCAACTTTCTGAAAATGTTTAGACCTATGAGATGACAATAAGCCTAGTCATGCTGATAACTCAAGAGATGTAAATATCCCAAGAGATGTGAGAGGATTCCAGGTTTGGGCTGAATTTTTTTGGTAGAAATCTCAGAATTTTGACCGGTTTGCCAACCATCATAATAGGAGTGGGATGATTGTATTCCTTGTCCTGTCAAGAGGCTTTGGCCTTCAAATGTACCATGGTAATAATAACGTCAGTGTCATACCTTTGCGATAGGAATTCATCTCTTATTTAATAAGGGCATTGGTTGACAAATGAATTTCATGATCAGGTAATGACATCTTTTTGATATTTTTTACCAGTTTCTTCTCTCCTCCTTGATAGTTTTGGATAAACACTAAACCTAATGGGACATTGGTTGAAAATGAATTTCGAGTTGATCAGGTAATGACATTTTTTCTGGTGAGAAATTTTCTACCATAATGTTTCTTCTCTCCTTGCTTGAACCAGTTTTCTTAGCCATAAACACTTTCAAAGAGTTGTTAATCCTAGTGGCCTGGTTAAACTAAGGTAGGCCCTGTGACGTTACCCCTACACAGATAACGACTGCAGATGTGGACAAGAGTAGCTTGGCGTAAAACAAAAAATTGTTCAGTAGTAGTAAAATTGACCCATTTTCTCCCTACTGAACCAAGCCAAGAACCTAGGCCGAGGAGAAAATTATTTTTATAAAAAAAATGGACAGGAAAAGAAACAGAAGTTCTGCTAGATATTGTTATTGAATTTTAAGTGCTTGAGCTTCTCGTTAAACAGTAATAAAAATCCCAGCTTACTGCTTAGAGCCACTCACCTCTGCAGGGGGAGCGTCAGTGGCCATTAAAGCCTCAGCCTCTTTGGATACTAGACCAGTAACTGCTGGTTCAGGGCTTACATCATTTAGAAGATGCTGGCCTTCACCACCAGTGTTTATTAGTACTGCTGCCTCTCCAGAAAACATCAGATGAGCTTTTCCCATCAGAAGCAACACCAGTTGTAACAGTGTCATTCTATGTGGATAGAGACTGACAAAGATGCAGTAACCAAACATCATGGAAGAGGGGATTGTAGTTTTTCCAAAACCACCATCAGGTTTGAGATTGCTAGATGTAGTTTTGGGTCACTCCGAAATTGCTTCCAGACCCTCAGATTTGCCAGTATGATCACATCAAGACTTAAAATAAGCCTTAAAGTATGTATAGGGGAAAGTCATACTGAAGATTCCAAACACCCCTAGAACTCTCCTGCACACTGTAATGTTATCGTTAGAGCCAAACGGAACTTTTGAGTTAATGAATCGTGAGATATCCCGCTTTAATTTGAGAGGAGAACAATTCATGCTAAAAATCAGGTAGACGTGTAAAGATGTTTGTATATATTTACATCTGTACTTTCCATAAATTCCTATACTCTAGTGTACAAGAAAGTGTGAAAAATATCAGGCAATTTCTTCTCAGGTAAACCACCTATGCAGAGGATTAATAATGAAAATATTGCAAATACCCATATACTTGTTACTCTTGCACCTGACTTTGTTTTTAAGTTACAAATAAATCATATGATAAATCTTATGTAAAGCATTACCAGAAAGAAGAAGAAAAAAATAGAGACCATTTAGGAAGTGAGGAAATAATCACATGATTTCCCTTTCTCCATGAGAGAATTTGACTCAGCCATAACTGTCAACCATCCTTCAATAATATGTCGATTTTGAGAGCTTATTCCTGCTGTCCGACCATCATGCAAATCTCGAAATACCAACACTGTAACACCTCAACTTTAACGGACACTTTGGTGGACTGACCTTTATGATAAGTAACAAAGTCCATTAACGAGGAATATAGCCTGCCCTTGAATATTTGTAGATATATTTGACAGCAATTCCACATAATTCTTAACCTGTTTCCCTTACTTTACACTTAACATTCAATTTAAGAGATATATTAACAAACTTATCCAAAATGGTGGCATAGGAAGAAATCATCAAAATATGGTGGCTGATAAGCACAGAAGTCCGCCAAATTGCGGTCCGTCTAGCCGAGGTGTTCCTTATTGCCCAAATTGTGTGTGAGCACCCCAGTTGTTCCGAGTTTCTCGGCGCAAACACCTTTAATCTATTGCCTCATTGGAAATTTCTACGTCTCGGTGAGAATTTTCCACCGCTGACGGAAGCAGCGGGCTCGGTTAGCAGTCATGAGTGTCCTGGTGACTGTAAATAAATTTGGGTCAGTGTCTCGTTATTTATTCAGAAAAGACCCATGGCACTAATTGGAAATCAGACATCTTATGCCACTGTTTGGAAATAGGACATCTTATGCTACTGTTTGGAAATAAGACATCTTATGCCACTGTTTGGAAATAAGACATCTTATGCCAGTGTTTGGAAATAAGACGTCTTATGCCACCGTTTGGAAATAAGACATCTTATGCCACTATTTGGAAATAAGACATCTTATGTCACTATTTGGAAATAAGACATTTTATGCCACTATTTGGAAATAAGACATCTTATGCCACTGTTTGGAAATAAGACATCTTATGCCACTGTTTGGAAATAAGACATCTTATGCCACTATTTGGAAATAAGACATCTTATGCCACTATTTGGAAATAAGACATCTTATGCCACTATTTGGAAATAAGACATCTTATGCCACTATTTGGAAATAAGACATCTTATGCCACTATTTGGAAATAAGACAGCTTATGCCACTATTTGGAAATAAGACATCTTATGCCACTGAAATAAGACATCTTATGGCTGTTTGAAATAAGACATCTTATGCAGTTTGTAAGACATCTTGAAGCATTTGAAAATAAGACATCTTATGCCAAAATAAGGTCTTATAAGAATAAGACATCTTAGGGTTGAAAATGGACATCTTATGACTATTTGGAAATAAGACATCTTGTGCCACTATTTGGAAATAAGACATTTTACCATTGGCCATTAATCAGTGGCATTTTGGAAATAAGACATTATCAGGATTTGATGGAAATCGATGCCACTATTAAATCTCTTAGTAATTTGCTCCTTAAACCACTCGTGGAAATAAGACTTATGCACAATTTGGAAATACACCGGGTATGGAATATATTTCTCCCTTCAGAATAATGGAAAACCAGTATTGGAGAAAGAAGCACCTTTTCTTTACCATTGGCCAAAATAGATTGCAACATTATCAGGAGATGGAAAGATGTAATTTTATCTGCGAGTCAAAAAGCTTTAAAAGAATAAATCTCAATAATCACGGGTATGATGGTTTCTGTTCAGAATAATGGAAAAAGTATTGGAGAACTTTCTGATCAAAATGATTTTGAACATGTAATTTTGTACGTCAAAAACTTTAATAAGAATAAACCTCAATAATGCGTGTGATGGTGAGTGTTGAGAAGGAGATATTTAGAGATTATGATCATGATTTTGGTGAAGTGTCTTCTTTTAGGACGTGAGATGAGGAGGATAATGATGGTGAGAGAGAGAGAGAGAGAGAGAGAGAGAGAGAGAGAGAGAGAGAGAGAGAGAGAGCTCTCAGAATTCCTTGCATTCACCACAGAATCCATTGAAAGATGCCTTGATTGTTTGGCTCAAAGCACTTTGTTTAGGCTTTCCCGTTGATGACTGCGGTTCGGTTGTCAATGGATATGGTTTTGGTGTCAATAGTCTTGGATTGGGTGTCGGCGGCTGTGGTTCTTTCTTGGTTTTCTCAAAATAATCCTCGATTTTCCATTGCTTTGTTATGGCATGGAAATTTCTCTGCATTGTGTAAGAACATCGCAACGACTGTCAGATGTTTTGTTGCACCTCTCAAAATGGTTCCTGCTCTGAGCCTTCGTCCTCCATAATTTGCAAGGCTTCTTTGATGCAAGGAAACATTCTTGAGAGTCATTCTTAAAGGATGATTCGATGCAATATTGCCTTATTTCATCTTAATTTTTATCATCGTCGTGGGTCCTTTTACATTAGATCTCCTCTTCCCCTAATTCTCTCTGCATGTGCAGCAGTTCCTGAGCCGAGAGACCCTTTTCATTTGACGACAGCAGGTTTTCGGTCTCTTGCGCATCAACCTCATTGAAGCCTAACCTGTCTGGCACGATCTGCAAGTTCTTCTTTTACCTCGAACTCTTCTCTTTTTTTCCACCATAGAAAACTAGGCAATTCAGGAATCATGTCTCAGACATGGTTTCTTCTGAGAACCTTTAAAACGTTTGACAAACATATAAAAACTTCAGTGATTATGTAAGATACATACGTTTGAAACTTTTTCAGTATTTCGTCATAACCTCTCTGTTTTTTCATATCGGGGCTAATGTCAATCTTTTGCACCGTCCTCAGCTACAAAATGTTGGTGTGGTTGACCTTCAGCGTACAAATGACCTCAACATCCACTGGTTGAATCAGTGATGTTGTATTATTGTGGGGGAAGGAACAATATAGTAATGTGTTCCTTAGTAAATGTCTCGTTATTATAAGCAAACTTGTCACCGAGAAGTAAAATCTTTAAGCTGACTTTCGTTCATGTCCCAATGATAGGTGCAAAGCTAATTCCCCAAGCTGAAGGCTTTGAAACTTTACTCATAAGGTTTGTACCCTAATCATAGTAAAGAGGGAGACTTTTTCAGCTGTGACGCCTATGATGTAATGTGGCTTCTCCAGTTTCACAGTGATAACATGTTGAACAAGATTAGTGCCTGCAAGGATGACACTGCATTGCTTTGGAGGCTGGCTGCTTCTGTTCTGAAAGAGATGTCGTATCAAGAGCCCCTTGTGGATATAAAGAACTGGTCAGAATTAACTCTTGAAATTAGTAAGTCACCTGCTGCTTAAAGTGAGAACATAGCTTCGCAGAGATCCTTTGATATAGTTGTGTCGATTTCCTTAGCCATGTGGGAAATGTCCATATTCAGATGGATGCTTCAAGGATTTTGTTAATGCACCCAGTCCTTAAAAAATCTTCCATCCTGTTTAGGCCAGGGCACTGTACAGTTTGCATTTTCTTGGTTGCAGAAGATGAACCTTTGTCAGAGGGTTTCCTTAATCTTGTCCTCAGCTCAAGTCAGTTTAGGTCCATGTATCTGCTGTGCACTGCCCTTGGTTATTGGTTATAACTGTGAATTATGTCCCTTTTCTATTACAAGGATTTAATTTTGAGAGGCGTCTTGGCAGCCTTGTGGGCTCTGGACTTTGGAGCAGAGCACTCTGCAGGCATTCTACAAAATACAGTAACACAAATAATTGTAGTACAAAAATTGAAAAGAAACCGAGGTCGCTAGGGAATGCAGAGTATCATGAATATTGCCATGCTAGTTTCAAGTGCAAAATCTGCCCAGGGTGTGATATAGACCAGCGTTATGCGATTTTCTGCCATGTTTTTATTTTGATTGGTATTGATGGTCTTTCTTTATCTTTTACTGTCTTGTAGATGGTAGTGGTACAGTAACGGGTTCAGCTCACTATTAAGAAGATATTAGAATGGGGGAGGACCCTGTGGCTTAAAGTACTCAGTACTCTGCAAAACTGTTATTGTCTGCTGCTGCTTTACATAAGAGAAATCCATCAGATCCAGACCCTTGTAGAAATAACAGGAATTCCTTCTGGTACTGAGACTAGTTTCCTATGGTTAATATTTGACATCAGAGAATGTTGGGCTTTGAATGTGGCAAATGGAAAGTTTGAGTTTAAAAGTCCTTATTCCTGTTGAATGTTCTCTCCCACACTACCTTGTATATTGATCACGTGACCACTAAGGCTGAAAACGTCCTTAATCTTGTGAAAGTTAACATAAGGAAGTGACGTGTTCACGACTCCCTTCCTTCATATAACTTAAATAGTAAATGGGATTCATAATGCTGGAATCTGAATAGCCACTGGAATATTCAAATCTTCTCTTGTTTAGAGTGCATTGAAGGACACTGGTAAGATTCCCAGAGGCCCCAGTACTCTTAACTAAACTTGCAGTTAAATAGGAGTCAAGGTTTAGATATGGTACAATAGAGGCCACCTTTACAATTTCTGGACATTTTCCTTCAGTATGAAGGAAATTTTATGAAAGTGAATATATTGACAAATGATGTAATGCATTGTAAGTGTTTTAAAGTCACCACTTCACGTTTAACAGCATTAAAATACTAAGGTTTTTAATGCATAAGACATTTTTATGCCATGCATACGTGCATGAAAAAGCAGTACTTACACGCACTGATGACTCCACATGTGATGCTGGCATTGGATGTGAAAGTGTTTTTTCTGATGCTGAGTGCAACAGCTCTATATGCTGTATGTTCATCATATTTATTGCTCTTCTATATGCTGTCTTAAGAGGACTGTTAGAAAGTTTAATTTTGTATGAGGGAATATATAATTTTTAGTCACTGTCAAGGTGAAGTAAAGTCTGGGAAGGGGCGATTTTTAAGAACAGAAAATGAAGGTATCTTAGACTGGATAATTTCCGTTGGGTACCAGTACAGACCAGTATGCAAGGAAATGATTGGCAGACTACTTGCCAATAAAAGATACTCATTGCCCTTAGGGTAATGAATAGGGTACTGTTCCAAACATAAGTAAGAAAATAAAAACCAGAAAGTGTTGGAGATTTATTTACACTTTTATAATCAGGATATGAGAAACTGCCCCATGTCATCTGATAATTGGCTGCACAGTCTTGATCCACGTAGTTACAAATCCTGGGCAACTCCATCCATCTGTAGACAAAATCATGTAATTTTTGGTTACGGAAATTTGCTTTTCGAAAGTTTTAATCTGTTTTCAGTTTTTATAATTTCCTTTGTTTTCTATGACTAGGATGCAATTGCATTTATGAAAAATGCAGGGATTGAGCGATGTTTCTCCTGATCTTAACAAGGTTTTACATTGCATCCGTTTTATTTATAAGGGTAGCCATATTTCTGGTTTCGAGGACTGTAATTATTGTCATGTCCGATTATGTAAACGAAACCAATCAATCTGTGACTTTTTATCCTGTTGTAGTATTAATCCCACCCATAACCCTTTAACAAAAACCTGAAACTTTTTTTTACTATCATTTTAGTTTTATTCTTGGTGACTTCACCAACCCTGACTTCTGAAACTTCAACCTTCTTAAACTCTCAAACCCTGGTTGCCTAACATGTCTTCCTAGGGTCCTTTGAAAATTTTCAGTGCACTCTGTACCGTCTACTTCACTTCAGAAGTAGTGTCTGGGCTTAACTCAACTAATGGGTATTTTAATACAACCCCTGTCAGCCTTTTCCATCTAGGTATTGATAAAATGTACGTTCTGGAGGGAGAATTTTCTTGCAAAAGCAGTAAAAATCTTAAATACAACTAAGCTGTTAGGAAGTCTCACTGGTATAGCAGAAAGCACCTGACTGTTGCTAGCTACACCTCCTGCTAATAAAAGCAGCACATGCCCTTCGTTTTTTTTTTCTTCACATGTGAGGTCACGTTTTCTTCTCGAGCAAGAATCATGTTGCCCTCTCATGATCCAAATTCTGTCTCAGTTTCTTGTAGGTTGATTTTATTTTTCAACGTTAAGCTGCGAAACAGCTACTTTACCGGAATCGAATCCTTTAGAATCTAAAGGATTCGATTCCGGTAATTGAAATTACCAGTAATCTAAAGTTTAGATTACTGGTAATTTGAATTATCTTCATTAAAACTGGGGTGTTTACTATCTCAGCAGTTCCAGTTATGGTAGGCGAGGTATCTTTCAAATTATGGCATTCGTTAGGCTAGTTTGACATTTATCATTGAAGGTTATGGCATGCATAAATTTGTTAGGCTAATGTATGCATACATTGTTGAACCTGTGATCACGTTTGCTGTAAGACTAAGGTAGCATAATCCCTAACATTGGCTGGTTTCTGACCTGCATATAGGGTAGGTTTCCATTTTGATAACCGGCAATTATCTGTCAAGTTCATTTCGTTTTGGCCGAGTCCCATACACCAAGAATGCTCTGTAGCCATTACCGGAATGAAACAGAAGGAACTACTCTCGTCAAAAAGGCTGTAATACTTCCCAAACTACCTCAAGTGCACGTATCATTGCCAAACTACCTCGTTACAAACATGTTATTTTTCTGGGGACTTCAGTATGAAGTCTTGGCATAACCTTTATCCTTGGAATTTCCTTCATTTTCTGAGCTCTTTTGTGAAGATTGGAGAAGTGGCTCTTTAATTCTTGGAGCTGTCTGGCTTAAAATTAGTCCTTTGTTACTCAACCTCATGTGCGCAGGTAAACAAAATTACTCGCTTGCTTCAAGAAGGCGACTTTCGCGTGTGAAAATAATTTTATTATTCTCCCCGTTTTCTCTGTGTTTATTTTAAGATCTTTTTCATTTACATTACAACTCGTTTCATTCAGATTTAGGTTCTCGTCTTTTTGAAACTGGACTGAACACCATATTTAAATTGATGTGATTTTTTTTTTTTTTTTTTTGTCTTTCTTATCTTTGTATAATTCGCCGCAAAATTTCACACTTTCTTTTGCTCTCCATGACCATTATTTTCTCCCTCGTTGTTGTTTTGTTGCTAAACTGCCAGTCTGATTCGTATTTTGTTTGTCCGCAGATCATTAACAATTTGTTTTTTCAATTTTTAAAACTTTTCACCGCATCCAATCCCCTTCCCTCCCCTTTATCTATGTCATCAGCATTTGGCCGTGAGCCTTCGGGCTACGAGGTCTGAGAATGCGCTGTGATGACGTCTCTCTCTCTCTCTCTCTCTCTCTCTCTCTCTCTCTCTCTCTCTCCTCCTTGTCCTTCCTCCATCGACCCTCAACCAGCATCTCTCTCCCCCGAACCCGCTTCTGGCCCACAGAGTATCACCTCTGCGTTGAGTGTCACCACGTACACACAACACGTCTCCACAGGCTCTGTCCGCCAGATAAACATTTCCCGCGTATATTAATTCGCCCGTCATCCTAGACTAGTTGCAATTGATTTAGATATCTCTCTCTCTTTCTGTCTCTCTCTCTCTCTCTCTCTCTCTCTCTCAGAAGTAGAAGAAGCAGCAAGAGAACAGATGCAGAAAGTACGTTCACCGTTTCTTTGATGTCTATATTGCAGACTTTGTGGTCTTCTGTAGCCTTGTGTTTTGAGTAGTGCATAGTGTCATGACGTGCGCCTAGTACAGCCTAGTGCCCCAGTCGATGAAGTTACGCTTGGATCAGTGTATGCTAACGATGGCGCTGGTATCAGCTACAAAATGTTCAGCAAGGCCCGTCTGAAAAATGACTTTAGAGATCGTATTGGAAATGGACCAGAATCCAACGCTTTGATGGCGTGTTTAGGTTATCCACCGCTAATTGCCATTGACGCTTTTATCTCTTTGTATTTTTTTGAAAGGATTTCATGTTGACTGGTTGGAATCAGGGCGATGTGTCTGCTTGAACCGAAGAGTTAAATATCAAAACTCCAATGTGGATGACAAATTGGGAACGTTTCCCGCTGGGAAAGGGAAAAGTATTTTCATTTCACTTTTGTGTCGTCTGTTTAGTGCATTATTGTAGAATTTTGTGCGAAGGCCCTTTGTTATTCGATTGTAACTATTTGTGGTTATGCAAAACCCCGTGAGACTAATTTGTTCCTGTTGCAATAATTATGTGTTGGTTGTATTCGAGAGTGATGTTGCACTCACGCTGAATGACAGCCTGGCTGGTAGATGATAGTCATTATCTAGCTTAGTAAAGGGTTATATTTTTCTTAGAATCTGTGGAAAATAATTTCTGTTTCATTTACTTATTACTATTTTTTCCACCCCGAAAATCTCTCGGATGTCTCTACAGTGCCTCGATGAATTCACGAATTTATTGCCGAATAAAGTGATCTCTTTCCTAGTTTATTTCTAGTGTGTTTAATATAATCCTCTAAGGGTTCTGCCACTTTTGTTGATAGGCACAATTTAGAAATGGTCCCCAGTCCCGGCCATATGAGGATGCCAAGAATGTGGTTTATAAATGCTAAGGATGAATTAAAAATAGGAAATTGGAACGTGAAATCCTTGAATCAGATTGGAGATGTAAATCGGGTAGAAGATGAATACAAGAGAATGAACTCGGCATTTTAGTGCAGAGGAATGGGGAAAGGGGGCTGGGCGTTAATATGCATATTTATTCATGAAGAACAAATTGAATTAATGGTGGAGGATTAGGCATGATCTTGATACCAGATGCAGACAGAGGCACTGACTGACAGGAGGGAAATGAGTTGTTGATTACTGTCGGCAAAATTTAAATCAAAACATTTCAGCGCTGAATGACCTTATAGGTCCCAGTGCTTGGCCTTTGGCCTAAATTCCATAGTCTGCTCTCTGCTCTAAATCAAAACAGTGGAGTATGAGTGTTGTAGGAACAACAAACTCTTAATGAAAATGGCAGGTTAGACAATTCAGGAAATAAAGAGGAAGGCAAAGAATTCCACATTAAGGAAGTAAATGGTAGGAAGGCTGTACATTGGTCTACTCTGGAGTTCCCAACTTTATCAAACTATTTATTCAGTTATTAAGTTAAGTATATCTTAGTTTAACCAGACCACTGAGCTGCTTAACAGCTCTCCTAGGGCTGGCCCGAAGGATTAGACTTATTTTACGTGGCTGAGAACCAGTTGGTTACCTAGCAACGGGACCTACAGCCTATTGTGGAATCCGAACCACATTAGAGCGAGAAATGAATTTCTATCACCAGAAATAAATTCCTCTGATTCTTCATTGGCCGGCCGGAGAATCGAACGCCGGCCTAGGAGAGTGCTATCCGAGTACGATATCGACCCATCAAATGAGGAACTGATGTTGAGTGAGATGAGATGAAACTACGTGTTAGGACTATGAGGGAACGAACTACAGTTTGTGGAAGTTAGTATGATTTATAGGTAAATGTGAAGGCGAAAGGGAACATAAAACTTATTGATGTAAATAAAACTCTGAGATGAAAAGGGAGGGGGAAAACTTTGAGTGAAATAATTTATAGGGAAAGGAGCAGGCATCGCACCATCAACTACCAGTCACAGAAAAGTTGAAAGCTTATAATACACTGTGAACTCGAACATCTTTCTACTTTATGGAAGTCCCGTAGTTGGGTACTGCCATCAGTGCACCTCACACGGTGCACTGTAGGCAGTACTTAAGGTCCTTTGCAATGTCCCATCGACCCCTAGCTGCAACCCCTTTCACTCCTTTTACTGTACCTCAGTTCATATTCTCTTTATTCTATCTTACATTCCACCCTCTGCTAGCAATTGATTCAACATTATTTTCAGAGCTGAATGACCTCATAGGTCCCAGCGCTTGGCCTTTGGCCTAAATTTTATATTCCAGTTTACATCCCTTCATGGAAGTGTTATGTGTATGGCAAATATGAATGAAGAGAAATGTAATTTGTGGGGATGAATAGTCAGTGAAGTGTATGTAGAGCATGGATGACTGAAAAGGGTTGTCAGTGTAGAGACATAAATGTAGATGGGGTAAAAATAACAACCTTCACCTGCTGTGGTCACATAGCACAAAGGTGTTGGAACTACTGGGGAAATGATGCACAGATGATGGAATGAGATATTCGTGTCTAGTAACCCCGTAGGCGGGGGTTGGGGAGGCGGTAGTGGGGTCAGTGCACCTCATTCGGTGCACTGTAGGCATTACTTAAGGTTCTTTGCAAGCGTGCCTTCGGACCCTAGCTGCAACCCCTTTAGTTCCTTTCACTGTACCTCCTTTCATATTCTATTTCTTCCATCTGACTTTCCGCCCTCTCCTAACAACTGATTCATAGTGCAACTACGAGGTTTTCCTCCTGTTACGCCTTTCAAACCTTTTACTGTCAATTTCCATTTCAGCGCTGAATGACCTCATTGGTCCCAGTGCTTGGCCTTTGGCCTAAATCCTATATTCTCTCTCTCTCTCTCTCTCTCTCTCTCTCTCTCTCTCTCTCTCTCTCTCTCTTTGTCTAAGAAGAGTAAGAGTGTTTGCAAGACAAAGGTGAAAGGTGCAGCATTTGTAAGCGGGTCCTTGCGCTGCTGATGAGCCTTCTGTGCTGGTGTGTGTAGCAATGTTCTGAACAGAGACTCAGCCTTAATCCAGTAGTTTAAAGATGACCGTGACGCCAGCTGTTCTCTCTTCCTGTTCTCGAGATTTCTCCTTTTTTTGGGAAACAGATTATTAAGGAATGACGCTTAGCATATGATTTTCCCCAAGCAGAGACGGTCTAAAGCACCTTTCCCACCTTTCCAACCCACCTACCCCCTCCAAAAAAAAAGAAAAAAAAAATCGCCCCGGAAAACGTGTTTAAAGTCGGTGACCTCCCACGCCGCCCACACGCTGGGATGAACGGTAAAGGCCGGAGTCAAAACGTACTCTGACTTTAAATCCGGTTTCTGTTCGTCGTAATACGATAACTGATCATTACTGTTGTCTGGTACTAAAGACAGTGATAATGACAAGCAACCAGAACGAGAACAATACGATAAAGAGTTGCACTTTTAATGAGAACACTGCCGTTATTGATAACGGTAAGAAAACAATGATAACACGAAGAATAACGGAACCAGATCAGTAATAACAATAAGAAATTGAATGGTGACAACGTCAGGAAAAGTAATTAAAAAGAACGATGATAATATATCACAAACTAAGACTCTAAAAGTCCGTTAAGGGTTCGTCCTTTCGCTAGGGGACATGCTGACAGCAAGCTACACAACACAAAGGGTTAATCTTTTTAGATTAAGCTGCCCTTCTGCCGACACGGGCCCTTTCCCCAAGTTGAGAAAGAAGGTAGGAGGCCTGGTGTGGACCTTCAGATTCTGTCCAGACAGCAGAGAACAATTAATGTTAGGTTGTAGAGGTATTTATGTGACGCTGCTCAGTTGAAAAGTGATCTTAATGACACCAAGAAGAAAAAAAGTATAGCTTAGTTTTACTAGACCACTGAGCTGATTAACAGCTCTCCTAGAGAGGGCTGGCCCGAAGGATTAGACTTATTTTACGTACTAAGAACCAATTGATTACTTAGCAACGGGACCTACAGCTTATTGTGGAATCCGAACCACATTATAGCGAGAAATGAATTTCTATCACCAGAAATAAATTCCTCTAATTCTTCATTAGCCGGCCAGAGATTCTAACTCGGACCTAGCGTGTGCTAGCCAACAACTCTACCGACTCCCCCAACGAGGAACTAATGACATAAAGAATCTCGCTCCTGATTGGTCGGTGCCTTCCTTTTTTCAAACCGCTTGTTTTGATGTGGAGGTCAACTTGTAAATGGTATAGCCTATGCCCACAAAATGGGAAATGATTTGGCAAATGAGAAAGTGAACTTGCCCTGCATTTGCCAAAGCCAGTGTCATGGCGCCTTAAGCCTTCCTCCTGTTAATCTGACCCCTTGATTCAGATCCCCTTGGAGGGTAATGCCGTCAGTGCACCTCACGTGGTGCACTGTAGGCATTAACTAAGGGTCTTTGCAGCGTCCCTTGGGACCCTAGCTGCAACCTCGATCATTCCTTTTACTGTACCTCCCACCTGACTTTCCACCTTTTCCCAACAATGGTGTCTTGGTGCAGCTGCGAGGTTTTCCTCCTGTTACGCCTTTCAAACCACCTTACTGTCAGTTTTCCTTTCAGTGCTGAATGACTTCGTAGGTCCCAGCCCTTGGCCTTTTGCCCAAATTCCAAGTTCTGTTCTTAATTCTATTCCTTGATTCAGGTAAACTTGGGGTCTCCTGCCTGCTGAATATGAAGTAATGTTACCAAAGTATCTGCTTTCTCAAGTAGTATGGAGAAAAACCTTGTAGAGATCCTAGGACTTTATGCATCCACATATCGGTGATTTTTCAGTGGAGTCTATTTATGCATGTAGTGTGAGCTGTATGTGTAATACATTAGAAACAGTAAAATAACATGTATATTTAATATATAACAATATATAATTACACAACTCCAAGGCAAATCAGGAACACATTGAATGCAGTGATGCATGGCGCTTCAAAATAGTGTTACAGATTCTCATCAGTGAATGAGCATAGACTTGGTCATACACAGTCATTATAATCTAAGGAATAATAGGCCCTTTGGTAGAGAAAAGTGTGATCCATCAACAGAGTGGAAGGTGTGTTTTTCAAGGTGCTTAGCACACACTAGCCTCTGGACAACTAGCATCAACAGCTATGGCAAGTCCCCTGTCAAACTAGAGCGTATGGAAGACGACCCAACAGATATCTTTTTGTGAAAGTCCAAAGCATAATGACTGTTCTTGGGAGAAGATGGTGATTAGGAGTTAGAGCATTCTTAACTGAAATCTGAAAACCAGACAGGACAGCACCGTTTCAGCAATGGTAGAAGAAAATATTTGAAACCTTTAATTCATGTATACTGTCACCCCCTCTGGTTATAGGAAACAATACAAACAATATCTGTTTTTATAGCTGCATTAAAGGGGGTTTTCAAGTTTTGCAAAAAATAGAACCTAAAATCTATTAAGTAACATCATCAAAATTTAATTTTCAAACAATTCATAGATTCATGGTAGTATGGTTCCAGATCTATAGATAAATAATCTTAGTTTTACTAGAGGTCTGCCTCATACTTCATGACAACTCCACAGGCTGATTTGTCCTGGATTTCAGTTGAAGTTATCAGCAACTTCATTCTGTATTTGGAAAGGGGAAACATCTGCAATAAGATTTTTATGGCCTGCGTATTGTAATATCTTATTTTCTGGACCAACAATCATAATAATGGTAAGGAATACAACAACAAAGGTTCAAGAATGCTCCCCTTAGGGACGCTGCACAAGATAGGTCTAGGGTCACTAAAAACATCATTAGAAACATATCCCTTTCGTTTATCACTAAAAAAAGCTACGATTGACTTTCGAATAAGTATTTGAACTTATTCATGTATCCAATATCCAAGGTTTAACTATGTTCCTTATAGAACTTCAGCCGGAGGCTCTTCAACCCAAAAATGCCCTGAGGAGTATGCCTGCTTTCTTCTTACGGCTGGTTAACTTCCAGCAGTTATCGCTTCATTAGGAATGTTATTAGATTCTATGCAGTACCTCTAGGATAGGTTCCTCAAAACCCCATTTCCCGTTGGGGTTAGTGCCGTTAGTGCACCTCATGCGGGACACTATGAGCATTACTTGAGGTTCTCTGCAGCATGCCTTCGGCCTCTAGCTGCAACTCCTTTCAGTTCCTTTTTACTGTACCTCCTTTCATATTCTCTTCTTCCATCTTACTTTCCACCCTCTCCTAACAATTGATTCATAGTGCAACTGCGAGGTTTTCCTCATGTTACACTTTTCAAACCGTTTACTGTCAGTTTCCATCTCAGCGTTGGTTGACCTCATAGGTCCCAGTGCTTGGCCTTTGACCTAAATTCTATTTTCAGTTCAGTTTAATTCCAAACTCCCATTGGGATATTGTGCCAACAGTGCGCCTCACGTGGTGCACTTGTTTGCGTCGTCCCTTCGGCCCCTAGGTACACTTCACTTATTATCCTTTTACTATGCATCCATTCCCGCTTCCTTTCTGCCATCTTGCTGTCCAACCCCTCTAATGTTACTTCTTAGTGAAACTGGTGAATTTTCTCTCAGTTTTACCTTTATATCCTTATACTTCATCTTATTTTTTTGTTGATCTCTTTATCTTGCTGTCCAACTACTCCAACATAATCTTTTCAGTTTTAAGCGCTGAATGGCTGAAAGTGCTCGTGTTTGGCCTTATAGCGTAAATTATTATTATTATTATTATTATTATTATTATTATTATTATTATTATTATTATTATTCGAAGGAAGAAGACCCTCTTTGTCAAGTTTTGTTGAATAATATGGCTGCATTTTGCGAATTGATTTTTACTGAGTTTTCTCAATTCTTCTAATGATTCGCTTTTCCTGCACGTCAATTAATATTGATATGCAGGAAAAGCGAATTATTAGAAGAATTGAGAAAACTGAGAAAAATCAATTCATAACCATATTATAAAATCAATTATTATTATTATTATTATTATTATTATTATTAAATTATTGAACCCTGTTCGTGTGGAACAAGCTGACAGGGGCCATTGAGTAGAATGGAAGCTTCCAACGAATATGGTGTTTATTTGAAAGACGTAACAAAGGTTACAGGAAATACAGAAAGAAGAGAAAAGATAAAAATTAATTAAATTAATAAATAAAAAGATAAAAACGTAAGTGAATCATTAAGACACGAGGAGGATTGCATTAGGGTAGTATTGCGTTGCATCTTCTCTTGAACTTTTGGGGTTCCAATTGCCCAGAGCGCACAGTATCATTATCATTCATTCCTAGAATGTATGAAAACATGAAGGGAATCTTGAGCCTCCGACCTTGCGCTCAGGACCCGCCATTATGTCACGAAGGCATTCGATTCGATATCCGAATTCATTTTGTCAAGATCCTCACAGTAAGGATAATGATCGCCTGGGGATATTGGATGGGGATAATTTCTTCTCATCATAATAATTCCGGTCTCTGGGTCTTTGCAGCTGAGGCAGGTCTGCCGATTTTTTCGTTAATCATTTTTGGTGACGGTTTTAGAGGCATCTTTTCATTAACCCCCGCTCTCCAGTTTTCATGTGTATTCCTTTTTATTATGAAATATTCATACGGTATTCAGAAGGCACCATCTTTCGTTTAAAAGTTTCACAAAAACAATGTTTGTAGTTTTCTGTAAAAGAAAACTATTGAGATGGCTTTGTCTGTCCGCCCTCAGATCTTAAAAACTACTGAGGCTAGAGGGCTGCAAATTATTATGTTGATCATGTACCGTTCAATCATCAAACATACCAAAATAACAACCCTCTAGCCTCTGTAGTTTTTATTTTACTTAAGGTTAAATTTAGTCATGATCGTGCGTCTGGCAACGCTAAAGGACAGGCTACCACCGGTCCATGGCTGAAAGTGTCATGGGCCGTGGCTCATACAACATTATACCGAGACCACCGAAAGATAGATCTATTTTCGGTGGCCTCGATTATACGCTGTACAGAAAACTCTTTCTCTTCTGCGCACTTTTTGCTTGATTAGTAACGACGTAGATTTTTTCTCCCAGACCTTGTTTATGTTTCACGAGGTGATTGATATAACTAATGTCAGCAGCGTAAGTGAAAAATGAACTAAAACCCGGGAATTCTTGCTTACAACGAAGCTTTTTGAGCTCATCCATTCAGGCAGTCCTTCGTAGCTCCATAATTCCTCAAACTAGCTTCGCTGGCATTAGAAGATAAGATAAATTTATGGAGATTGGATGTCCTCAATCAGTGACCTTTTATGCTGTAGGCTATCTTCCAATCGTGGACTAATAATCGTGCCCTGTCGGCAAAAATGGAAATTGCAAGGCTGGAAATTTTGCGAAATCCTTTTTCACGGAAACCAGTTAATTGCAATGCGTCTTTACTATTTAGTAATCGTGAAGGTTTACAATTTCCCCAGAGTAAACCATCTTTCTCTCATTCAGGATTTTCCCCCGTAGTGGGTGTTAGTGCCGTCAGTGCACCTCATGTGGTGCACTGTAGGCATTACTTAAGGTTCTTGGCAGCGTACCTTCGGCCCCTAGCTGCAACCCCTTTCGTTCCTTTTTACTGTACCTCCTTTCATATTCTCTTTCTTCCGTCTTACTTCCCACCCTCTCCTAACAGTTGATTCATAGTGCAACTGCGAGGTTTCCCTCCTGTTTCACCTTTCAAACCTTTTGCTGTCAATTTGCATTTCAGCTCTAAATGACCTCATAGGTTCCAGTGCCTGGCATTTGGCCTAAACTCTATATTCAGTTCAATTCATGCAGGGCTTGCAAAGAGGCATTATCTGAGGATGTTTCTTTTACAGCCACCCGAAGACTTGAACAATCCCTTACGAAGTTTCGGTGAAAGAGTCCAAACAAAAATGAACAGGGACTTTCAGAAGGTCTTTTGTAACGTCGGGAAATAAATTCCATAACTTCCACTCACTCACAAGTAAGGCTTTGTAGACAATTGTTATATAACACCCAAAGCATCTCGAACGTGTGTGAAGAGAATGTCTTAAAACAACGCGATAACTCTCCAGTGTTATTTTAACATTTCTCCGACGGATAAGCGCTCAAGAGCGAGAACGATAATTATAATCCGAAAGACGCGAAACAAAAGTTTGGTATCAGTTAATGAAGGAGAAATATTTGACAAAAGTAAAAAAAAATATTTTGCAAGACATTGTGGTTAGCTTGCTGTTGGCAGTGATAGGTATTGGAGGAGGGCCAAAGTTGCTACCACCTAAGATACTCTTTTATACATACCTGGCAACATTAGAGAGAGAGAGAGAGAGAGAGAGAGAGAGAGAGAGAGAGAGAGAGAGAGAGAGAGAGAGAGATTTTTTTACTAGCTTGCAAAGAGGTGGAGGCAAGTTTCCCATCTTTATCTGCATTATCATCTTACAACTATTTCACCTTCACAAGTTTTCCCATCTTCATCAGCAGTGTTTTCCTAAGACTGTTTAACCTTCACGAGATCCAACTTCATCTGCGTTATCGCCTTAAGGCTATTTAACCTTCGCAAGTGAGACATTTGTAATCCGAAAAATGTTTTCATACGGGAGGAATTGGCTCAACGTGTACGTGATGAAAATCTGTTCAAGAATTACAACACAAATTGAAAGGGAATGTTATAGAATTTCCATTCATATTAAACACAAGGAAAAATAGAATTTCGAATCAGCCGTTAATATCCCCTTAAACATAATATTCACCCCCCACAAACCTGAGTTTGCAGAAATTATATATATATATATATATATATATATATATATATATATATATATATATATATATATATATATATATATATATATAAATAATCAACACACAATCACGTGTGGAACAGAAATTTATTTCTGTTTCACATGCAAGTCTTGTATGGCCTAGTGAGCAGTGCCCTTGCCTTTCATTTGAAAGACCTTGCCTCCCTGATGTGAGTCAGAAATTTATATATATATATATATATATATATATATATATATATATATATATATATATATATGTATATATATATATACTAATATACTATTAGCTGTACGTCCTATATATATATATATATATATATATATATATATATATATAACAATGTATGTATGTATAGTTTACTACTGATCTTCAACCAATCAGAATTCACTGATCGCGAGCCATGCTCAGAATAAACAAATGACTCCATATCACGTCTCTCCGCAGAGTATCAAGTGACCGTAGAAATGATAAGCACGGGTTACAAAAGTCTTCAATTAAATGCACTTGATTCAAGTGCACTGTAGGCATTACTTAAGGTTCTTTGCAGCGTCCCTTCGGCCCCCTAGCTGCAACCCCTTTTCGTTCCTTTTACTGTACGTCCTTTCATAGTTGTTTTCTTCCATCTTACTTTCCACCCTCTCCTAACAATTGATTCATAGTGCAACTGCGAGGTTCTCCTCCTGTTAAACCTTTCAGACTTTTTACTGTCAATTTCCGTTTCAGCGCTTAATGGCCTCATAGGTCCCAATGCTTGAACCTCTTTGGTGGTGGTGAAATAATACTAAATAAAAGGTTGACAATTTATCTTTAAATAGGCGCATTAGAGTACCCGCTGGGTCTGTTGGGTACATGAAGTTATGCTATAAGTACAGAGACAGTTTAGTAGATTACACTATTCTTTACTCGTTTACCCATCTTGCCCCCTAAAAAACTGGTCTGAATGTTGTGAGAAAAGGTTATTTCTCAGCATTAATACTGTTCTGAACGACCACTGTTAAATTTGAATGCAAAAATTCAGTGAGAATATTTAAAATGTTATATAAATATATATATATATATATATATTTGTATATATATATCTATTTATATATATCTATATATAACTATATATATATATAATATATATATTCCTATATATATATATAATACTATATATATATATAATATATATAATATATATATATATATATATATATATATATATATATGTTGTCTATGTATTTTTTTAAACATAGTGAATCAATCCAGAAAAAAAAAATGGTTTATAACATATTCATTCTTAAGCTTCTGAATCGTGAGTAAACCCCTATGCAATGGAACTTCTACACATTACCTGTTTTATACACCTACATAGAAATCTAGTCATCTTGCGCTTCTTGGGTATTAGTGCCATTCTTTACTCGTTTACTCCATGTATGCAACCCTTTCTAGGTCTACCTCTCCCCTTACCATAAACACTTCTGAATTAAAAACCTTTCCAGCAACCTCTAATCATCCATTTTTACCACATGACCAAACCTTCTAACAGTACTCGGATCCATTCTTTCAACTAGGCTACACTAACCATTTTACCACTTACTTATCTCCATATTTCTCCAGCTGTCAATTTTTGTCATGTTGCATATCTATTTAAACAGTTCATCTCAAGTGTTTCAACTTTTTTCCTTCATTTGCAATCGACATCCACACTTAACTTCCTTTTAGGAGTGTTGGTTCAGCAAGGGACTTGGAATGCTTTATAGAATAATCTGTAGTCAGTCCAGATCCAGCACTCTAAGCATGCCCGACTCTCTACAGGTCCACCACCATCTTGGCTTCCATTGACATTTCAAGGGAATACTATCACTGTGATTTAAACACAATGGCCAAAGTAGTCGGCTCTGAAATGAATAAATTTTTTTCCCGTTCAATACATCTGCCTTGATTCTCTCAAGTGAACAGTTCATTGAAAGTCAGCAGAAATGGATTTACCTCATGCTAGCAGGAACGATATTAAAAAATCGTCAGTTGTGATGCCGACAAGATTGATGTTATGACAGAACTGGATTCAGGGAAATGTCCTTAAGAATAACCAAAGATTACTAAGAAGAAAAATGTCCCAATTACTTAAAATGGTCACTGCCATCTAGCTTCTAAAGTTCAGCTTGTCAGTTACTGAAATTGTTTTAATGGTTTGATTACCATTGTTTTGTCTCATTTTTGATGTTTTAGACAGTGCTGACAGTAGGTGAGATCATAAAATTTACTTTGAATTTTTCAACATATCCATTTTCCAAGATGGCCACCACCTCAGCTTTGCTTTTTGCTGATTAAAATAGCATTGTTCTTCCATCACTGACCAATTTTTTTTTTAATTACCATTGTTTTGTCTCATTTTTGATGTTTTAGACAATGCTGACAGTAGGTGAGATCATAAAATTTACTTTGAATTTTTCAACATATCCATTTTCCAAGATGGCCACCACCTCAGCTTTGCTTTTTGCTGATTAAAATAGCATTGTTCTTCCATCACTGACCAATTTTTTTTTATAGGCAATGTATGAGACTAGCAAATAACAAAGATGAAACAACCTTCCCTTGTAGCACCCCATTTTGCACTGCAAAATTTACTTGACAAAATCCCATCGACGTTAACGTCATTCATAGACAACTTCAGTTAGCTTACATATTTAATGGGAATGCCATAGTAATGCAAGGCTGGTGTATGGATGCTGTCAGATGCCTTTTCGTAATCAACAAAAACCATCAGAAGATTTTAGATTCCATATACCGTGGCATGCATCAACACAAGTATCTGATCTGAGAAACTCTGTAAGCATTTGATTAGTTTCTTTTTCCGGCTGAATATCCTCACTAAACCAACCTAAGTGTGTGCCTCTTTATTTATCACATTAAGTTAGGGCCACCTTCATTTGGGAACTCAGCTGTGATTAACAACTCTCAGTCTGCAGGCTATGTTTCATCACTCCATATTCTACAAAACAGTCTAGTTAGTATACAAGTTGCCATTTCGGCTTCAGGTAAAGTCATCTCTGATGTGATTCCATCATTACCAGATGTTTTCCATCTCCTTACTGTCTTCTTTATTGATTCCACTTAAAAGACTTAATACATTCATGAGCATATTCAGGTCCCTGTCAGATTCTGGTACATTAGTCATATTATCCACCTCATGACTTTGATTCATGACCTCATAAAAATGTTCCACCCAGTGTTGTCTTTCTTCTTCTACTGCAAGTGACCCATCCCTCCTTTTGACAGGTATTTTCCCTGTTTTCTGTTCACCTCTTTGTCCTAATATTCTCTCTTATCTCTTCTTGATCTGTGTATGATTTCATTGTCTAGACTTTAGTACTAGGCACATTCTACTTTGTTCTTGATCTTATTCCTGAAATTGTGAGTGCGTACCCTCTGCTTTTATCTATTCCTTAACGCATATCCCAGGTCTGATACCCAAAGTTTCCATTTTTCTACCCCTTAGCCAACTATTTCTTTACCACCAGGTTAGTATATTCTTGATGTTAAACCAGTCCACATTGATTTGCTTCTGCTACTCTATAGAGCTGTACATCAGGGTTAACATTCACTTACAAAAGCTTCTTGATGTTCACCTTCAGGACAATTTACTGTATAAAACCTAGATATTTTGGTAACATTTTAGTTGAGTGCACGTAGTTTCAGCATCAGTGTGGCAATGACGAGCTGGTGACCACTGCCGACATCTGCTCCTACGTAGCTCCTCACATTCCTCAGTGCTGTTTTTCTCTCCCCACTGATAGCTGTGCAATATGTTTTTTCTCTGACTGTCCTCTGGAGATGTCCCAAAGAATATATAGATGTCCCTTCCACTTCCAGTCTCTCCCAGTCCTTCCTTACCCATTTCACCTTCCATAACTTACTGTTCCTAGCAACTTTTGCATTCATACCATCAGTAACCCATCTCTTGTTTCTTTCTGGTATTTCTTATGTAAGAATCTGCAGTTTGATATAAAATTAATCTTTTACATCTTTGCACCAAAGAATGAGCTCTCAAAAGATGTAAAAGCTGAATTTTGTATCAAACTGCAGATTCTTATATATGAAATACCAGAAAGAGTCATGAGATTTGTTACTGGTGTCATGAATGCAAAAGTTGGTAGGAACAGTAAGTTATGGAAGGTGAAATGGATAAGGAAGGCCTGGGAGATATATATATATATATATATATATATATATATATATATATATATATATATATATATATATATATATATATATATATATTGTATATATATATGTATATATATATATATATACATATATATATGTATGTGTATATATATATGTGTATTATAGTATATATATATATATTTTTTTTCTCAAATATAGCAGTTTTCCCTAACAATGGTTGGCTCCCGCGAACTCAAGCACAATTATCATTATCCCATTCGTGATTAATTGTAGAACCATGGACGCAACTAGCATGCTGCTTCATGCACGTACACAGAAGGTTCATCAGCAGCACGTCAGATACCCCGCACACGTACTGTTACTGCCTGGTTGTTCAAGCTTCTTTAATATGACTTTTGTGTGACCTCTGTCCACCCCTTTCCTTGTTTTCCTTTCCTCCATCCTAAATCTTCCGTATTGTAAATTCTTTCAGTAGCCTTTCATCTGGCATTTTTCACACATGTGCAAACCATCTCAAAGCGCTCTGATTAAACTTTTATAGACTTCGTTTTTGTGTGTGTATATATATATATATATATATATATATATATATATTGTATGTACTATATATATATATATATATATATATATATATATATATATATATATATATATATATATATATATATATATATATATACTGTATATATATACATTGTATGTATATATATATATATATATATATATATATATATATATATATATATATATATATATATATATATATATATATATATATATATATATATATATATATATATATATATATATATATATATATATATATATATATATATATATATATATATATATATATATATATATATATATATATATATATATGTATATTACTGACATATTAATTAGAGAGAGAAAAAGCTGCAATATGTAAATTCGCAGTCATAATGAAGACACAGTCTTATGAAGAAGTAAATTCATAATTACCCGAAAATATTCCTCGCTAAATTTTTGCAGACAAAGAAAGCTTTTGGTTCATGTGAACAAAGAACAAAAAAATGAAAAACCTTTTGATCTGGAATGCAGGTGAGTGGGTCGTATGAAAGAGAGAGAGAGAGAGAGAGAGAGAGAGAGAGAGAGAGAGAGAGAGAGAGAGAGAGAGAGTCCTCTTCTCTCTCTCTCTCATGACGTGACAGATGGCACTGCTGTCTGTCTAATTCCGAACCACTACAACTTGTCTGGGACAAGTGTGTTCGAGTGTGAAGGGCACTCCTGCCGTCTCTCTCCTTTGGCTGAGGCGACCCTCGACTCTTTCTTATTGTCGGTCGCGCCTTGGACTTGATTAGTTTTCCATTACTATTTTTGCGTTTATTAAACGCAGAGAAGGCCACTGATGTCTATAGATGACGCCTGCAACTTTACCGGATAGCCACGCGTAGGTGTCGAGATCAATTGCAGTTTTCTGTTTTTGAAACCCGCTTGGTTTTAATGGGTCACTGGCTCTCAAATGCTTCTTTTGCAAGGTTTTGTTTCACTCTTTGCTTTCATCTGAGGCTCGGATGACTTTGGTGAAGACTCACTCCAGGACGGTCAAGAATAGACTATTTATTTTAAGACTCCTCTTGTTGGTCTGTGTGCAAATCCCATTTTTTGTTAAAAGCCCACTTTGACGCGAACCCATTTTTTGGTTCACTTTATGCAAACCCATTTTTTTGTCCGCTTTGGTGAAACCCCCCCCCCTTTTTTTTGGTCCACTTTGGTGCAAACCCATTTTTTTACCCACTTTGGTGCAAACGCATTTGTTTTGATCCACTTCGGTGCAAACCCCATCCCCTTTTTTTTAGAGCACTTTGGTTCAAACCCATTATTTTTAGTCCACTTTGGTGCAGACCCATTTTTTTTACCCATTTTGGTACAAACCCATTTTTTTAAGTCTACTTTGGAGCAAACCCACTTTTTTTTTTTAGACCACTTTGGTGCAAAGCCATTTTTTTTGTCCACTTTGGTGCAGACACATCTTGTTTTTTCTTGTCCACTTTGGTGCAAACCTATCTTTTTCCGCTTTGGTGCAAACCCATTTTTTTTAACCCATTTTGGTACAAACCCATTTTTTTTAGTCCACTTAGGAGCAAACACCCTTTTTTTTTAAACCTCTTTACTGCAACGGCCACTTTGGTGCAAACCCATTTTTTAAAAATCCACCTTTGTGTAACCACATTTTTTTTTTACCCCACTTTGGTGGAACCCCTCCCCCATTTTTTTTAGACCACTTTGGTGCAAGCCCATTTGTTAAAATCTACTTTGGTGCAAAGCCATTTGTTAAAATCCACTTTGGCGCAAAGCCATTTTTTAAAATCCACTTTGTCACAAACCCTTTTTTTCAGTTTTGGTGCAAACGCCTTTTTTTCCACTTTGGTGCAAGCCCATTTTGTTTTTAGTCCACTTTGGTGCAAAGCAATTTTTTTTGGTCCACTTTGGTGCAGACTTATCTTCTTTTTTTCTTGTTCACTTTTGGTGAAAACCCATCTTTTTCCACTTTGGTGCGAATCTATTTTTTTTATTACCCCAGTTTGGTGCAACCCCCTTGCCCCTTTAGCCCACTTTGGTGCAAGACCATTTTTTAAAGTCCACTTGGTGCAAACTTTTTTTTTCCACGTTGATGCAAACCCATTTTTTTGCCCACTTTGGTGCAAGCCCATTTGTTTTTGTCCACTTTGGTGCAAACAGAATTATTTTTAGCCCACTTTGGTACAAACCCATTTTTCGTTCAAGGTTTTGGTGCAAACCTATTAAAAATACTTTCGTAATTGATTTCAAGATTTAGTTACTCTACAAGCCTACTCAGTCTGAGCCGTTCACCCTTCCTTTAGATACTGCAGCTGGTTATACTGAACTCTGTATGGTATCACTGTATCTTGCACTGCTAATTTTAACTTGAATTAATGACCTCTGCATATGGTATCACTGTATCTTGCACTGCTAATTTTAACTTGAATTAATGACCTCTGCCATCTGGCTGTGTACTGCTGTTTTGGTTCGTCCGCTAATTATGTTCGAGGAAATGCGCCCCCTTTGTGTCAGTTCATGTGTTGGAAAGTCTCAAATTCCTTTGATAATTAATTATATTTATCTTGTATTGTTTGATGATGAATATGTGAATAAAAAATTTTCCTCTTCAAAATCACGTTAGTGGCATCTTTAACTGAAATATAGGCTAATTCCGAATTTATGAAAGTCGTACCTTTCTTGTGGAAGTTCGTCTTGTCAGTAGTGATTTCTTGGTTCGGTTAATTTTTCGATTATAAAGGTTTGAAATGTGTTAGTAATGCGTGTATATTCACTCTTCTTATTTCTGTCTCTGTATTTATTGTTGAAAATATAATTTTAAACATATCCACGAATCATGCCCGCAATTTTGATTAGGCCCAAAAAGTTATACATTTTTCAGTTTTATATTGTCCCCATAGGGGGTAGTGCCGTCACTGCACCTAACGCGGTGCACTGTACGCATTACTGAAGGTCTTTGCAGTGTCCCTTCGGCCCCTAGCTGCAATCCCTTTCATTCTTTTTACTGTACCTCCATTCATATTCTCTTTCTTCCATCTTACTTTCCATCTCTCCTAACAATTGTCTCATAGTGCAGCTGCGAGGTTTTCCTCCTGTTACGCCCTTCAAGCCTTTTACTCTCGGTTTCCCTTTCAATGCTGAATGACTTCATAGGTCCCAGTGCTTGGCCTTTGGCCTAGATTCTATATTCCATTTATATTCCAGTTTGATATTGTGCTTCATTAAAGTGCATAGGCGTCTGGATGTAAAATGAAAACGTGAATATTATTAGAATATCAAAGGATAATTATTGTTCTTACGTATTGTTGGGTACCTCTTGTGCAAAGGTACTACGATCCATTTCAGGGACCGCGAGTCATCGTTTTTCTCAAATATCTTTCAAAGTAATTATTTGATCGAAATGGTACTTTGACACATTGTACTAGGGTAATATAGTGCATTGTCAAATGGTGTTAGTTAAGGCGTTTACTCTTGACTTTTAAAGGCAGAGTTGCATGAGTCAGCAGGACTCATCTACACACTCGAACTTTTGCAATCCCCCATAGGCAGGAAAGCGGGGGCGGAGATGGGGAGGTCAGGAAAGTGGGTTGAGGGAGGGATGAGGAGGGGAAGGGAGAGGGAGGGACGAGGAGGGGAAGGGAGAGGGAGGGACGGGGTAGGTATAAAAGACGTTCGAATGCATAGTTTGGCGATGCTTGGCAACACCATGTAAGTCAAGAGTAAACGCCTTAACTAAAACCATTTGACAATGCACTATAGCCTATTACCAAAAATTAGCGGGAGGTGTCATGTACACTGTGTCAAAGTACCATTTCGATTAAATAATTAGCTTGAAAGATATTTGAGAAAAACGATGACTCGCGTTCCCTGAAATGGATAGTAGGCTATGCACGAAATCCTATGCATGTGTTTGATATTAGTAAAACCTTCGTATGCTAAAAGTATCTTTGTGTACACCTTGATGATAATTGTATTGCAGATCTGAAGAAGCGATGTGTCTTTAATGATTATGCAAGGAGATTGCTTTTTCTTTTCAAAATAGCACTTTTGAAGCTTCACTTACTAGCTTTTTTTTTTTTACTTCCAACTTTCTCTAAGTTCTTGGAAGTGTATCGAGAAATAACCCTAATTTTATTTCGGAGAAATCTGCTTTGAAAGAAGTCTTTTGATTAAGTACAGGAAAGAGAAATGAAAGGCAGCAAGAAAGAAAAACATCAAAACCAAACAACATTTACATCTCGTTTTGAATTTTGTGCTCCCACGAAGTATTGAGTCAACAACGAACGCTCTCATTAGCCCTAGTATAAAATTGCAAGTATATATTATTAAATATTATGGAAAATGTCAAACCTGTAAATGATCATTGCCACAACAATTCTCATTAACTGACAGTCTAAAATATCAGCCCTGTGCAACCTGCGGCCCAAGGGCCGCATGCGGCCCTCAAAGGCTTTCATTGGGGCCCTTTCTCCTAAAAATAAATAAGCTATAGTGCGGCCTTCAGCAGGAAAGATTTTATTTTACTAATAATGGCTTCTACAAGTAAAAAACGCAAGATTTCAGAGGAAACCCGGATAACTCTTATGTTAATGATCCCAGTTAACCAATAATAAGTAATTATTTATGTTTGTACATTATAATAATAAGGTACGGTAGCCTTTCATTTGCTCATCTATAGTAAGGAAAATACTTTTGTTTTGAACAAATCTTATTTTTGTGATCCTAATTTAAATAAAATCAGTAACAAACTAATCATCTATCTTTATCAGTATAATCTCACATAATATGTCTTCGATCGTAGTAAATAACATGAAATAGTAAGGTTAGGTGGCCCTCCATACCAACAGAGTCGTGACTCGTGGCCCTTTGGGAAAATAGGTTGCACACCCCTGGACTCTAAATTGTCTCCCATGCTTATAGTAACTGTCGTGAGCAGTGGTACCGTTTTTTAAGTCACATAGGTCTAGTTCTGTTTTTGCTGTCACTCGGCGACGCCGCTCTCGAAGTCACAGAAGAAACAGACGGACTTACAGTACTTAAAAGAGTAAACCGTGTTTATTACATCATCAGAACCTATTTGTTTATCGGTGAATGTTTCGTCACTTCGTTTTCATAACGTTGGAGTTGATTATAAATTTATTTTCCCGTTTCGGGAGGTCGTTGCAAAGCTCCTCCTCGTGCATAGTGATAGGCAACTCAGTTTCCAGTTGATGAATGTTTGTTTTAGGTACCTCAAAAGATTTCCAACTTGACTGATGTTCTGGATGACTGAGACATCAGTTGAATTTCGTCTTATAATCAACCTGGAGATGAGAAGATGAACTGAGGACAATTGCAAACAAGTGTTTGTTGGTTAGACTCAAATGAGCCTTGCAAAATATGGCTTGTGTATTTTGACAGATCTTTAATAGGGTTTGTGAAAGGAAAACACCATAGCCAGTACTAACTCTCTCTCTCTCTCTCTCTCTCTCTCTCTCTCTCTCTCTCTCTCTCTCTCTCTCTCTCTTGTCGTGGTTAAAGGAAGTGTAAAGACGTTCTCAAAAGCATTCAGTGGATATTGTAAATGATTTTAATGTGGCTTAGCTGTGGATCCTTTTTTTTTCCAAGGCAGTTCATTTCGTATTGTCTGTCTGTAATAAATTATTGAGGCCATACGGCCTCGAAACTCTTTTGCGAGATATAATGGCCCCAAAAAATGCCGGCGGTTCTCCAATGATATCGTAACGTTATTGGAAATATCCTTGGTTTTCATAATACTTCCAAGATACTCGTTCTAGTTTCGGGGGTGACCCGCTTCGTTAAATTGGCCGCGAAGGTAACGCATGCGTGCTTCTTCTTCCTCCTCTCTGTTTTATCCCCCACGAAACATCACAAGGTATCCGGGCTGCATTTACCCGAGAGGTAAGCGAAAAAAGCGGGACGCCATATCTTAAAAACTAGAAATAGGATTTCCTTGAAAATAATCTCATTTTGTTTCCCACACCCAAATTACGTTGGAGGCTCCAGTCCAACCTAACCTAACCCAACCTAAGTTAACCTAACCGAGTACTGGGACCTTTCCCTGAAAAAAGCTGGACGCCATCATTTAGAAACTGACCACAGAATTTTCTTGAAAATAATCTCATTTTGTTTCCCACACCCAAATTACGGCAACGGTCCCATTCCAACCTAATCTAACCTAACCTAACCTAACCGAGTACCGGAACCTTTCCTTAAAAAAAGCGGGACGCCATATCATAAAAACTAGAGATAAGATTTTCTTGAAAATAATCTCATTATGTTTCCCACACCCTAATTACTCAAGAGGTACAAATCTAACATAACCTAACTAACCCAACCTAACCTTACCTAACCTAACCTAGCCTAGGGGCATGGCAAAAAACCGGGGCTGGTGCAATGTTAACTTACATATCATCAATTTGCATCCGGGCTGCGGTTTTCCGAGATGTAACGAGTACCGGGACCTTTCCTTGAAAAAAAAAAAAAAAAAACTGGACGCCATATCTTAAAAACTAACCATTGAATTTTCTTGAAAATAATCTCATTATGTTTCCCACACCCAATTTACAGGGATTTGCATCCGGGCTCCTGGAATATTTGCAAACTATGCATCCTGAAGTGTACGAAGCTGCTCGATAGCTGATAATCAACAGTGCTAAGAAGTTCAAAGCTAAACTATGTGTCCTGGAACATAGCTGTATTGAAATGAGATGATATCTAAGTATAAAAATATATTTATCTTAGGAAAAAAACGTTATGAATTTCACGTAACAGAGAAACATGTCGACAACTAATACTGAATGGGTAGGAAAATTAATTGATTTATGTATCCTGATACACCGAGCTACTTGTAACTGATAACGAACCAATGCTGCTTTCGAGTAAAAATAAAGCTATGTATCCTGGAATATAATGACACTAGTTTTTGAGTTTGTGATTTCCCGTTTAATCTCCGATTTCATTTCCCGTTTATAGACAAGGTGCCTCGGCATAAAATATCTTGGTGATAGATTAAATGAAAAAAAATTTTTCCCTTCTAAGTTAGATGTTTCCATAACAATCAGTCCCATATTTCTTGTTAGATTTTGGTAATTTTGTTAACTTTTCGCTTCATGTTAATTGCGAAATTGAAATTTCGCAAGATGTAAAACTGGAAAAACTACTGTTTAAAGTGATTCTCAAACTGGGTGCCGTACACAGACAGTGCCTAGGGGTGCCATAAGATTGTCATGAATTTTGTCTTGGCTAGATCATCTCAGTGAACGTTTGTAAAAAAAAAAAAAGTTTGCAGAACTCTTCATATAATCACTATCAGTGTGTATATTCTAAAGTGTTTATCTAATTCTTCTGGTATGCTCTTTGTTTGTACAGTATAGTTTTGCGTGTACGGTGTGCTGATTTTGGTTTGAGTATGGGTAATAAATTTATTCATTAAATAAGAATTAATTCATGCGATAATGGTGGGATGGTGAAGAAGGGTGCCACGGTAATGATTACAGTAGTTATGGTGCCATCACTAACAAAAGATTGAGAATAAACTAGAGGAATGTTTGCTAATACTGAACCACCACGAATAATAGTAATAATAATAATAATAATAATAATAATAATAATAATAATAATAATAATAATAATAATAATAATAATAATAAAACTATTGACAGATAGAACTCTCATGACCAGGATGATTTGACAGAAGTTTCAAAGGAAAGTATTTAGTTATTTTTACTCTGTACATACATAGATACATACATATCTATCTAACTATGTATTATCTATATATATATATATATATATATATATATATATATATATATATATATATATGTGTGTGTAAAGTGTGTGTATACACTATACATATATATATGTGTGTGTGTACATACATAGATACGTACATACCTATCTAGCTATGTATCTATCTATCTATATACAGTTATATATGTGTGTATACTGTATATATATATATATATATATATATATATATATATATATATATATATATATATATATATATATATATATGTATATATATATATATATATATATATGTATATATATATATATATATATATATAATGTATATATATATATAATGACCCTTAGTTCCTACAGCGGTTGCTGCAGTGCAATAAATGTGCATTGGACCATTTGTTACCCCATCATGGTCCTTTGATGTTTTCAATTTCGAAGTTTTATCTCCGGAATTGTCGATGCCACGTGCGGCCGAAGTCGGGGAAAAGAATTTTAATAAGAGCGCGGGACATTTTGAGAATTGCTGGACCAATTCGGCAAACTTTGCACTCCGGGCAATTGCAGGAATGTTGTCCTTCACGCCTAGTTATGTTTGTCTTGTACTCTCAGCCGAGGTCTGTCATTCACTGCTAGAATGTTGTCCTTCACTCTGGCAGTGTTAGCCTTCACTTCTTGCAGTGTTAGACTTTGCTCCTGTCTGTGTTAGCCTTTACTCCTAGCAGTGTTAGCCTTCACCATAAGCAGTGATAGCCTTCACTGCTAGCAGTGTTAGCCTTCACTCTCAGCAGTGTTAGCCTTCACTGCTAGCAGTGTTAGACTTTACTTCTATCTGTGAACCTTCATGCCTTTACTCCTAGCAGTGTCAGCCTTCACTATAAGCAGTGATAGCCTTCACTCCTAGCAGTGTTAGCCTTCACTCCTAGTAGTGTTTACCTTCATGTTAGCCTTCACTCCTAGCAGTGTTAGCCTTCACTCCTAGCAGTGTTAACCTTCACTCTTAGCAGTGTTAGCCTTCATGTTAGCCTTCACTCCTAGCAGTGTTAGCCTTCATGTTAGCCTTCACTCCTAGTAGTGTTAGCCTTCATGTTAGCCTTCACTCCTAGTAGTGTTAACCTTCATGTTAGCCTTCACTCCTAGCAGTGTTAGCCTTCACTGCTAGCATTGTTATCACATTTAGAAGTAAGATTGCCATATACCCGTAACGTCAAAAGTGACGGTAAATTAATGAGTGTACTTACATTTTTATCTGTTTATTTATTGAATTGTTGGTTTTTTTTTCTGGTATCTGGTCTCTTCTTTCTCTATCTCCTGTCACCTTCTGTTACTTCTTTCAAATGAACACCATAACATTCTTTGGAAGTTTGAATTTCAAGACGGTGATCTCTGTGAGCTTGTTCTATATTAGTAGGGTTCCTCTCTTAATAATAATAATAATAATAATAATAATAATAATAATAATAATAATAATAATATAGGGGGTGTGGTGACTGCAAATCCCGACCTAGGAACATTACATATAGATTCATTTTTCAGGTTTTTACATAAAAATTGGTAATATTATTGGTAATAATAATTCAAGCGTTGGACTGGTGTTGTCTGAACTGCAAGTCTATTCAAAGTGGACTCCAAAAATATGAAAAGTTCTAGGCTTTATGGGTGTCTGGTGGTCCCGTATGTGATGGAGCTTATTTGCTCTCGTGTTGGGGGGATGCAGTGGAATTCTGAAACTTTTGCACTTCGTCAAGGTCATATTGTTTTCCCCCCGTGTGGGGCGGTTAGTGCCGTCAGTGCACCTCACGCGGTGCACCGTAGGCATTACTTAAGGTTCTCTGCAGCGTCCCTTTGGCCTCTAGCTGCAACCTCTTTCATTCATTTTTCTGCACCTCCGTTCATGTTCTTTTTTTTCCATCTGACTT
This sequence comes from Macrobrachium rosenbergii, assembly GCF_040412425.1. Classification (NCBI taxonomy): domain Eukaryota; kingdom Metazoa; phylum Arthropoda; class Malacostraca; order Decapoda; family Palaemonidae; genus Macrobrachium; species Macrobrachium rosenbergii. The sequence continues at coordinate 107,776,409 of NC_089752.1, forward strand.
TCCACCCTTTCCAACAATTTTTTCACAGTGCAACAGCGAGGTTTTCCTCCTGGTACACCTTTCAAACCTTCTTAGTGTCAGTTTCCGTTTCAGCGCTGAATGACCTCATAGGTCCCAGCGCTTGGCAGTTGGCCTAAGTTTTATAATCCAGTCCATAGTGTGTTCCAGATTCCCAAAGATTTACCTTCGAAATTGTGAAGTGATCCCAGGTCGAGTTCTGAGACGGATGAGACTAAGAAAAACATGAACAACGTGAAGTTATAATTAGTCGTAATGTTTTCAGAGTAATTTCTTTTTGGCACGACGCCCTTGCGTTTACCTCGCGTCCTCGTTTGAAGGTAGACTTATTTGACATTTTAAAAACCTCTCATTACATGTTTGGGTCTTTGGCACGAGATTGCGTATCCTTCCGAATAATTGAAAGGCAGTTTATAATTGGGGAGGGGGTGGGGTGGTTGGGACTACTTCGTAGTTCATTTTAGTGGATAATTGCGCTCCTCGCCTTTTTATTCCGTCCAGAATGAAAGAGAGAGATTACTGAAATGGAATTCCCTGATACAGGGATAAGAAGCAGTGCATAAGCTACCTGGAAGCTCTTTGCACATTTCCATGAGAGAGAGAGAGAGAGAGAGAGAGAGAGAGAGAGAGAGAGAGAGTCCGTAAACGCAAAGCGTGCAGGATCTGCATAGTTTGTGACGTCAGTGGGAAAGTATGAGTCACCTGTATTGATACTACCAGTGGGCTGGCTGGATCAGTGTGAGGATGAGGATGAGGGCGAGGGTGAGGGTGAGGGTTAGGAGGAGGAGGAGCAGGAGGAAAGGAGAGTTTGGAGTTGGGTCGACGTAGCGTTGCGAGCAGTGAATAGTGGCTCTCCCTCCCAGGCTCCCCCCACCCCACTCTCTATACAGTACGGTAGATGCTTCTTCTTCTTCAGTATCAGCCGAACCTTAAAGTCGAGAGTCTCTCTCTCTCTCTCTCTCTCTCTCTCTCTCTCTCTCTCTCTCTCTCTCTCTTTTGGGTGCGTCATTCGTCCACCGCCCTCTTCTGCTTCTCTCCCCCAACACTTACGACCTTTGGTCATTTCGAGCTCAAAGAAGAAGAAGAAGAACGTTTGTTTCCCAAACATTTTCGTTTGGCCTTTCCGTTTATGTGGCTGACCCCCTACGGGTGGGAAACTATGTCCAGCGTTCTTCAGCACTTTTAAAGAAGAGATTTCCTTGCAACAGTTGTTGTACGCAACGAAGTTTTTCTAAATAATGCAAGGGAACTTTTTGTAAATCACTTTATGAAGATGACTGACAGATCTGTAGAATAATAACGCGGTTTTATTGATGCTTCTTGCCCCTAAGTGTCCCCTCCCCCCGAGGCCAGGGGATTGTGCCCACGCCAGCTGCATGTCTGTGTTTATTTTTGTGTATAAAGGGCGCTCTTTATAGGCTGTAAATTTGTGAGTTTGTGATGGGATTTTGTATATATATATATATATATATATATATATATATATATATATATATATATATATATATATATATATATATATGTATATATATGTACATATATATATGTATACAGTATATATGTACACACACATATATATATATATATATATGTGTGTGTGTGTGTACATATTTATATACATACACACACACACATATATATACATATATATATATATATATATATATATATATATATATATATATATATATGAGAGAGAGAGAGAGAGAGAGAGAGAGAGAGAGAGAGAGAGAGAGAGAGAGAGAGAGAGTGGATGGATGGATGGATAGACATAACAATAAAGAGAGAGTGACAGACAGACAGAGTGACAGAAAGAAGGGTTGATAGATACAACAAATAGAGAGAGAGAGAGAGAGAGAGAGAGAGAGAGAGAGAGAGAGGCGGCAACAGAGCTAAACTAAACAAGTCTCGGCCAAGAAATTCTTTAGCTGCTGACTCAAGAGTGGATTTATCTCTGTGCGGAAAATTTTGCGCTGCATGATTCGTTTCAGTTACCTGCATTGAGCGCTTATTATGTATAATTTTCTTTTACGTCTATTTCCTTCAAAAGACCAAATCACTCCATACAATTCTGATCATCTCATCCAGGCTGACCTTTTTATATTATTATATTGAAACAGTTCACCTCCCCGGCGTCCACATTTTATTCTCATGTGCTTTCAGCATCTACACTTCACTTCCATAAAGGAGAGTTGGCTTAACAGTCCCGTCTTTCATTCCAACTTTGCTTCCTGAAGGCCCTCTTGTTGTGCAGCTGTTCTTTCATCCTACAGTCATTCATTACATTTACTTCCAAATATATGTGTGAATCGACTACCTGTACTTCATTTTTCCGCTGTTCCATAATCTCTCCTCTCCCATATTAATTCCACTTCCCTTATAATCCTACTTTTGCTGACAATGCAGCGTTTCTCTATTATGAACAGTTTCAGAATCTTCCGCCAGTCTCTGCAGCTTCTTTTCGCCTTCACCAACTAATACCAGATCATCTCCGAACATCAGCCACTCAACGCTAACCCTGTCCTCTTTTATTGTCCAGGAAATTTACAAGCAAATTTGCTTTTCTTTTCTTGGCTATTGTTATCACTTCATGCGTAACATTAAATAGCCATGAAAACATGACCTGCTCTTGTCTGACACCCACTTTACACGAAACAAATCCCTCATATCTTCATCATCTAACTCAGACTTTTATTTTTTTCATGATATCTTCTAATTGTTTTCAACAGGTTACCTGTTATACCCAAGTCCCCGACTACATCAGTTGAGTCAAGAGCTTTTTCTAGGTCCATGTTTGCCACATTGTTTCCCTTTTATTTTCAACTTTGTTAAATAACAGTTCCATGGCGAACACTTAATCGGTGCAGCCTCTTCCTCGTCTAAACGCAGTTTCTACTTTCCCTCCGTCTCCTTTCTTCAAACCTGCTTTCTCTGTTAAAACCCCATCAGGCATCTTTCTTCGGAACCCAAGTAGAGGCATGATCAGGTGGTGTTTTGACCCTGCAATTCTCACCATTACCTCTCTTGCTTATTCAGAAGGAAATTCATCCCGAAAATTCCGTGAGCTTCTCGTCTTTATCCAGACATACCTTGCACAGCTGTTCAGTGACTCAGTGGTGATGTCACTGCCTTGCTGCGTGTTTTTTCTCTTGTAATTCCACCAACAACTGGTTTCTGTCCATTCTTGAACCTCTTAATCGCCCTCTCACATCCTTTACCGTCATTTCCACCAGCATTCTCAAACACATTTAGCTCATCCCACACTTGTATAATGCAGACCTATCTCTCTTATATCCTCTGCATTCAACAACTCTACAAAATACACAATTTTTGACAGAGGGGTGCACCTCTTGTTGAATGGCTCATCTCTACTCGGGTTATTTTTTTATTTTAATTTCCTTTTATCCATTAACTCTTCTCCTTTTCTCAATGTAACGTTTTTCTCACTCAAGTTATCTATATCAATACCTCCAAGATTTTAGTATTCTGTAAAAGAAAACTATTGTGCCGGCTTTGTCTGTCCGTCCGCACTTTTTCTGTCCGCCCTCAGATCTTAAAAACCACTGAGACTAGAGGGCTGCAAAGTGGTATGTTGATCATCCACCCAATCATCAAACATTCCAAATTGTAGCCCTCTAGCGTCAGTAGTTTTTATTTTATTCAAGGTTAAAGTTAGCCATAATCGTGCGTCTGGCAGCGATATAGGACATGCCACCACCGGGCCTTGGTTAAAGTTTCTTGGGCCGCGCCTCATACAGCATCATACCGAGACCACCGAAAGATAGATCTATTTTCGGTGGCCTTGATTATACGTTGTACAGAAAACTCTCGACTGCGCCGAAGAAACTTCGATGCATTTTTTTACTTGTTTCGCTTTGTCCTTGCATAAATTATCAGTCCTCTGCGCAATCATTTCTTCTGTTGTGCATCCGTTCCTTGGATCATCTCACATTAGTTTCCTTCCCTAAACACGTATCTTCTTCCCATCACAGACTGGCTTCCTTTATACCTCATGGTAGATGCGGCGCTGGTAACCTCGTCCTTGAAGTTTGCGCATATCCCGATCTTTTGTGGGGTTCAGATTTATTCGTCCATCGTTCGAAAAATATCGATTCGAACCTGCTTACACCAACAAAAATTCCCCATGCTTCATGATTATCCACCAAACGTAATCCCATCTCCCCCCCTCTCTCTCTCTCTCTCTCTCTCTCTCTCTCTCTCTCTCTCTCTCTCTCTCTCTCTCTGATCACCAATTCCTTCAAGAATGTTTATTATTCCCCAGTTTCTGCTTGAGCCACTTTAGTGATCGCTTTTATATTTTTTTTTTTTCACAAAATTTTGACGTACTCGTCATGATGCACTTGTTGGTCATTTGTATATTTTTAAAATAATTTTATACCGAATGAAAAAAAATTATATGAATGTTAGTGATCCTGTAGTTATGACACCATATAAAGCACTGTCAGTCTACACTATTTTGTACACTATACATTATAGACTTTGTAGTCCCTTCCTTTCCTGTGCTATTCACACCTAATGTTTTGTCAGATTGGCTGCAATTTGCCCATTCATCTTTCATAACTCACGCTTGATATCTAAGCCAACAAAGCGGAACATTACCCATGACAGTTTTCGTAATTCTCTAAGATAAGTCATATTGTGGTTACTTTCGTCAGGAGCACGTTTTCAGAATATTATTAAGTCTTCACCTACCTTTGTTTTTCTTTCTATATCCGTAGACACGATACTGGTTCATTATTATTCTAGGAAGCGTCTCAAAATGTTGCTCTAATATTTGATGACAACTTTTTCATGCATTTTAATCGTATGCTGTGGGGAGTAGTCTCTGAAGTTCAAAATTCAACATTCTCTTAGCTAAGCTAATATATTTATTTTTTATGAGGTCCACAATAATATATCGATGGTAGAATGGGAGACTTTATAAAAATGTATAAAAAGCTTTCGAACCCTATCCTGGGTTCATCTTCAGTCCAACTCAACTCAACTCAAGATAAACCCAGGATAAGGTTCGGAAGCTTTTTATACATTTTTATAAAGTCTCACATTCTACCATTGATAATTATTGTGGACCTTATACACTCGGCGTTGAGAGTCCTACACATTATATTTATTATAAAAATAGTGTTACGAGACCATGAGCTGATTATCAACCCTAACAGGGCTGGCCCGAAATACTTGTTTTTAGTTATATTTTTTATTTATATTTTGTCAGTTAAATTACAATTTAACAAAAACTTTATAATTGGATTAATTGCAAATGTTGAAGTTTGACAAAATTTCGCTGGTGGATTTATTTCCAAAACTTGATGTTGATTATATTTTGTACATTCACGCAATAAATGTTTGTTATCGTTACTTTACATTCAGAGCATTCAGGAGCAGGGCCATGTGGATTATTCGTTAGATGTTCTTGTGTCAGACGAGAATGGCCTATTCGGAGACGTGTCAGAATTACTTGTGTATGTAAACATGAGCTTTTAGGCTTTTTTTTGGTAAATTTTGTATAGTTTTGCCTGGTATTAGGAAAGACGAAACATGTAATCCTGTGCTAGAACTCTGAATGGATGGGGAACATGTTGACAATAAAACTGCATTGTGAATTTGTTAAGGCCAAATGTGGGAAATAGGAAAATTGCTCACTCTGAAACAGAGGTAAGACACAAATCTAGCAAGTAAAAAATGCGACGAAGTTTCTTCGGCGCAATCGAGTTTTCTGTACAGCGTATAACCACGGCCACCGAAAATAGATCTGTCTTTCGGTGGTCTCGGTATAATACTGTATGAGCCGCAGCCCATTGAAACTTTAACCACGATCCGGTGGTGGCCTATCCTATATCGTTGCCAGAAGCACGATTATAGATAAATTTAACCTTAAATAAAATAAAAATTACTTAGGCTAGAGGCCTGCGATTTGGTATGTTTGATGATTGGAGGGTGGATGATCAACATACCAATTTGCAGCCCTCTAGCCCCAGTAGTTTTTAAGATCTAAGGGCAGACAGAAAAAGTGCGGACAGAATAATGTCCGGACGGACAGACAGAGCCGGCACAATAGTTTTCTTTACAGAAAACTAAAAATCTTTGGTTTGGAGTAGCCTTCACAGGTACAGCATTTATAAACATAAGGCAAACTGGGTTCATTGCCCTTTCCCTTTAATAGTATGAAGTCCCTAAGGAGGTTATTTTTGGCGCCTAAGCTGAAGTGGCTGAGGGTTCCTGGCAGCCGCTTTGTGACTTCATTGAACTTTTCAATAAGACCACTGTAATATAAACAGGGGTATTTAGTATAATGATGCATTTTACCCCAAAAGCGTTATTCCTCTCTCTCTCTCTTTGTTTATAAATTGAATATAGACTTTAGGCCAAATGCCAAGCGCTGGGACCTATGAGGTCATTCAGCGTTGAAGCTGAAATTGACATTAAAATGTTTGAAAGGTGTAACAGGAGGAAAACCTCAAAGCAGTTGCACTGTGAATCAATTGTTAGGAGAGGGTGGAAAGTAAGATGGAAGAAAGAGAATATGAAAGAAGGTACAGTAAAGGGAACGAAAGAGGCTGCAGCTAGGGGTCGAAGGCACGCTGCCAAGAACCTGAAGTAATGCCTGCAGTGCACCGCATGAGGTGCACTGACGGCACTACCCACCTACGGGGGCTCTTTGTTTATAAATAATGTACTGTTGTTTAAGAGTTAATAACTTGTTAGTTTTCTGTAAAAGAAAACTATTGTGAAGGCTTTGTCTGTCTGTCCGCAATTTTTCTGTCCGCCCTCAGATCTCAAAAACTACTGAGGCTAGAGGGCTGAAAATTGGCATGTTGATCATCCACCCTCCAATCATCAAACATATCAAATTTTAGCCCTCTAGCCTCAGTAGTTTTTATTTTATTTAAGGTTAAAGTTAGCCAAAATCGTACTTCTGGCAACGATATAGGATAAGCCCACCACAGAGCCGTTGTCAAAGTTTCGTGGGTCGCGCCTCATACAGCATTATACCGAGACCACCGAAAGATAGGTCTATTTTAGGTGGCCTTGATTATATGCTGTAGCGACTGTACAGAAAACTCGATTGCGCATAAGAAACTTCGGCGCATTTTTTAATTGTTGCTGTGGCTGCTGCATTTTGGTTATTCTGAAATAGTCAATTCCACTCTGATTGGTTTTCAAGTATGTCCTGCGGTCTATGGACTTTACATTTAGCGACAGGATGGACATTACAACCAGACTTGATATCCGGCGGAAAAATTAAAACTATAAATAAATAGGATTAATTCACGGGAAGTTTCAGATTCTTGACAGCTTATGAACATCATTGTAGCTGGAGAGTCTTACGAGATGGTATTAAAAAACAAGTACAAAATGCGCCAAAGTTTTTTTCTGCGCAATCGAGTTTCTGCACAGGCGCTACAGCGTATAATCAAGGCCACCGAAAATAGATCTGTCTTTTGGTAGTCTCGGTGTAATGCTGTATGAGCCGCGGCCCATGAATCTTTAACAGCGACCCGGTGGTGGCCTATCCTATGTTGTTGCCGGAAGCACGATTATGGCTAACTTTTACCCTTAAAAAAAATAAAAACTACTGAGGCTAGAGGGCTGCAATTTGCTATGTTTGATGATTGGAGAGTGGATGATCAACATTCCAATTTGCAGCCCTCTAGCCACAGTAGTTTTTAAGATCTGAGGGCGGACAGAAAAAGTGCGGACAATAAAGTGTGGACGGACAGACAAAGCCGGCACAGTAGTTTTCTTTTACAGAAAACTAAAAGTATCATTAAGCTGATTAGGGGAAGGATCTCAAAATGTTGCTGTTTCAGCTGACAGTTATTGTTTAATCGATAAAGTTTAAGCGAGAGGCGGTCTTGGGTCATGCAAAACAATGCAGAGCAAAACCACCTGTTGATGGAGAATTAGTGCATCATAATCCTGCCTTTAGAAAGATGAAAAAATAAACACCTAATGTGGCAGAGGTAAGATTACGATGTGTCTGAAATGATAAGTATCCTTTCCTTCTTGCTTTGTGGTGTTCAGGAGATGCTAAAGTTGACCAATTAGACTTGGCAGTAAAGCATACTTCAGATAAAGTGGAAGGGCTTTGGTCAAGAATCACATAAATTTTCGGCTTTGGCAGTGGTCAAGAATCACGTGAACTTTCTGCTTGGGCAGTGGTCAAGAATCACGTAAACTTTCTGCTCGTCCATTGGTCAAAAATCACGTAAACTTTCTGCTTGGGCAGTGGTCAAGAATCACGTAAACTTTCTGCTCGGGCATTGGTCAAGAATCACGTAAACATTTTGCTTGGGCAGTGGTCAAGAATCACACAAACTTTCTGCTTGGTCAGTGGTCAAGAATCACGTAAACTTTCTGCTCGGGCATTGGTCAAGAATCACGTAAACATTTTGCTTGGGCAGTGGCCAAGAATCACACAAACTTTCTGCTTGGTCAGTGGTCAAGAATCACGTGAACTTTCTGCTTGGGCAGTGGTCAAGAATCACGTAAACCTTCTGCTTCGGCAGGTATTTTGCAGAGTCCCTGCAATATGGTTTGTACCCTGCAGAAGCCTTTCGTACTTAGCCCAATTCCACAAGCAGGGCAGCTTCCTGTATGGCCAATGTATATCTACTACCACAGCTTCATGTGCAATTAACATTACAACGAATGGATGGTGATGTAATGTTACCTAATGTCGTGACATTTTACTGGAAAGCCGTTAGGCCCAGTCACCTACAACGTGTATGTGGGTCCATCTGTAGTTTGTGTAGGGAGTAATAACACAGAGTCATATAAGGAGTCTCCTGCTAATCCCGTTCAGCAGAACAGAAACCCGGTTTGTTATATAATAGTACGAGATCTTTGTAACACCTAAATCCTTAATATGTAGATACAAATGCTCATTTGACGCACCTGCTATTCCTTTGCCAAAGAGCAGGTTTCAGTAACCTCCTTTCGCGTTTAAAAGTGATTTCCACAGGAAGATCGCCCCTGCTCTATCCATGATTATCCTCACTAAGGGTCTTGAATCTCCAGCTGATCACCCATTGATGATCTCTTCCATGGGCAGGTGTAACGGACTTGATCTGATCTCAAGCTGCCTTTGTTCCGGATTATTGCACCTTTTCATCCCTCCGACTGCTTCACCCTTCTTTCTTCCAGATGCTTAGAAGCTTGAATAATGAATATTTTAAGCATCCTGTTCCTCCTTGCTCCACTTTTTCACCACCTTTGTACTTTCTCCACTTTGTCGAGCATGCAAACCTACTCTGCAGATAATAAATTCCAAACTCATTGTTATGTCTCACTCCAACAAATGCTTGTAAATATATGCACAATAGCTCCTGATACTGTAAGTCATTTACATAAATTTGTACAGTGGTATCTATGGTGTGGTTTAATAATTATAGAAGTTTTATAATTAATAATATATAATTTTTTTGGTGTTTTGTGGACATTAAAGTGTGATAATATTTACTGCTTTATTCCATTTTGATGTTCATTATTTTTGTGTGACACAGTTATGCTGATTTCTGTATGGTGCATGATAATGTACCTGAGAGAGTGACTGGTTTGTCATAAAAGTAAGTCTGAGACATGAGTTTGTTTAAATAGTTTTAAATATCCTGATGGATGGAGTGATGAGAGAAGTCAGGAATGAAAGATGTAAATGACAGGTTATGAGATTAGAAAAAGGATCACGAATTGATTGCAGAATTTCTAGAGTTTGCAGGTGATGAAGCGTTAACTGGTGACAGTGAAGAGAATATGCGGAAACTGGATAAAGAGTTGAAAAGTTGTGGTACACTGTAGGCATTACTTAAGGTTATTTGCAGTGTCTCTTCAACCCTAGCTGCAACTCCTTTCATTCCTTTTTCTCTACCTCCATTCATATTCTCTTTCTTCCATCTTGCTATCCACGCTCCCCTAACAATTGTTTCATAGTGCAACTGCCAGCTTTTCCTCCTGCTACACCTTTCAAACCTTCAACTGTCAATTTCCGTTTCAGCGCTGAATGACCTCATAGGTCCCAGCGCTAGGCCTTTGGCCTAAATCCTATATTCCATTCCATTGCGTGAGGGTAAATGAAATCTAGAAGGAAGGATGACTGAATGCTAGAACAGAAGGTGGAAGAACAGAAGTGATTGATTTCAATCTTATGTTTGAGAGTAAATGTAGTGAGCAATGGCAGTGTGAAAGAAAAGGCGAGTCACAGAATAGGTGTAGCAAGTAAGGTAGAAGGGATTGTGGATAAGGAAAAAACAGAGTAGACACTTATGAGTACAACTGTTTTGGTAGAGTGATTAGCACAGGTGAAAAGATGAATGTGTGTGTTTAGGAGGGTCGACCTGCTGCTGATGAGTCGTCTGTGAAGGGTAATAAACAGCCAGTTTGTATAAGCTTGTAGCTAAATGGTTACATCGACGTTTTCGTAGTTAAAAGGTGAACGTTGAGGTGACTTTTGCATTATGGGGGCTGATCCCCATTGGGGACTTCAATTCACACACACACACACACACACATATATATATATATATATATATATATATATAATATATAATGTATATAAATATATATAAATATATATATATACATACATATATGTATATATATATATATATATATATATATATATATATATATATATATATATATATATATTTATGTATACACACACATACATATGTACATCCACAAGCACAGAAATATTAAATCACAAACATCGTTGAATATCGAATTCATTGCACATTGTGAATAACTTACAACCAAAGAGAATTATACGTGTATATGTGTGTGTGTGTGTGTGCGCATGCGTGTGGTTGTGTTTACAGTGCGCATTTACATTCGCCGCAAAAAGTGACGTGTATTTTTCTTATCTTTTCCAGATGTGGTGATGAGGGAGAAAAAAGGAGGAGCGCTAAGCAAAGTTCAAAAGCTCAAAAGACGCATATCACATAGTTTTGGAAAATTAGGTGAGTAATGTAACAAGTAAGATATTCGCCGAAGTTTCTTCGGCGCAATCGAGTTTTCTGTACAGCGTATACTCAAGGCCACCGTAAATAGATCTATCTTTCGGTGGTCTCGGTATAATACTTTATGAGCCGCGGCCCGTGAGACTTTAACCACGGGCCGATGGTAGCGTGTTCTATATCGCTGCCAGACGCACGATTATGGCTAACTTTAACCTTAAATAAAATAAAAACTACTGACGCTAGAGGGCTGCAATTTGATACGTTTGATGATTGGAGGGTGGATCATTAGCGTACTAATTTGCAGCCGTCTAGCCTCGGTAGTTTTTAAGATGTGAGTGCGGACAGAATAAAGTGCGAACGGACAGACGAAGCCGGCACAATAATTTTCTTTTTACGGAAAACTAAAAAAGCATTTTCCCATTACAGTTATTATCTCTCAGATTTACGCATTTTGGAAACAGTAGGACTACCAGATGACACAACCAAACGCGGGCAAATAAGTTTCTAGCACCTGACAGTTGAACGCCTAACTTGATTGATATCGTGGCAACGCCGTCCCCCTCGCCAGATAAAAAAGTAAAAAAAAAAATAAAAAAACTCACGAGTGCTTTTTTTTGGAGCACTTTTTCTGTTTTTTTTTTTTATTGCTGTTTCATCGTGTTTCGAACACCGTAGGGGGGGAGTGCCGTCAGTGCACCTCATGTGGTGCACTGTAGGCATTGCTTAAGGTTCTTTGCAGCGTGCCCTCGGCCCCTAGCTGCAATCCCTTTCATTCCTTTTACTGTATCTCCGCTCATATTCTTTTTCTTCCATCTCAATTTCCACCCTCTCCTAACAATTGATTCATAGTGCAACTGCGAAGTTTTCCTGTCTGTTACATCTTTCAAACCTTTTACTGTCAATTTCCGTTTCAGCGCTGAATGACCTCATAGGTCCCAGTGATTGGCCTTTGGCCCGAATTCTATATTCATGATGTTTCGAACATTTATTGGGTTATCGTGACGTTTCAAATACACCTGTCTTCGTTTGTAGTTCAGTTATTCGGCTTTGAGAGACCTTGTATTTACCATTAACTCATGAGCAGTTTTATTGTCTGTAATCTCTGGTGAATAATTTGACCTTTGAGAAACCTTATATTTACCATTAACTGATATTAAGCATTGTTATTGTCTAATCTCTGGTGAATAGTTTGACCTTTGAATTTATGCTGGCAAGGATGTGGAATTTGAGCGCATTTAGTTGGCAGAATCTGAACCTTGGAAATTTTGTACCAGATCTGAGAACCTGACGACAAATGATAATTAATCTTCGTCTGTTATTCTGTGACGTGTTTATTTGTTTATATTTGTTTCTTTCAATTCCGTAAGCTTGGAAATTGACTCGGACAAGTATTATTTGTTCCTACACAAATACAAACCTTCTTCATTACATAGGCCTAACTACCAAGTTAGACCTATGTAAAGAACGAAGGTTTGTATGATAGGAAAAATACAAATTACTTTTAAAATTTGCTATTTCTGCTTGATTCATCCATTTCATTTGATTCCAGTTACATATGATCAGGTCGTGATTCTGTCAGGTTCTGGTCAAGTTGCTTAGTTAAGCGGGTTACCAGAATGCCATACAGTAATGTGCACACTAACCTCGTGATTTTCTCAGTTATTTTGTTTAATATTTGAGTTACCGTAGTAACCACATAATAAAGATATAAATTAGAAAAAATAACAAGACCTGTCTTTTTTTTCTACATCTTTTAATTATGTGGTCACTACGGTAACTCCGTAAATATTAAACAAAATAACAGGCAATAACGAAGTTACAGTGCACATCACTTTATGGCACTCTGGTAAACTGCTTAACAGAGCAACTTGAACTTGACAGTAACCTGAGAAAATCACGACCTGACAATATATCACTGGAATCAAACGAAATGGATGAATCAAGTAGAAACAGCAAATTTTTTAAAGTAATTCGTATTTTTTCTAACACACAAAACTTCGTTCTTTACATAGGTCTAGTTTCGTAGTTAGACCTATGTCGAGAAAGGTTTGTATTTGTGTAGGAACAGATAATGCTTGACCCAGTCCATTTTCAGGCTTATGAATTTGGAAGATACAAATATATACGAAGAGGTATGAATAACCATCGAATACGTCACAGAATAACAGACGAAGGTTCGTTATTATTTGTTGTCTGGTTCTCAAATCTAGTGAAGAATTTCCGAGGTTCAGATTCTGCTAACTAAATGCACTCAAATGCCATATCATTGCCAGGTCAAATTATTCACCAGAGATTACAGACAATAAAAATGCTTATTAGTTAGTGGTAAATATAAGGTTTCTCAAAGCCAAATAACTGAAACACGAACGAAATCTCTGTTATGATTATGAAATCTCTGTTAGACAATATATGATGGTAACGGGACGTTTTATAGCCACATAAGTTAATATTGGTAATGAAAGGTATGACTGTAGCTGTTGATCACTATGCGACTACTCTTGACAGATACGTTTTCACCTATAAGCCGCATCTTCTATGATAAGTTTGCTTTGGAGAAGATTTTAAAAAGATATCTTTTTTATGCTTTAAATCTCGTGTATAGCTTCAAGCAGCCACAGAGCCTAATCAGCAGCACTGGCAGTTTCCTTAAACTTCTAGAGTACCCATGCTACAGTTTTTCAAGGATATATTAAAACATATTGAAATTTTATAGTTCTTACATTTGTCATGCCAACATACCATGTTACTTCTAAAACAGGGCCGTCCAACCCCATGCCCTTGGGCCAAAAGTAGCCCGTTTGATTTTGAAAGTGGCCCACTAAAGAAAAACAAGTAGGAGTATATTTCTCTTTTATATCATGAAAATTGGATTTACCGCTTGTCCTGAATAAAAGAAGTATTCCTTGCAAAGTCAGTAACTACAAAGCAAAGTTTCATTGGCGTTTGTTGTGTGTTACATCATATATATATACAAAATCCACGAAGGAAAGAGAAACACTGGATTTCTGCGAGGACTTTCGACTGTCGTCCTTTATGTAGCAGACTGTTAAGTAAAGGACGACAGTCGAAAGGCCTCGCAGCACTCCAGTGTTTCTCTTTCCTTCGTGGATTTTGTCTTTATTTGTTTATTCATTACGTTCCATATTTTCGTGATTTAGTTGTATATATATATATATATATATATATATATATATATATATATATATATATATATATATATATATATATATATATATATATATATATATATATACATGTACATATAAACATACATACACATACATACACATCCATACATACATACACACAGGTGGCCCGCATGACTTTTTTGTTTTTTTCAAGAGTGGCCCTCAGACTAAACAACTTGGACGGCCCTGTTCTAAAACATACACCAATATTTCTTCTCCCAGCGTCTTATCATGACCAAATTACCCGTAATAACTCTGCTCTACCTCGTTATCTGTGTTAACCCTTTTCCTTCATATTCATATAATTGCTATATTCACTAACATTTATTCCGCCTTACTCTCCACATTGCTCTGCAAACAGTTTATCTTCCTAACACCTAATTTTTTTATTTTATTAATGCTTTCAGCAGCCACAATCGACTTTACTGAAGATTTGCTTATTTCAACAATGCCTTCCTTTGTTCAAGGTTTTACCTCCCCCAACGCTATTATGTTATTATGTGTTCCATAATTTATGCAGAGCTTCTAATTATTACTTTGCGTCACCTACTCCCCGATTCACCTCTTTCATCTTGGTTGTCATTTACTTTCACATTATTTACTGTTGTTAGCTTTCCTTTTCCGTTCTTTCTACTCTTACTTCCATTCTATCCAGCTCACGCGTCTGAATTGTAAATAGTAACAATTTCGACTCGCACCTCTCCGATTAATACTTCTATCAGTGTATCTTTGCGTCAGCCAGAAAGTAAAGTGAACGCTTATCTTTTCATAATTACAGCCATCGTCTTACTTTTCCATGTTGTCTAAATTAGCCCATTATCTAACAGGGGCAGTCACCATTTTTACTTTCACAAGTATACTTATATACTGTATGTATATATAATTGCTAACAAGACCTCATTGAAACTGAATGATATCTGGCGGAGTTGTTGAAAAAAATTGCAAGCTTTCCAGGACTAACAGTCCTCATTGTCAAGTATCTGATCGGATGCTAGACAGTGAGAGCTAGTCGTGGAAAGCTTGGTACTTGACAATGAGAACTGTTAGTCCTGGAAAGCTTGAAATTTTTTTTGAATAAATAACTCTGCTAGATACCATCCTGTTTCAATGAGGTTCTGTTAGTAATTGTATTAATGCACAGAAAAATTATGTGAGTCTTTTTCTTCTTCTTTTAACCGTGCTTGTTTTCCCATTTGTTGACTATATATATATATGTATATATATATATATATATATATATATATATATATATATATATATATGTATATATATATATATATATATGTATATATATATATGTAAATATATATATATATATATATATATATATATATATATATATATATATATATATATATATATATATATATATATATATGCACAGTCCTCTTTGGTTCCAACAGCCCAGCCCTTAATTCCAAAGTATTCCTGCCAACAATGCCATCTCTGTCTGTCACCGACCTTTACATTTAAATCAACTAGCACAACCACCCTTTCTCATTCTCCAAGAAAGTACATGTGAATACATTTATATCTGGTAAGCCTTGTGGAAATGTGTTCAGAAAGTGACCTGACTGTAGACACTAAGTGGCTTCTGAAGAAAAATAGTTATTAGTTTTTCGTAAGTTTGATAAGAATGAGATGAGAAGATCGTGATGAGAAAATGGATGAAATATGCTCATTAGTGAAAGACATTAAAGGGGATGAAGTGTATGAGCAGTATGCAAAATGTAAAGATGAACTCATTGCAACAGAAGTAACTATTTGTAGATAAAGGAAGACAAATAAAAGAGATAACCTGAAAGCTCATACGCAAGACAAAAGATATCAGCATGTAACTGTACAAAAGAGAACCATTAATGTAGTCAAGAACGCGATGAATGCAAAACGGTTAGGCATGTTCAACATGAAGCGTTCAATCAGAACGAAAAGCTTAGAAAGCACTGAGCCAATCTTCAAGGAAATCAACGCGGGGAGAAGAAAGGTAAATAAGCAGATTGCTATTTTATGATTAAAGGTGCAAATGGATTGGTGCTGTCTGAGGGGAAGCAAGGCAAATGTCAGTTGAGTGAGTATTTTAAAGGGATGCTGCATGGGAGCGGATAAAAGAGAGACAGAGTTGAATGATGCAGGAATGCACGTGGAAGTGACTGTTTGCTATGCAGGAAGGGTAAGTGAAGGACTGAAGAATGGGAAAGTGGAATTGATTGGTCAACACGGAGGCATCAGGTATGCCAGGCAGAGGGAAGGCTCTGAAGGAATATGGTTGAGGGAAGAACTGTTCCCTTGTGTGGATGTATACGTGATAACAGTGACAAAAAATTGTAAGGGCATAACATTGCTTAGTATACCTGGCAAGGGGAATGGTGGAATTTTGGCTGGGAGAGCAAGATAAACACACTTCATCAGTTGATCACACACACACACACACACACACACACACACACATCACCAACAGGGTGAATGCAAGTCAGCGGCTTAATAGTAGCCCGAACCAATGCTTCCTGTAGTTTTCCAGCGCCTGCCAGAGACTCGTTGTAAACATATGGTCGTTGTCTTGTTTTCCACCTGTTTGTAATATGTATGCGATGAGTTGTAGACCTGCGTTTAGGACGTGTTTTATCGTAGTGGCAACAAGGAAGAGAGTGTAAATCATATGTTTATTATGAACTCTTAAAGTAAGAAGCTTTAAAGCAAAGAGGGACACTGTAGAATACTTAAATCAGGAAGAGCATCTGACAGAATTGGTAGAGATGCAATGTGAAGGGGTTGAGGAAATTAAAAGGTTCATGATGAGTGGGTATTTCAGAGTACAGGTGGGTATGAAACATCTCCGTGGATGAACTCGTATCAGGAATCAGAGACTGAAAAGTCAATCGATATTCAAAGTTGTGGGGTAAAGAAGAATACAGAAGTGTGTGTGGAGTAGGAGGCAGAAATAAAATTGCAGTTAGAGAAATGTAGAGATGAAAACAGTAGTTCTTAGGATAAGAAATAAATTGAAGGTTAAAGGAGTTACGTGCAAAGTCATGCTTTCAGAAACTCGTGCATGGTGTTTTAATTATCAGTTTTAAATATTCAAATTCAGAAGACTTCACTGATTCAATGACCAGAAATTCAAGTATGTAAAGCTTAGGAATAGTTATGACTTACGAGGACAGCTGTAGGGAAGTAAGTTTTGAGTTGCAAAACATCAGAATTTGGATTCAGATTTCCAGTCTTGTCACTGACATTTTCACTTTTCTGTAAAAGAAAACTATGGTACCGGCTTTGTCTGTCTGTCCGCACTTTTCTGTCCGCCCTCAGATCTTAAAACTACTAAGGCTATAGAGGGCTGCAAATTGGTATGTTGATCGTCCACCCTCCAATTTTCAAACATACCAAATTGCAGCCCTCTAGCCTCAGTAGTTTTAATTTTATTTAAGGTTAAGGTTAGCCACGATAGTGCTTTTGGCAACGCAACAACACAGGTCACCACCGGACCGTGATTAAAGTTTCATGAACCACGGCTCATACAGCATTATACCGAGACCACCGAAAGATAGATCTATTTTCGGTGTCCTTGATATACGCTGTACAAAAAACTCGACCGCGCCGAAGAAACTTCAGCACCTTTTTTTACTTGTTGTCTTCATAGGCCATACCTCATTTTTGGCAGTAAACATGTCTGAGAAAACTATTGGGAAAAAAGCTGAAAGGTGTTAACAAAGGAGAGGTTAGGTTAGGTTCGTGGGCCCTCTCGTTCCTACTAGTGCTTATAAATCCTGGTCGGAAAGTTCTTTTATGTAAAAAGGGGGGGAAATGTTGCCATATCCCGGGCCCATTTTCTTGAGATGTAACCGAGTACCGGGACCTTTCCCTGAAAAAAGCGGGACGCCACATCTTAAAAACTAACCGTAGAATTTTTTTGAAAATAATCTCATTATGTATCCCACACCCAAATTACTTGTAGATGATTAAAAATCTAACTAAACCCAACCTAACCTGACCTAGGGGCATGTCAGAAAAACCAGGGCTGGTGCAATACTAGCGTACGTCTCAGGACTTTACATCCCGAGCAGATATGGATAGAGCAAAATTATGAAAGTTAATTTTGTGGTAAAATTTGGAAGGTATGGTGAGTGACAATCATTTGTGAAAGTACTTGAGGTGTGTGTGTAGAGTGGAATATATGGAAATTGTGATGTAAGTCACGTAACGGGTGAGTGTACAGAGGAATATACGGAAATTATGATGTGGCCACAGGATTTAGAAAGGTCACAGAGCATTCAAAGTATCCTGTCTACTGCTTTAGCCAAGATGTGTGTGTGTGTGTGTGTGTGTGTGTGTCTGTATATGTCTATTATTAAAAACAAATAATGCGGCGAAGTTTCTTTGGCGCAATCGAGTTTTCTGTACAGCTGCTATGGCGTATAATCAAGGCCACCGAAAATAGATGTATCTTTCGGTGGTCTCGTTATAATGCTGTATGTGCCGTGGCCCATGAAACTTTAACCACGGCTCGGTGATATCCTAATCTTTAACTTTATGAAATAAAAAAATAAAAACTACTGAGGCTAGAGGGCTGCAGTTTGCTATGTTTGATGATTGGAGGGTGGATGATCTACATAACAGTTTGCAGCCCTCTACCCTCAGTAGTTTTTAAGATCCGAGGGCGGACAGAAAAAGTGCGGACAGACAAAGCCGGCATGATAGTTTTCTTTTACAGAAAACTAACCGAGCAGTTTGTAGTCCCATAGTAAAATACAATGACATTGATATTAACAAGGTCTGAAGACCTTGGTAAGGTTATTAATATCATAAACCTTTTTCTTTTCTCTCTCTCTCTCTCTCTCTCTCTCTCTCTCTCTCTCTCAAATACAGAACACTGCACAGTGCATATTCACGTGGTTTTAAGTGGGAATGATAACTCAATTAACATTCCTTCCCCGTTCTATTATGTGTTGATTTTTTGTTTGAGCACCGTTTAGAGAGAGAAAAACCCAACAGTAGTAATTAGTAAGTTAAGTGAGATTCTATCATGCCGTATAAAGTAGAACAAGCCTTACTGTTGTATACATTTAAACCATCAGGCTAGTAACGTGTCGGCCTCGTATTCTGGGCGACCAGCGTTCGCTCCCCGTCAAGGAGCGGATAGTGAGGTTACTGCCATGAGTGACGACGTGGTTTTTGGGGGTTGGGGTTACCTGGCTGACGTCCCATTCATGCATTACACTGTTGCAACTGTACATCAAATTTTAGGCTATTTAAGTCTTGTAATTATTCTGTTTTTTTTTAAGCAGTAATTAAATGAAATATGTACTTGAAAGCAAAGTCAATGTTTCTTATGCTTCCATTCACTCTTCTCCCGCAGGTGAGGAAACGGGTTAAAGAAAAGAGATATAACCAACGAACCTGAGGTAGAGAGTAAGTACGGTGGTTAATCTCATTCCTCCATTTGTAATTCATGAAGTCTTTCCGTACTTAATGCGTACCATGATATATATATATATATATATATATATATATATATATATATATATATATATATATATATATATATATATATATATATATATATATATATATATATATATATATATATATATATATACATATATATATATATATATATATATATATATATATATATATATATATATATATATATATATATATATATATATATATATATATATATATATATATATATATATATATATATATATAAATTATATATATACATACATACATATATATATATATATATATTTATTTATATATGGATGCGGAGTAATCACAAAACGTCCGCATGATATCAGATTTGCAGGTTCGCCGCCACAAGGAGGGGGAAAATGAAAAACTAAGTACCGAGCACTTTGGTGTAATTGCTACACATACCTAGAAAATGTGTAGCAATTACACCAAAGTACGCCGTGCTTAGTTTTTCATTTTCTCCTCCCTGGGGCGGCTAACCTGCATATATAACACACACACACACACACACACACTTTTTATATATATATATATATATATATATATATATATATATATATATATATATATATATATATATATTGTTTATTGTTTATATATACGTTTATATATATGTGTAGTATATATACTGTATATGTACAGTATATATATATGCATATATATACAGGATATATAACATACATACATATATATTTATATTTATTTATTTATTTATATTACTTGAGGTGAAAGTCCCTTAATGGCTGGAGGCAAGGGGTTTGCAGCCCCCAATTCTGCCTTCTAAAAAAATTCAAAGAAATAAAATACAGGTTTAAGGGCTTTGAATGTGCTCAAATGTGGAGCATCAGAAGAAACGTATGACACCTGCTTTGTGTTGAAGTAGTGGAAGCTAGATTTTCGGGTATTTAACGAGACAAAGGTGAAAGGGCAGGGTGTGCGTGTAGGGTGGCCACGACAAAGACTGATTGTCTGGGAGAGCTGAAAAGTGTGCGGCTATGGGGAAGGGTAAATAATACAGTCGTATAAGTTCAAGGGTTCTGCAGATAAGAGCGAATGTGACAGGTAAAGAATGAGAGTGAAAGAGGACATTTTGGGGGTAGTCTGAATCTCTGTCAGGGATGGTTTTGAGAACGTGAAAGGGCGTTGTGCTACGTGACTTGAATGTAAAGTACATTAGCGGAGAAAGAAATGGAATTTTTGGAGGTGTGGCATTCCTAGAGGGGATCTAATGGAAATATGTTTCGGAAGAGATTTGATTAGTTGAAATTCATGGTTTCCTAGAAAAAAAAACTATAAATAAGTAATTTGGGAAACAGAAGGTAGTGAAAAGTATTATATATTATGATGGAAGGGGAAGTTAGTAGTGAAAAGATGAGTGGCTGGAGGTATACCTGATCATTATTTGGTTACAATAAAAGTTAAGATATATCTGAGTAAGAGAGGATGGGTGGAAATATGGTTGTAAAGTTAGTAAAGATACCTTAATTGGGAATAAAATATATATATATATATATATATATATATATATATATATATATATATATATATATATATATATGTATATATATAACATGTATATATATGTATATATATATATATATATATATATATATATATATATATATATATATATATATATATATATATATATATAAGGATAAAATGGATGAACTTTGGGCTTGGGTAAAAGACATTACAAAAAGAAGGAGTAGGTGAGTATGTGAAATCTGACGGTGGGGGAAATGATGAATGGATGGACCAGGAATTAAAATTGGAAAAGTGGGGCCCTTGGAGACAACTGCTTAGAGCAGGCAGTTGAGTTCTCACTGTCTGCAAAGCAGCAGTCATTCACTGCACGTTTGGTGACCTAGCATTGGGTGGTTTTTGCTTCCCTCAGAGTTTTAGCATCATTCATGAAGCCATTCATCGGTTTGACGAAGGCATGGAAACTAGAAACTATACACCAGTCTGCTTTTGTTCATCGAACTAAAGAAGAGACTAATGATTATGGTAAGAGCTATCTCATCTTACAGAAATTAGTTTTTGGGAATGGGTAGAATAGTGTTTAGGACTCGGCACTTTAACTTCACAGGGAATGGGTAGTATCTAGGAACACGTGGCAATGTGTGGAGATAGTTGATATATTGGAAAAAACATCGGTGTTATAGACGTGATAGACGGATGGAGAATATGAATAAGAAAGGGGTTGAAAGAAATAATGTAAAAATGAAAATAAAACTGGTAGAAGGTAGAGGGTAGATCGCTGCATTTTGTAATGTTTAACTTAGTGTCAAGCTAAGTCTTTTCTTATATATGGTGTCAAGGATAGGGAAGATATTGCGCAAGAACTCAAGTAAAGCATATTTAGAAAAGAATTCGGATCTTTCCTAGATAGTGACCCCTAGCAAAGTTCGGGGGTCGTTATCTAGGACTAATATTTCTTGGGGGTCATTATCTTTATGATATTTACAGTCTTTTGTTTGTTTTTACGGTCATCCCCAACGGGCTTGTACTAAACACGCCGCGAAGGTGGATACATACCGGGTTAAAACCCTTGGGGGTCACTACCTAGGAAAATCCAAGAATGATGGTGATGTGTTTCATACATTGTGGATTCTTCCTAGCACTCTAGACGTCTTGAAATTAGACTAAGCTATCGTACTCTAATAAATCCATAAGCATATTTAAACACAATATGCCAGCCAAAGTACTCATGAATGAGCAATCACCAATTCATGATCATATGACAAACTCAGTCAAGTGTTATTTATATTCTAATCATTGCATCACCTACTGAAAGCCAACTTCTAGTAAACAGATCTCCATACAGGGGTGCACTGTAGGCATTATTTAAGGTTCTTTGCAGCGTCCCTTCGACTCCTAGCTGCAACCCCTTTCATTCCTTTTACTGTACCTCCATTCATACACTCTTTTTTTCCATCTTATTTTCCACCCCCTCCTAACAATTGATTCATTGTGCAACTGCGAGGTTTTCCTCCTGTTACACCGTTCACAACTTTTACTGTCAGTTTCCGTTTCAGCGCTGAGTGACCTCATAGGCCCCAGCGATTGGCCTCTAGCTTAACTTCTATATTCTGTTATGTGCTAGTAAACAAATACAAATATAGTGGGAATAGACAGTTGAAACTAACAAGACAAAAAAAAGCATTCCTTAGTTTAACCCCAGACCACTGAGCTGATTAACAGCGCTCCTTGGAGTTAATCTGGCCTGAAGGATTAGACTTATTTTTGGACGTGGCTAAGAACCAAACAAAGTGGTTACCTAGCAACGGGACCTACAGTCTTATTGTGGAATCCGAACCAACATTATAAAAGCGAGAAATGAATTTCTGTCAACCAGAAATAAATTCCTCTAATTCTTCATTGGCCGGCCGGAGACTCGAACTTAAAGGGCCTGATTGATGGAATACAAGTGCTAGACGAGAACTCTACCGACTATCTTTCAACGAGGAACTTAAACTACGTAGAAGTATGAATGACTAATTAGTCATGAATGGACAGCCAAACCAATCAGAACTTCAGGAGAGGTAGTCCTCGAAATTAGTATTCTTCTAATCAAACGACCAAGATTCATAACAAATATATAATGGGTCTTTCTTAAATGGTGACCCACAAGGATTTTACCCTGGTATGTATCCTCCACCTTTGCGGCGTGTTTAGTACAAGCCCGTTGGGGATGACCGTAAAAACATAAACAAAAGACTGTAAATATCATAAAGATAATGACCCCCAAAGAAATATTAGTCCCAATAACGACCCCAAAACTTTCCTTGGGGTCACTATCTAGGAAAGATCCCAAAATAAGAGGTGACGAGATCAAATAGAAAAAGCAGATGTTGGAAGCCGCACTTGACATAATCCAACCAGATTCAAAAGTACAAAACAAACAAACAAACAAAGTAAAGGTTAAAGGAAGTGACACCTAAGAACATTGAAATCTGCCATAAGTCATGGAAAGGTTCAGGAGCTGAGAAAGGAAAGTGGAACAAAGAGGGTTTAAAAGAGAGTTTTACTGATCATTTACTGTCGATATTTGCAGACGGGTAACCTAACCGAAAACCGTTAATTGAGCTTAAAGAACGGATTCCATAAAAATGATGTTTATGAACGATGCCCGACGTTTATTGCTTTGCAGGATGGGGGGAAAAGACAGAAAAAGGGAAGAAAAGATTAAAGGGAGGATGATTGATGGAATACGCAATGGATACTTAAGTATAAGCAAATGATCAACTATTTACAAATAATCAACGATTATCGAACTGCGTTGATTATCAAGGATGTAATTACCCATTAAATTACTCGCGAGTCAAACCACTAATTAAATCGAGGAACATGAATTAAGTAGAGGAGGGAGAATCGAAGGTGGGATACAACCAACTAAATATTATTGCTTATATAAAATGCGAATAGTAGTTAATGATGCAATGTTGAAGGTTGCTCGTTGAGAATAGAGGGAAGAAGAAGTTTTACGTTATGGAGCGTTTCTATTAAAAGCGATGGTAGTACTTACAGAGTTTAACTCTACTTACTGAGAAATTACGTTTTTCTCAGTAAAAAGGGTTCAATTCAATTCTTTATACGATGACAGGGTTTCAGTAAAGGAATATATGGATTTAGGAGAGTGACCCCCAAGGGTTTTAACCCGGTAAGTATGTACCCACCTTTGCGGCGTGTTTAGTACAAGGCCGTTGGGGATGACCGTAAAAACATAAAAGACTAAATATCATAAAGATAATGACCCCCAAGAAATATTAGTCATAGATAACGACCCCCAAACTTTGCTGGGGGTCACTATCTAGGAAAGATCCCAAAATAAGAGGTGATGAGAGCAAATAAAAAAGGGAAATATTGGAAGTCGCGCTTGACATAATCCAACCAGATTCAAAAGTACAAAACAAACAAACAAAGTAGAGCTTAAAGGAAGTAACACCCGAGAAAACTGAAATCTGCCATAAGTCATGGAAAGGTTCAGGAGCTGAGAAAGGAAAGTGGAACAAAGAGGGTTTAAAAGAGAGTTTTACTGATCATTTACTGTCGATATTTGCAAACGGGTAACCTAACCGAAAAACGTTAATTGAACTTAAAGAACGGATTCCATAAAAATGATGTTTATGAACGATGCCCGATGTTTATTGCTTTGCAGGATGAGGGGAAAAGACAGTAAAAGGGAAGAAAAGATTAAAGGGAGGATGACTGATGGAATACGCAATGGATCCTTAAGTATTAGCAAATGATCAACCATTTACAAATAATCAACGATTATCGAACTGCGTCGATTATCAAGGATGTAATTACCCATTAAATTACTCGCGAGTCAAACCACTAATTAAATCGAGGAATATGAATTAAGTAGAGGGTGGAGAATCGAAGGTGGGATACAACCAACTAAATATTACTTACATAAAATGCGAATAGTTGTTGTTGATGGAATGTTGAAGGTTTCCCGTTGAGAATAGAGAGAATGAAAAGTTTTACTTTTACGGAACGTTTCTATTAAAAGCGATGGATGTTTTTCTCAGTAAAAAGGGTTCAGTTCAATTCTTCATACAATGAAAGGGCATCAGTAAAGGAATATATGGATCTTTACTAGTTAGTGACCCCCAAGGGTTTTAACCCGGTATATAGCCACCTCTGCGGTGTGTTTAGTACAAGCCCGTTGGGGATGACAGTAAAACATAAACAAAAGACTGTAAATATCATAAAGATAATGACTCCCAAGAAATATCAGTCCTAGATAACGACCTCCGAAAACCCTTGGGGGTGGGTCACTATCTAGGAAAGATCCGAACGTATTCCAACAAAACTAAGCAACCAAAAAGGGGCTACACTCTTGTGCTGTAAGGACTGAGGGAAAAGATAAATTGACCGCATAAAACACGGTGAATTTTCACGGTTAATTAACGCATGCAGCTGACAAATCGCGTTTACGAAATATGACATGAGAAGACGAAAACGGTCTCAGTTTACCTTGAAGACTGAAAACGATGGCAGGTCGTGTGTGTGTGTGTGTGTGTGTGTGTGTGTGTGTGTGTGTGTGTGTGTGTGTGTGTGTGTGTGTGTGTGAGAGAGAGAGAGAGAGAGAGAGAGAGAGAGAGAGAGAGAGAGAGAGAGAGATATTAAATGTGTGAGAGAGAGAGAGAGAGAGAGAGAGAGAGAGAGAGAGAGAGAGAGAGAGAGAGAGAGAGAGAGATTAAATGCGTGTGTGTGTGTGTGTGTGTGTGTGAGAGACAGATAGTGAGAGATATTAAATGTGTGTGTAGTGTGAGTGTGTGTGTGAGAGAGAGAGAGAGAGAGATATTAAATGTGTGTGTAGGGCGTGTGTGTGTGTCTGTGTAAGAGAGAGAGAGATATTAAATGTGTGTGTGTGTGAGAGAGAGAGAGAGAGAGAGATATTAAACGTACATGACAAACGAAGCGCATCAGGTAAGGAAAATGTATGCAAGGGAAAGCTTACCATAAATGAGGACGATCACCAACACTTGGAAAAATGATGATGACCTCTCAGTTACAAAAAGCGACGAAGCGGGACTTACGATGAAAACATGCAGACTTTATATTCAAATATAATCATTTTTCACAGTGACAGTTCCATATTTCAAAGGCAGATTCTGAGACCGTGTGTCGGAATCAACGGAGTGAACATTCTACTACGCAGAGAAGCGTACCGAGATAAGAACGGGTACAGATAGAAATGGAGAGAAACAGAGAATTGGAAAATTTTAAATTGCTTAAATGCACTACCTCCAGTGACCGCAGCCATTTTACGCTACTATCCATTTCAGGGACCGCGAGTCATCGTTTTTCTCAAATATCCTTCAAAGTAATTATTTGATCGAAATGGTACTTTGACACAGTGTACAAGACACCTCCCGCTAATTTTTGGTAATATAGTGCATTGTCAAATGGTGTTTGTTAAGGCGTTTACTCTTGACTTTTAAAGGCAAAGTCGCATGAGTCAGCAGGACTAATCTGCGCAATCGAACGTCCGCTTTCCCCCATAGACAGGAAAGGGGGCGGAGATGGGGAGGCAAGGAAAGTGGGTTGAGGGAGGGATGAGGGGGGGAAGGGGGAGGGAGAGACGGGATGGGGATAAAGGACGTTCGATTGCAAAGCTTGGCGATGATTGGCATAACCATATAAGTCAAGAGTAAACGCCCTAACTAAAACCACATGACAATGCACTATATTACCAAAAATTAGCGGGAGGCGTCTTGTACACTGTGTCAAAGTACCATTTCGATCAAATAATTACTTTGAAAGATATTTGAGAAAAACGATGACTCGTGGTCCGTGAAATGGATAGTAGTCGACGGATGGTCTGTTGTTTGACAATTTTTTGTAAGTTGTATTGTGATAGAGATCTTTCACATACGCAATTGATTTCTGATCCGCTTTTCCTGCCGAGAGCGATCAGATTTGCTGAACAGCAGCACCAATATGCAGTAAATGTTTAGCCTCACTGTCGAACTTCTCAGTTCCAGAGGTCCTTTATTCCCCAAACCGTCGGACTGTGGAACAGCTCCCAGAAGACGTCGTGCAGTTGGAACCTAAAAAGTTCAAGCGACGGTGCAGTGCATTACTACCGTAAAGCACGTGTCCCTGTATTTATAATTTACTTATATTTTTATCTATTTTTTATTAGTTTGGTATTTTATTTGTCCTTTTCTAATAACTGATCTCTTCTTTCTGTATTTCCTATTATTTTCTGATACTTCTTTCAAATGAACACCATATTCTTTAGTCAGTGGCCTGGTGGGCTTGTTCCATATGAATAGGGTTCACCTTCTGAATAATAATAATAATAATAATAATAATAATAATAATAATAATAATAATAATAAAAATATAAAAATAATAATAATAATGATAATAATAATAATAATAGTCAGGCATATTTTTATGGGTGATTAAGCACTCTGTCTTCCTTTTTCCAAAACTCCCTCAGGTGAGTTACTGCCTGGGCGTCCCTCTAACCTGAGGCCAGAGCAGAAACACATGAGAGATAGTTTGATATTTCCTTAGCTATGGGCCGTGTTCACGGGCCACGCAGAATCACCCGAAGAGGATCTCATGCCCCAGGTCCTACAGTCCTTGTCGGCCACTTAAGAAACCTCTTCACCTTTTGCCCCGTAGGGGGCCAGTGCCGTCAGTGCACCTCATGCGGTGTACTGTAGGCATCACTGAAGGTTATTTGCAGCGTCCCTTCGGCCCCTAGCTGCAGCCCCTTTCATTCCTTTTACTATGCCTTCATTCATATTTTTTCTTCCATCTTACTTTCCACTCACTCCTGACAGTTGTATCATAGTGCAACTGCGAGGTTTTCCTCCTGTTACACCTTTCAAACCTTTTTTCTGTCAGTTTCCGTTTCAGCTCTGAATGACCTCGTAGGTCCCAGCGCTTTGCCTTAGGTGTAAATACTGTATCCTATTCTATTCTACGCCTTTTGGGCAGGTGTAGGAGTTTCTTAAGGCTCTCGGGAATGGGGAGATCTAGGTCTTGAATTTCTGAGGAACGGTCCTCAAACGATTCCACAACACAAATCGTCTTTTGGTGTTGGTTTCTTTATACTGAGAACGTGACGGGCATACCAGTGTTACGTCACGTTATGACAGTAACTTAAAACATATTTGAATATCCTTCTGTGAATGACATCATTTTGCTGGACCGAGACGGAGGCAATAAGGTCACATAAGTAGATAATGTGATATAAGGGTTCTTTCCTAGATAGTGACCCCAAGAGTTTTCGGGGTCGTTATCGAGGACTAACATTTCTTGGGGGTCATTATCTTTGTAATATTTACAGTCTTTTGTTTATGTTTTTACGCTAATCCCCGACGGGCTTGTACTCAAGGTGGATACATACTTCCCAGGTTGAAACCCCTTGGGGGTCACTATCTAGGAAAGATTAATGTGACTTTTTTTCTGGGACTTTTTCCTTGTGACTTTTTTTACCTGTGACCTTTTTTACTTGTGACCTAAAAAAAATCCCCAATTGGCTTGTACTAAACACGCCACAGAGGTGAATACATACTTAACGAGTTAAAACCCCCGTGGGGGTCACTATCTAGGAAAGATCCGATTTAAGCAGTAATGATTTAATAGAACTGTCTAAACCGTAACGAACGGTGCGTTGGATGAGAACTCTGCGACTCCCAGCGGAGACATTGCCTGATGTATTGCCAGGAGACTTTACAACTGAAAGAGCGGCCACAGAAAGAGCTCAGCGGCGTGTCGTATGATTGATCACTTCAATGCGACTTCGCAAAATTTCTTGGTGAAATCGATGAGCCGGCTTACCCTTACTCCGTTTTTTTTTTTTTTTTTTTTTTTTCCTGTTGCTGAATACTCTTTCTTTTCCTATTTCTGAAGGCTGTTTTTTCCATTTCTGAATATTTTTTTCTTATTTCTGATTAATTTTTTTCCTTTTTCTGAATATCTTTTTCCTATTTCTGAATCATTTTTTTCCTATTTCTGAATCATTTTTTTCCTGTTTCTGAATACTCTTTTTTTTTATTTCTGAATATTATTTTTTCTTGTTTCTGAATATTTTTTTGTTTCTGAATACTTTTTTCCTATTTCTGAATATTTTTCCGATTTCTGAAAATTTTTTCCTATTTCTGAATATTTTTTCATATTTCTGAATATTTTTTGTTTCTGAATACTTTTTCCTATTTCTGAATATTTTTCCGATTTCTGAAAGTTTTTTCCTATTTCTGAATATTTTTTCATATTTCTGAATATTTTTCCTATTTCTGAATACTCGTTTTTTCCTATTTCTGAATACCCTTTTTTTCCTGTTTCTGAAAACTTTTTTTTTTATATTTCTGAATACTCTTCTTTTTCCTATTTCTGAATATTTTTTCAATTTCTGAATATTCTTTTTTTCCTATTTTGGAATATTTTTTCTATTTCTGATTATTCTTTTTTTTTTTATTTCTGAATACTCTTTTTTGTTTTCCTATATCTGAATATTCTTCTTTGTTTTCCTATATCTGAATACTCTTCTTTTTTCCCTATATCTGAATCGATTGGAGGAATGTAATGGCTAAGCTGAATCTGTTATTTTGACATCAAAGTATTATACCGGATTAATTTCTTTGTGTGGTTGAAAGAGATTGTCGCTCTAATTAAGGTTCTAACACTTCCGACATAATCGCTCATTGTACTGGGAACACAATGACATTTTGTCTAATGATGATTCACTCTTTTGATAAACTTCATAATAATCACCGGCTCGTTAATGCTACTACGCCAATGGTGCAGCGTGTTCTTTGTCGTAGTTTTGGATTGAAAGATCTGGAAATGAACTTTTATTATTGGAACGATTCTGTAGTTACTGGATATGGATTCTGTAGTTACTGGATATGGATAAGTTTTACTTAACAAATTCCATTCTCCCAAGAAGCCTGAATGGGGTCAGTTTCATCAGGGCATGATATTGCTTTTATGTGTTTCAACGTATGCGCTCTAATTAATATTGGAAAGCGGCATTTAATGGTACAACGAACTCAAGAAGGTTAGAGGTCATTTTTGTATTTTTTTTATAACGTATAAATCACGATGACTTTATATATATATATATATATATATATATATATATATATATATGTATATGTGTGTGTGTGTGTGTTTGTGTGTATATATGTGTGCGTATGTGTGTGTGCGCATTTATGTTCGTGTGTATGTATATATTATACACGAACATGAATGCACACACGCATGCACACACATATATAAATATATATTATATATATACATACGTATATATATATATATATATATATATATATATATATATATATATATATATATTTATTTATATTATCATAATGATCATAAACTGCGCTTGATATATATACGCATAGAACCAAGGAAAGGTGAAAATCAATGAGTACCAAACTGCTTTCGTGATATATACTCCTGTGACAACCACAGGAATATATATAAAATCATATATATATATATATATATATATATATATATATATATTGTATATATATATTATATATATGATATATATGTATGTATGTATATATATATTTTTATTTTTAATATTTTGACGTAGAGAACGTCTTGGAAGAAAAAAATGCTATTTGTTATCGATGTTACTTCCGTCCTCCTGACTTGAATACTGACCGATTTATCGTAAGTGATGTGCTTTAATGGTTCACTCTTTTTGTTATTCTGATTTTTTTTTACTAGAATTCCTATAAATCTATTAGGCTGCTCAGTAATACACCACAATATTGATATTTTTTATCGTTCAAGAGTTTTCCTTCTCATCGCCAACGCTTAAGAACTATTACCAAATTTACGTAATATTCAATGCCTTGTGACCCTATTCATTAGTTGAGATATGACATAATAGGCTATATAACACCTTACAGGCTATATAAGACTTTATCATTTTTAACGCGTTCCAGTATTTATAAATACAAAATTTTGTAATCTTACACTGTGAGCACAGATGAAGCCGGTTTCAGTATACTTAGCACTAGATATTCGGACGACGAGACTCCAAAATTCTGTGATAGGAGAAGCAACGCAAAATATGAGCTTTTATAATTAAAAATGACAAAAAAGACTACATGTATATGCGTTTGTGCTGTTGTTTGTCTATCTGTCTGTCTGTGCGACGGACTTGAATTTAATGGTTGAAAAGAAATTAAAATGACAAAAAGTAGAGGAAAAAAGTATACATGAAAGATCACAGACAGCAAACCAAATATTAACCAGTAAAGTATAATCAAGGCCACCGAAAATAGATCTATCATTCAGTGGTCTCGGTATAATGCTGGATGAACCGCGGTCCATGAAACTTGAATCACACCCCGGTGCTGGCCTATCCTATATCGTTGCCAGGAGCACGATTATGGGTAACTTTAACCCTAAATAAAAATAAAAACTACTGAGGCTAGAGGGCTGCAATTTGGTATGTTTGATGATTGGAGGGTGGATGATTAACATACCAATTTGGAGGCTTCTAGCCTCAGTAGTTTTTAAGATCTGAGGGCGGACAGAAAAAGTGCGGACGGACAGAAAAGACAGTAGTTTTCAGAAAACTGAACTACAATCACCAAATGAACCGACAAATAGGAAATCAGAACTTGTCAAAATCAAGAAATTTATATGAAAATTTAACAGAAGGAATGAGATCTCTTAAGGGTGTAAATTCTGGAACAGTTTCAGTGCAGTCTCTGTGAGGAGCGCCCGAAGCTCTCAGACACAACTATTAATGCTTGAATAAATGGAAACCATTCTCAGAGTTGTAATGGTTCTCCTTAGTGATTCGTACAAAATTCTCAATAATTATTGGATTCCTGCGACCATCACAACCGTGCTATTTTTCTCAGCAGTAATAACGTTTATGTTCGATGCAAAATTCGAATTTCGCAAAGAGCAACTGTTCAGCAATATTCGCTCAATGAGGAACGTTAGTTTTACAATTTATTAGGTAAGCAATGGCTTATGTGAGTACTGATGACAGTGTAAAACCTAACGCTCACTTGTTTTCACTTTCCTTCTGTATATCTCGATTTCCAAGTTATTGATTATTATTATTATTATTATTATTATTATTATTATTATTATTATTATTATTCAGTAGATTAACCTTATTCATATGGAACAAGCCCAGCAGCGGCCATTGACTTGAAATTCAAGCCTCCAAAGAATATGATGTTCATTAGGAAGAAGTAACATTAAGAAAAGTGAAATACAGAAAGAAGAGATTCCACTTATCAAAAAAAAAAACAGAAACAAACATTAATAAATAGATAAATAGATAAAAAAAGCATTAAAATTCAAGAGGAATAGTATTAGGGTATTAATGCATTAATCCAATATCATTTGTTAGATGGCTGGTTTACATTTCGCTGTCCTTATGACCGCTCGGGTAATTGCCCAAATTTTGGTCAAATGGGAAATGGCGTAACCACGTAAATATCCGTAAATGATAACTATCAAAACAATGACTTGTGAAGTAGGAATACTTGGCAGAGTCGTTGTAAAGTGAATTAAAATACTTAGAAAGTAAAGCAAAAAAAAAAAAAAAATTACAGCAACTGATTACTCAGTTTGAGATAATTAACCTAGCAAGAAACACTATAGTAACTAAGAAGAGATTCCACTGTTTAAAAAAAAACACACAGGGATTCATACAGTCTATATGCATATTTTATAAGTACGTTATTTCACTGTTATGCTAAATTTGAAGTAACTACCCTGAATAGTTTTCGAGTTACACCCCGGAAACCTGAAATGAGAAAAATCCTGTTTTGCAAACTGCATTACAACTAGTGAAGATGTTCCATTGATTCTTTATCTGTATAGTCTTTATAACATAATAAACAAGTTATAGGAGAAATATTTTCCATGTATACTTTGTATATCCGAAAAATATAAATATGTCCAGATTATAAAATTTGATTCAGTCTTATGAAAAGAAGAACAGTTTTTTCTAAACAAAATATACCTTCGTAATTGAGTGAACAATACAAAAATTCAAATTCCCAAAAGCGCCTATGAAATTCTATCGTTTGAGACACAGGCTGTCTTTTTTTTTATTTTTTTTTATTTTTTTGTTACTGCAGTTTTTGAGTGGTAAGACGTTGAAACAAACAAATATGACGAAAATGCTGATGATAAAGAAGGTATACATGAATGGAATTATTCATAAGGAAAGTATGAATTGTTGCCCCTCACTTTTAGATCAATACGACATTTAATTCTTCTACTTTTGAGATTATTAGTTGCTCAAAAAGTCAAGGGTATCAAAAAGCCCATTTTTTTTTTTTTTTTTTTTTTTTGCAGAGATTTTGAAGTTTTCAACCTGATATTCTTTACTTCTACCAACTCATTTCATCATAAACTTCCCTTGAGAACCACTACTTCGTTCTCTGGTGCTAAATAATTGTTCCAAATAACTTCAATAACAAATCTGAATTTTCATATTAGAAGTTTTGTCTCCGTATCGTTTCCTGCAGGCAAGCAAATGTCGTCTTTCAACCCACGCACCCTGCAATTGACTTTCCGTGATATATTATCAATCGTATTTTCGTATGCACTGCTAGTCGTCTTTCTTTCTGTATTTCACATTACCTTCCGTGACTTCTTTCTAATGGACACCATATTCTTTGGAAGCTTGAATTTCAAGCCAGTGACCCTACGGTTTGTTCCATATGAATAGGGATCATCTTTTGACTAATAATAATAATAATAATAATAATAATAATAATAATAATAATAATAATAATAATAATAATACCAGAGGTGTTGGTTTCACTCAGTCACCTGACTTAGAGATATTCTGCTCTTATACAAGATGTGGGAATAAGGAATGTGAGTAGCTGTGATAGTAATAGCAGTAGTTGTACTGGTGGCGGTGCTGGTGTCGATTATTGATGACCATGATGCAATGATAGCGTGAGGCAAAGATGGCGCAATGCTCTCTCCTCTGCTCCTCTCTTTTTTTTTTTTTTTTTTTTTTATAGAGCTTCTGTTCTCACTTCGACATAAGCTGAGCTCTGTGGCACTATGGATTGATGATTGATTACTTTCATAGCCAAAACAGGACGTAATTGAGCAACGTCGCTAAAACCTTCGCCGCACGAACGAGAGTTATTCCTTTTGTGATTGGAGGGAGAGAGAGAGAGAGAGAGAGAGAGAGAGAGAGAGAGAGAGAGAGAGAGAGAGAGAGACGGTGACAAATGAATGGATGAATAAGTTATCTTGGGTCATAACTGCAGTGTGGGGCGATGGCGTCACAATGCTCGTGGAATCCCCTCTTTGGTTTTATAAGGCACTTAATTTTAAGAATGGGATGTAAAGATTCCAGATTCTCAATTAAGTGATTTATGTTTTATATCAGTATTTTAAAAAGTTTTGTGATCAGAGTCGACAGGGAACACATCCCTGACGAATTATGTGAACAGATTTTACCTATTGATGACGATATCAGGACAGTGAAAGATGTTAAATTGATGTTGCAACCCTTCAAAGTAATGGTCCCTAATGGCTGATCACAAAAGACGTTTCAGAGTCCCGCAAAAAAATCAGGATTTAAAGTCAAGCGCTCTTATCTATGAAAAAATACTCATAGTAGAATGAATCTTGAAGTGGAGGAATCCGCAGTTATGTTTGGGTACATAGGCCTATATACTTAAATATAAATCTATGCAGAGAGCTTTCGGGAATCTGTTCGATTCCTCCTTTCGTACCCATACATAACTTTATCTATCTTAACATTCTGAAGAGTAAAGAGGAAAAATTGTTTCATAGACTCAGTATCAGTGACAGTAGAAGCTGCAGAAACGTTAGTCTGAATTTGTAAGACTTTAAAGGCGATGGGGTGCCTCGAGGCTTATAAATCCCAGGCAGAGGTGCAGGAGGAACTTTGCTGGAGGGACGAAGCAAAACGAACGATAGAAAAAATGATTAAAGAAATCGAGAGACTTGTTTGAGCACATTGCCGACCAACAATTGAGAAACACTATTCACAAAAGTTAAGTATATCTTAGTTTAACCAGACCACTGAGCTGATTGACAGCTCTCCTAGGGCTGGCTTATCGTGGAAACCGAACCACATTATGACGAGAAATGAATTTCTGTCACCAGAAATAAATTCCTCTAATTCTTCATTGGCCGGTCGGAGATTCGAACGCTGGGCCAACAGCGTGCCAGCCGAGAGCTCTACCCACCCCTCCAATGAAGAACTTAACATTATTCACAAGAATCTTGAAAAGCACTGGTGTTGGACAGTACAAGAGATGAGATCTGTTAAGAAACTTCTCGGCTTAGACAGAAAACCCACGAGAATAGATGCCGTTCCAAAGGATGCGGTATACAGTATTATTAACTTACCTGACATTTATCTGACGAAAACTAAAACTTTTCCAAACCTGGGTTTGAGAGTAGAGAATCAGGACTGAGATCCTGGTTAATCGTTTGCTTGGCTTCCAAGATGTGCGAGCGATGTGCGTTTTCTACCTCGGCGGAGGAATGATTTGGTGAATCTTGATTCTGACGGGAAAATTTAGGAGTGGCACTTTTTACAGAGGATGCACAGGAAACATCATGCTACTTCTAAAAACCATCCTGATGTATTCGCCAAATTGGGTGCTAAGGTTGATAATCCATAGGGAGAAATAGCAGTGCCCAGGGCAGCGTCTCCTTTGTGTATTAGAGGATTCAAGTCCTAGGTTATTGCCATAGCACAGTTGAGACACAATAGCACAGTTATCCCTTATGGCCAATTATATCCCAGATATCACTACCTAGCCAATTATTGAAAGATAAGGGTAAGCTATGCATGTGGATGCAGTTTGCATATGATATCGTCTGGAGTTTATTGACCACCTTGGGATGATGACCCATTGGGATTAATTTTCATTATTGTATAGGAAAAGTGTATTCACAAACGTCCCGTTACTATGACCATCATCACGGTTGTAGTTCAAAGTATGAAGATTAGATGTTATACCACTGAACATTCGTGAGCATTCGCGTAAGAAAACTATACAGTTTTTGGTACGTGCTGTGTAAGCCCCCCTTTTTTTTTTTTACATAAAAGCAAGGTCATTTGCGTGGTAAATGACATACCAATGGAATCTCCTGCGAGAGTCCTAATTACTAACAGGATCAGGAACTTCAGGACTAATCTTTGGCGAAAGCTAGAGAATGGAATGACTTACTCCATTCCCCTTGTATTTGGACAAGAAAATTGGCCAAGCAACAGGTGCTCTTAGGTAATTCTTAATTCTTCCTTCTTGTCGCTTTATTTTAAGAGAAGGTTTTTACTTCTTTATTGTAGCAGATCTCAACGTGTGAGCTGGGTAATGCAGTTCCTTTTATATTTTTTAGTGTTCTTTAATATTAAAATGTCTTATTCAGCCCTAAATAAATGGATACAAAAACTACAAAACATTAGAAAAATAGGTAGGGAATTACGTTATCCAACTCATATTTGGATACCTACTTCAGTAAAGGAGTCTAGATGTTCATTTGAAGTTGAAAATATTCTATACATACATACACATTATATATATATATATATATATATATATATATATATATATATATATATATATATATATATATATATATATATATATATATATATATATATCCATAAAATATATATATATATAATCAACACAAGAAAAAATGTATATAATAGGTCCTAATACCTTGACCAGAATTCGAACCTGTACCTCTCTTTGAGCTAGATAGTCCAATCCTAAAAGGTATAGGTTCGAACTCTGGTCAGGGTAGGAGCACTTATAATGTTATGTAATTTTTTTCTGTGTTCTATGAAGAGATTGCATTTGTATCGAATTTTTTCATATATAAATATATATAATATATATATATGTGTATATATATTATATATATATATATATATATATATATATATATATATATATATATATATATATATATATATATAATCACAAACTTGACGGGATAAACCCAGAACAAGTACAGAATACCAAAACTTTCCGGTCAAAGGAAAGAAAACTGATTTCCACAGAACAAATTTAGTTAGAGGTGCCTTGATAAGTTTTACAAACCTGTTCTCCAATGGAACTGTCATGAAAATAATTCATATTAATATTTGGGTCAGAAGTTGGACAAAAATTGAGCCACTCCTCAAATTACTGCCTTTGGTTCAGTTCTGTGGAGCTTGCAAACTAAAGATGATGAACCCTAAAGATGAGAGCACATCTCATAAGTTGGTACAAAGGAATCTGACTCAAGTCTTGAATTCCATCTGCAGAACAAATCCTCTTGGCTTTTAATCAAGACACCTGATTTTTGAGATGCAGATCTTCCAGTTTGGCCTACTGTGTCCCACAAGGCACTTGTGAAGCTCATGACGTGACAAAGTATTGATGTAAATAAGAAATTTGATAACATTTTCGTAAAAACAAGTAAAACATGTGCCGGAGTTTCTTCGGCGCAGTCGAGTTTTCTGTACCTCGTGTAATCGAGGCCACCGAAAATAGATCTATCTTTCGGTGGTCCCGCTATAATGCTGTATGGGCCGCGGCCCATGAAACTTTAACCATGGCCCGGAGGTGGCCTGGCCTCTATCGCTGCC
The DNA here is from genome assembly GCF_040412425.1 of Macrobrachium rosenbergii. Classification (NCBI taxonomy): domain Eukaryota; kingdom Metazoa; phylum Arthropoda; class Malacostraca; order Decapoda; family Palaemonidae; genus Macrobrachium; species Macrobrachium rosenbergii. The sequence goes on from NC_089752.1 coordinate 107,814,187, forward strand.
AGACGCACAATTATGGCTAAATTTAACCTTAAATAAAATAAAAACTACTGAGGCTAGAGGGCTGCAATTTGGTATGTTTGGTGATTGGAGGGTGGATGATCAACATACTAATTTGCAGCCCTCTAGCCTCAGTAGTTTTTAAAATCTGAGGGCGGACAGAAAAAGTGCGGACGGACAGACAAAGCCGACACAAAAGTTTTCTTTTCAGAAAACTAAGAATGAGAGGGAGGGTTGAGGATGAATCTGAAAGAAATTTGTGACGGCTGAATAATTTGCAAAAGCATAAGTAAGAGAATCACTAATGGAGGAGCTCATTTGATAACGAGAGGCCAACGCTTGTATTAAAACAGAATTCTGAAGAACCGCATGAGAGGTGGGAAAAGGAGCAGATGTTGCGCCATCAGCAACAACTGGAAAGCAGTTCGTTAAATAGTTAGAAATAAACTTTCTGGTGAAGTTAGGTCAACAAAGTTGTGACATATTCCCTAGAGGGAACATACTAGGAGAAGTAAGACTAAACAGCATTGAGAATAAAGAGACTGTCACCAGCAGACCATGATTTTTGGGAGCCATATTGGTGAAGTTTATTCTTAAGAAACTTTATTTTTGTAAGCCATTAATTACATTTTTGTAATCCCTTTACTTATGCGGAGATATTTGGTTAATTCATTTTGTGGTTAAATTTTGCAGAATTGCTTATTCAAATTTGTTCCTATATATTTTTTTTTCTTGTGTTTTGAGGACATTGAAATATAAGATTAGTAAGCCAGCTTTTACCGTTATTTTTAAACTAAACATTAAGCTACAAATGTCGTTTAATATCTAGCCTAATTCGCTCTAACTCGGAAATATATATTATATATACATATTATTTCCGAGGTAGAGCGAATTAGATGTTAAACGACATTTGTAGCTTAATGTTTGTGTTTAAAAATCACGTTGATGTGAGAAAAATCCATATATACTATATATATATATATATATATATATATATATATATGTATATATATATATACACACACACATATGTACATGCACACATACACACATATGTATATATGTATCATATACTGTATATATATATATATATATATATATATATATATATATATATATATATATGTATATACATATGTACTATATATATATATATATATATATATATATATATATATATATACACACACACCGAAGGGGAATTATAATTGATAAGTGGTTCGTCGCCTCATGGGCTTGAACCGCCGAACACGAGAACCAACAACGTTTATATGTATATATATATATATATATATATATATATATATATATATATATATATATATATATATATATATATATATAATATAAAATCATATAACCCCTTTCTTCATTTATGGACTTCATGAACTTACTGTTCTGTGGCAACTTCCTAGGCAAGCTTATTGCCTCTCGCCACTTTCCCTAAAGTAAATTAAAATAATAATAGACAATAATACTAATAAAAGTAGCAGCGTTTAGTTTACCCTGCTGAAAGTGTGTTTAGGCGGTTGAAAAATGCATTCAGCGCAGTCAGCCGCTATCACCACGGCGTACTAAAGGCACATTCCTTGAACTGATTCGACTCCGCACAAATTACTCGTTCTTCTTGAAAGATTCCATTCATAAAACGTAGAATGTTCTCCGTTACACACAATCGCAGTACAATAAGATGATGCCATTCCTTTGGCATGGTACTCTGCTACTGCGTATTTCATTGACGCACCAGATACAAGTGAATAAACACGCGCTGGGCCGATGGAATTTTTTTTTTTCCTTTTTATATTTATTTCACTGAACCATTCTACAATTGGTTTGTTTAAAAGACTATTGTGTTTCATGATTCACTTATCCTTTGAGTTAGCATGTAGATGTTTAATCTCTAATATAAGGTACTCTTAGGTAGTTTTACACATTAATTAAAATTAAAGCCTTTTGTCAATTCACTAGCTATTTAGAAGTTTAGTGCTCACCAAGTAGTTACTTTGCAAGTTATCTATGTCATCATCAGCTAAAATAACTTGTCATCATTTAAAGTAAGAGCCAGTTGTATTTGTCAGTAGAGTTCAAATGAAAGTTGATGATAGAGACATATTGATAACAAATAACACTTGCAGTAGACTTAACTTGCATAGTCTCGTTTTGCTAAGAACTAAGAACTTGCATAATGGTTTTATGTATGCTTTTATGTGTATTCACTAATAAAAACACTCTTTGCTGAAAGGTACAATATACTCTCACGGTATGTCTCTATTTTTTTGTTGATGTGTATCTTACGTTTTTACAGGAATCCGCAGAAAACGAGGTACGAGAATATGCTGGTAAGCCAGCTTCAATTCTTCCGATATTCGCTGGCTTATGAGATCCGTCTTTGGCAGGGCTGTTAATACGCTTAAAGATCGTTTACTAACCAGCCTATGAGACTCCTGTTGATACTCTCTCTCTCTCTCTCTCTCTCTCTCTCTCTCTCTCTCTCTCTCATATGTGGTGCACTTTAGGCTTTACTGAAGGGTCTTTGGAGCATCCCTTCAGCCCCCTGGCTGCAACCTCTTTCATTCCTTTTGCTGTACCTCCGTTCATATTCTCGTTCTTCCATCTGACTTTCCACCCTCTCCTAACTATTGTTTCACAGTGCAACTGCAAGGCTTTCCTCCTGTTACACCTTTCAAATCTTCTTACTGTCGATTTCCCTTCCAGCGCTGAATGACCTCATAGGTCTCAGTGCTTTGCCAATGGCCTAAATTCTATATTCTGTTCTATTCTCTCTCTCTCTCTCTCTCTCTCTCTCTCTCTCTCTCTCTCTCTCTCTCTCTCTCAGTGTTCTCAGCCCCCTGCCTCAGTATCTATACCCTTGTCAGTAGCCTTTAGACTTCGGTCGTTTCAGATTTACCCTAGAACTTCTGGTCTACACAGTCTGATACCTTCTTAGAAATCCATCCCCTTCGTGGTCTCTGTTTAAAACACCTCCTCCTCCGTCTTTTGCATCTTGGTCTGTGATTCCTGACTCCTGATTCCTAATTCCTCTTTAGCTACCTCCTGGCCTGAGTATGAGACTGAAATTTAATGCCCTCTTGTTATGAATAATGTACAGAATACGTTCCATTAACGTCATGCTCCTGATGTTGCCTCTACTAATCAATCATTTTGGCTCTGAATTTTTCTCGCTTTCAGGATGCTGTAAATAATAAGGACATGTTTGTATTTTAGTGTGTGTATGCAATGTTTAAGCATCAGGTGATTCTTTAATGTCGAAAGCCACTTCTTTTGTGAATTATTTGAGGCTACAGCTTCAGCCATGGAAAGATTTTTTTTGGAGAGATTGATAGCGTAGACAGAATCTTAATTATCCATTGTCTTTATTCTTAGGGAGCTGATCATTCTTGAGTATGTTCAATATTTTACAATATTTACTTATGCAAAGGAGAATGCCAAAAATTTAAGGACAGTAATTAGCAAAGGAGAATGCCAAAAATTTAAGGACAGTAACTAGCAACGAAGAATGCCAAAAATTAAAGGACAATAATAGCAACGAAGAATGCCAAAAATTAAAGGACAATAATAGCAACGAAGAATGCCAAAAAATAAAGGACTATAATAGGAATGAAGAATGCCAAAAATAAAGAACAATAACAGCAACAAAGAATGCCAAAAAATAAAGGACAATAATAGCAAAGAAGAATGCGAAAAATTAGAGGACAATAATAGCAACGAAGAATGCGAAAAATTAAAAGACAATAATAGCAACAAAGAATGACAAAAATTAAAGGACAATGATAGCAACAAAGAATGCCAAAAACAAAGGACAATAATAGCAACGAAGAATGACAAAAAATAAAAGTCTGTAATAGCAACGGAGAATGCCAAAAAATAAAGGACAATAATAGCAACAAATAGTGGCAAAAAACAAAGGACAATATTAGCAACTAAGAATGACAAAAAGTAAAGGACAATAATGACAACGAAGAATGACAAAAATATAAAGGATAATAATAGCAACAAAGAATGACAAAAAATAAAGGACAATAATAGCAACAAAGAATGACAAAAAATAAAGGATAATAATAGCAACGAAAAATGCCAAAAAATAAAGGATAATAATAGCAACGATGAATGCCAAAAAGTAAAGGACAATAATAGCAACGAAGAATGCTAAAAAATAAAGGACAATAGTAGCAAAAAGAATTCCAAAAAGTGTAGGACAATAATAGCAACAAAGAATGCCAAAAATTAAAGGACAATAATAGCAGCAAAGAATGCAAACAAAAATAAATGACAATAATAGCAACGAAGAATGCCAAAAAACAAAGGATAATAATAGCAACAAAGAATTCCAAAATATAAATGACAGTAATAGCAATGAAGAATGCCAAAAATTAAATGACAATAATAGCAACAAAGAATGCCAAAAAATAAATGACATTAATAGCAACGAAGAATGCCAAAAATACAATGAACAATGCCAAAAATAAATGACAATAATAGCAAAAATGTCAAAAATAAAGGACAATAATAACAACAAAGAATGCCAAAAAATAAATGACAATAATAGCAACGAAGAATGCCAAAAATAAAGGAAAATAATAGCAACAAAGAATGCCAAAAAATAAAGTACAATAATAGCAACAAAGAACGCCAGAAATAAAGGACAATAATAGCAACAAAGAATGCCAAACAATAAATGACAATAATAGCAACGAAGAATGCCAAAAAATAAAGGACAATAATAGCAACAAAGAATACCAAAAATAAAGGACAATAATAGCAACGAAGAATGCCAAAAATAAAGGACAATAATAGCAACAAAGAATGCCAAAAAATAAATGACAATAATAGCAACAAAGAATGCCAAAAATAAAGGACAATAATAGCAACGAAGAATGCCAAAAATAAACGACAGTAATAGCAAAGAAGAATGCCAAAAATAAAGGACAATAATAGCAACAAAGAATGCCAAAAAATAAATGACAATAATAGCAACGAAGAATGCCAGAAATAAAGGACAATAATAGCAACAAAGAATGCCAAAAAATAAATGACAATAATAGCAACGAAGAATGCAAAAAATTAAAGGACAATAATAGCAACAAAGAAAGCCAAAAATAAAGTACAATAATAGCAACAAAGAATGCCAGAAATAAAGGACAATAATAGCAACAAAGATGCCAGAAATAAAGGACAATAATAGCAACGAAGAATGCCAAAAATAAAGGACAGTAATAGCAACGAAGAATGCCAAAAATAAAGGACAATAATAGCATCAAAGAATGCCAAAAAATAAATGACAATAATAGCAACAAAGAATGCCAGAAATAAAGGACAATAATAGCAACAAAGAATGCCAAAAATAAATGAAATAAAGCAACAAAGAATGCCAAAATAAAGGACAATAATAGCAACAAAGAATGCCAAAAATAAAGGCCAATAATAGCAACGAAGAATGCCAAAAATAAAGGACAATAATAGCAACGAAGAATGCCAAAAATAAAGGACAATAATAGCATCAAAGAATGCCAAAAAATAAATGATAATAATAGCAACGAAGAATGCCAGAAATAAAGGACAATAATAGCAACAAAGAATGCCAAAAAATAAATGACAATAATAGCAACGAAGAATGCCAAAAATAAAGGACAATAATAGCAACAAAGAATGCCAAAAAATAAATGACAATAATAGCAACAAAGAATGCCAGAAATAAAGGACAATAATAGCAACAAAGAATGCCAGAAATAAAGGCCAATAATAGCAACGAAGAATGCCAAAAATAAAGGACAATAATAGCAACAAAGAATGCCAAAAAATAAATGACAATAATAGCAACAAAGAATGCCAGAAATAAAGGACAATAATAGCAACAAAGAATGCCAAAAAATAAATGACAATAATAGCAACGAAGAATGCCCAAAAATAAAGGCCAATAATAGCAATGAAGAATGCCAAAAATAAAGGACAATAATAGCAACGAAGAATGCCAAAAATAAAGGACAATAATAGCAACGAAGAAAGCCAAAAATAAAGTACAATAATAGCAACGAAGAATGCCAAAAATAAAGGGCAATAGTAACAACAAAGAATGCCAAAAAATAAAGGAAAGTAATAACAACAAAGAATGCCAAAAAATAAAAGATAATAATAGCAACAAAGAATGCCAAAAAATAAATGACAATAACGACAAAGAATGTAAAAAAATAATGAAAAATAATAACAAGGAATGCCAAAAAATAATGGATTGTAATAACACGAAGAATGCCAAAAATTAAAGGACAATAATAGCAACGAAGTATGCCAAAAAATAAAGGACAATAACAAAGAATGTCAAAAAATAAAGGAAAATAATACAACAAAGAATGTCAAAAAATAAAGGATAATAATTACCAACGAACCCCGGCGAACAAAATCATTACTTAGCTCTGGGATATTTCTTTGTCATGCGGAATGAAAGAAAGATTTTTCTTTCTCTTCTTATTAAAGATGAGAAGGCTTTTTTTTTTTTTTTTTTTTTTTTAATAAACTCACTGTTATGACGCCCCGAAGCCCATTTTGACTGTTCGTAGATGAATTTTTTTTGCTGGCTTTGGATGTTATCTGAGATACATTATGATTTGCGTATTAGTAATTTGAAAACATATTATTATACTTTTTACACCAAACCAGTCACTCTACCTCTAGCGTATTCTTCACGCGTTTATATATATATATATATATATATATATATATATATATATATATATATATATATATATATATATATATATATATATATACAGTATATACTTATACATACAAACACACATCATATATATATATATATATATATATATATATATATATATATATATATATATATATATATATATATATATATATATTCATTCAGAAATTATAAGCCACAACATTAATATCCACTTTACTATACCTCAGGAGTAACTTAAGCTCAAGGGGAATTATAACTGATGAGTGCTCCGTGGCCACTTACCAGTTATAATTCCTCTTGGGTAGAAGTTATTCTCGAGGCACAGTGAACTGGGTATTAAACGCTATTGTGGCTTAATATTTCTGAATATGTATGTATGTATGTTTGTGTACACATATATATACACACACATACATACATACAATAGACATACATACATCCATACATACATACATACATAAATAGACATACATACATACATGCATACATACATACATACATACGCTGTTATAGATTGTACAGTGTACGAGAATCCTCTTCATATTCCCCTCTTATGTTACATGGACTCACCATCAGTTCTTCATTATTTTATCTCATCGTCCATTCATTATTAGCAAGTAATCGTTGACATCCACGTTTGTCAAATGATTCAGATAGCGGGAACCAGGTAGGGAAACGGCCCAGCATAACGGCGAGGATTAAAGGCACAGAGTAATTCAGTCCCTCCGTGAGAGGCGGTTTCCCGCCGCCTTAACGATCAAAGTTGAGGAATTTCCAGAGGAACTCCTCCCATACTTCTGCTCCTCAAGCCTCTCACCTGGCCCGCGGGGGAGTTGGCGCGGGGGTCGGGGTTAGGTGGGAAGAGATTTTCCATTTCCGTGTTCAATTTTCTACCACTGACGAGCTCGAAATGGCAATCAAATGATCTTGGGTGTTATGGTTGTGATGTTTCCTGGTGATAAGGTTACAGCCGTTATGAATTGAATTGATAGAATTTAGGCCAGAAGCCAAGCCCTGGGACCTATGAGGTCATTCAGCGCCGAAACGGAAATTGACATTAAAATGTTTGAAAGGTGTAACAGGAGGAAAACCTCAAAGCAGTTGCACTGTGAATCAATTGTCAGGAGAGGGTGGAAAGTATGACGGAAGAAAGAGAATATGAAAGGAGGTACAGTAAGAGGAACGAAAGGGGTTGAAGCTAGGTGCCGAAGGCACTCTGCAAAGAACGTTAAGTAATGCCTACAGTGCACCGCATGAGGTGCACTGACGGCACTACCCACCTGCGGGGTACAGCCGTTATATACATGTATATTTTTAGATATTTTTATATGGAGTTCTTTATAAACTTATTTATTTTTGGTTTTCTATTTAAATTTATTACGGCGTCAATAACCTAGATGATGTGATGCCAGTTTTAACAGACATGATAAATCAATCAAGGTTATAGCCATCATATACTGGGACCCTCCCCATTGGTTCTTGAAAAGGGCTGGCGCCACGTCCCAGCCAATCACCTCGCTCCTATAGTTGCCAGCATCATAAAATTTGAATTTGTCCCATCTGATATAAAATTATTATAGTTAATTCAAGAAGCTACCCATAATTATGTCAATTCGTTCAGTGAGCTTAGCAATTTTGTGCCTTAGATCGCCATATAAGGAACATTCAGCAATTAATGCTGTTGATAACCGAATTAGTTGGCCTTTGCTAACTGCCAATCGAGGTCTTAAAAAAGGTCAGAAGTTTTCTTTTACCCTTGCTCTTTGTCCTGGCTTTATTAGTAAGGCATTTTTTTGTAAAGTATTTTATACAATGTAAAGTATTTTATACATTTGACATCTAATATCTGTTCCCCTACCAAAGTCTATGCACTACTGAAGACTTTTCAGTGGTCAAAGTACAGGAGTTCTTAAATTCTCTGAAGTTATAACCAAATATAAGTTGAAAAAACAATATACCTAAAAGTTACCGAGAAATTATAATTGAATTCAGTAACTAAAGCAAGCTTGATGTTGATCTGATAATTTAACAAGTAAAAAATGCGCCGAAATTTCTCGGCGCAATCGAGATTAATGAATAATCCGCGGCCCATGAAGCTTTCAGCCACGGTCCGGTGGTGGCCTGTCTTATAGCATTACCAGACGCACGATTATGGCTAACTTTAACCTTAAATAAAATGAAAACTACTGAGGCTAGAGGGCTGCAATTTGGTGTGTTTGATGATTGGTTGGTGGATGATCAACATACCAATTTGCAGGCTTCTAGCCTCAGTAGCTTTTAAGATCTGAGGGCGGACAGAAAAAGTGCGGACGGACAGACAAAACCAGCACAATAGTTTTCTTTTACAGAAAACTAAAAATGGTTCGCCTTTATATTTAATTTTTTTTTTACTTGCTTGAGGAAGGAAATTTGACTGAATGCATCGTTTGAATTTAAGCCTCATAGGAAGAAACGCGGCCGGCAGTTTTCTGAGACTCATACACAGACCGTGGTGTGGTTTTACCAGTGTCTCATATCTGGCTGTCTTCGACCGGATTGGTCACCAGTGCAGTGGCAGTACAGAGTAAATTCCTGTGAGTTCTCTGGTTTCAGCAGCTCACTGAAGATTCAATTCCCCTCTCGAGGGGTAGAGAGACGGTTCTCCTCCCCTCTTTGGCCGTTGAGATTCCTTTAATTTTTTTTTTTTGCCTTCTTGTAAGGAAAAATCCGAAGTTTTACTTTCCCTTTTGGATCGAGACTTACTGAGAATTTTTGAAAATCCTCCCCTTTTGTCTGGGATTAAACCTAATTATTTAATTCTCCCCGTTTGCGGGCGAGTATTGCGCAAGATCTCTCTCTCTCTCTCTCTCTCTCTCTCTCTCTCTCTCTCTCTCTCTCTCTCTTGAAGGGAAGAAGATGCTCTCTTTCTGCCCTTGCTTGAAGTTGCTCTTTTTCTCCCCTTGCAGTGTCTGACTTGAGCCCAATTTTGAGGTTGATTCGAGTGGACATCCGTAAATTTATCTTTGGCCTCCAGTAATTAACACACGCTTGCCCTCGTTCTTCTTTGATCATTCAGAGATTTTGAGTCCGTAGTGAAGTGTTATTAAGTGCAATGACGTCCTGAAGAAGCTTTAGGTTTTGCGCGGTAGACTCTTGCTGTTCTTTCGCAGAGAGGTTTGTGTGTGTGTGTGTGTGTGTGTGTGTGGTTGAGAAAACTTCTAGTTCGAAATAATTAGGTGAGTTGCCTAAAAATTAGAAACTGGTCCTTAATACTTAGCATTTCTTGGAAAATGTGCTCATTTGTGTATGCATCGTTTTGATTGAAAAAATTATTCAAATGATTTAGAATTGTTTGTGAATGATTCTTTCGCCCAAAAATGAGACTATTCTAGGTGACCTTTAGCTTATGGTTGAAGCTGACTGAAGTTGTACATTTTTCTTTCGATTTTGTGAGTCATTTTATGGCGAGGAAAATGTTATTTTCATGATTTCTCGCGTAATATGATAAAGTGTTTTGTTCAACACTTGGTGATAGGTCTTGCACAGTCTTCTGGTTCCTGTTAAGACGATGCCAAATAGGAAAAACATACATTTTTAGTTTTCTGTAAAAGAAAACTGAAAACTGTTGTGCCGGCTTTGTCTGACCGTCCGCACTTTATTCAGTCCGCACTTTTTTCTGTCTGCACTATTTCTGTCCGCCCTCAAATCTTAAAGGGCTGCAAATTGGTATCTTGATCATCCACCCCCCAGTCATCAAACATATCAAATTGCAGCCTCTAGCCTCAGTAGTTTTTATTTATTTGAGGTTAAAGTTACCCATAATCGTGCTTCTGGCAACGATATAGGATCGGCCACCACCGTGCCGTGGTTAAAATTTCATGGGCCGCTGCTCATACAGCATTGTACAGAGACCACCGAGAGGTAGATCTATTTTCTGTGGCCTTGATTATACGCTGTAGTGGCTGTACAGAAAACTCGATTGCGTCGAAGAAACTTCGGCGCATTTTTTACTTGTTTGTGTATACTGTTAATATTTGGATTGTATCAACCTCACAGATTTTGGCATTTAAGGTTCGTGGATTGCCTTGAATTCAGCTCACCTGCAAGGCTGTACAAATTTGGAACTTAAGGAGCTCAATCGAAAATGCAATGCATTACCTCCCTAATGATATTCTTCTTGCATTTTGATACATTTTTATCTATTTGATTTATTTTTTCTTTTTTAATAAGTGGTATCTCTTCTTTCTGTGTTTCTCTTTACTTCCTCTTACTTCTTCTTAATGAACACCATATTCTTTGGAAGCTTGAATTACAAGTCAGCGGCCCCTGTGGTGGGCTTGTTCCGTATGAATAGGTTTCATATACTGAATAATAATAATAATAATAATAATAATAATAATAATAATATAATATAATATAATATAATATAATATAATATAATATAATATAATATAATATAATATAATATAATATAATATAATATAATATAATAATAATAATTAATAATGAACTCTCAGTGTCGAGAACAGGAGTAACTTTGTATAAGGTCCACAATAATATATCAAAGTCTCACATTCTACCATTGATATATTATTGTGGACCTTATACAAAATAATAATAATAATAATAATAATAATAATAATAATAATAATAATAATAATAATAATAATAATAATGTTTAGAACTCTCAGTGTCGAGAACAGGAGTAACTGTATAAGGTCCACAATAATATATCAAAGTCTCACATTCTACCATTGATATATTATTGAGGACCGCATACAAAATAATAATAATAATAATAATAATAATAATTTTGCCTCGATTACGCAATAATTAATATTGGGATGAGGTGTTATTCCCATCCGATTTGAGTCATGTGTCCCGATGTGCCATTAAAGCAGAGAGCGCGCGTCAGCAGACCGATCGAGATCCTTTCTCTTTTTCCCTGCCTGCCAATTATGATAATTAATCTCTTCCCTTTAAGGTCTGGGGCGAATTTTCTCTTGATACAAACATTTCTTAAAACCCGTGCGCTTCTCGCACGGTTGGTGGCCTCGTGGCTCCCAGAGGATGTCGCTCGTGCGATTGGAACTTCGGAAGTTCAAGCGAAGGTGCAATGCATTTTAATACATTTTTGTCTGTTTATTAATTTACTCATTTATTTTTCTTTTTTAATAAGTGGGGTCTCTTCTTTCTGCATTTCGTATTACCTTCCGTTAGTTCTTTCAAATGAACACCATGTTCTTTGGAAGCTTGAGTTTCAAGTCAGTGGCCCCTGAGGTGGGCTTGTTCCATATGAGTAGGTTTCATATTCTGAGTAATAATAATAATAATAATAATAATAATAATAATAATAATAATAATCACAACTCCGCTACTTGCTACATTTGCAATATACCTTTGGGATTCACACCTTGTAATTAATTAATTCCATCTCCAACTATATAACCTTTTATTTAATACGTATCATTAAATCATGTATGCTGTTTACTCCTATTCCTTATCTGTTCAGTTAGTCTCTCTCTCTCTCTCTCTCTCTCTCTCTCTCTCTCTCTCTCTCTCTCTCTCTCTCTCTCTCTCGCCACCCTTTCATTGGCGTAGACGCACCTGTATTTTTTGCATATCTCTTTCTCACCTTCTCCTTCCCTTTCAGTACAGCCGCTCCGATTTTTCTGTTATTTTTTTCCTTCTCCCCTCTCTCCCTTGATACGATTTCATCGAATTTTGTTTTCTTTCTGTCCCCATTTTTCATTCCTCTCGTGTGAAGTACTCTCATAGATTTGTTTTTTTAATTTTTATTTTTATTATCTTTTCGTTTCCAGTTGTTTGGTTGGTCATTTCTCTTTTCTTTGATTGTACTTTGAATCCCGGATTGGTAAATTATTGTTTCCCTGTGCTAAACTGACCATACCTTGCCAGTGGGTATTTTATGAAACCACCAGATAAGTCAGCATGCATTGTAGCTTGTGATGCCACCCGTGGACCACTCGCCCGGTGCCTTGCCAAATGCCCTTGTGCTAGTCATTGGGATGTTGAAGCATGAAAGCATGTCTACCCTCCCAGCAGCATGTTACTTGCCATTTTAGAAAAAATTGGCATGAAGAAGCCTGCGTCAGGCTTGACCGGTTACTATGGAATTTCAGGATAAAGGCACCAGCTACTGAAAAAAAAGTTAAGTATACCTTAGTTTAACCAGATCACTGAGCTGATGAACAGCTCTCCTAGGGCTGGCCCGAAGGATTAGACTCATTTTACGTGGCTAAGAACCAGTTGGTCACCTAGCAACGGGACCTACAGCTTATTATGGAATCCGAACCACATTAAAGCGAGAAATGAATTTCTATCACCGGAAATAAATTCCTCTAATTCTTCATTGGCTGGCCGGAGACTTGAACTCGGGCCTAGCAGAGTGCTAGCCGACAACTCTACCGACTCGTCCAACGAGGAACTACCAGCTACTGAAGCTGCCATAGGTGGGCACTGTAGGCATTTTACAAGTGCCATAAACTAATTGATGGACCATACAATAGCTTATTACCCTTCCTTCCAGAACAGTGAGTTTGTCGCAAAACCAACAGACTAAGTGACCCAACAGGCCTTGGACTCCTTAGGCAGTACAGGCCTCAGGAGTGATTTTCCATGGCCATCACTACCACCTTTGAAACTGCTACAAGCAGCTTTCCAAGACTTTGATGATAAATTACAAGATTGGTTCGCCTTATGGAGCAGTTTCCACAATACCTTCCATGAGAGGGACAGCACAGCACTCATCCCCAAATTTACTTAGTTGTATGGGAGCATGATGGAACATGTCCAAGAGATAATCTGCAGTCTAGATGAGATTCAGTCGTGATTTAGCTTCTCCAGGAGAGTTATACTGAAAGTGGACATCTGCAGTCTTGGCTACTGCTTCAATTAAGGGCACTTCCTTGGGCAAGGCATAATTCAATCAATTTGCAATCTTTCTCCCTCAAGTGGAATCAACTGGCCCATCAGTGACAAACTACTGTAAAGAAAGCCTTTAGATCCTATCTGAGAAAGTTTTATTATCTATGTAAATTTGCTTCAGAAGACCTTACTAAATTTGTATATAAAATTTATTACCTGAAACCTTCAGACAGCAGATCAAGAATGACCTTAGGAAATTGTTCTAGATCTTTAATTGGAGTGCAGTGAATGAAATATGGCACTCACCAGGCATTGACAGTCACTTGCCTCTGCCAACAAAGCATGATCATTGCCAACACCGCCACCATTAAAACAGATGGCAGCAACCAAGTTTTTCCAGCCCAACCTGCCAGAAAAACACCAAGTCCTCCTCCAGTTCATTCTGGGTTTGTTGCTTCACATGAGACCCTGGCAGTAGAGATTATGGCCCTCAAAGGATGTAAGAATGAAGGGCTTGAATTTGACTGTGTTTTAGGTGTGTTGAGAGGGGCACCAGTTTCCGTTGGCTGCAGCTGTGTTGGTCAGCATCACACATTTATGTGCATGAAGGGTCTCCAAACTACCATTAAACTTTGTGGTCACAAAACCACTAAAGACTGCAGCATCCCTGTGAAGGAAATAGTTATTCTTTCATTCTCAAAGCTGCCACAGTCTGTCTGCACCCACTATCAGTCAGGGATTAAGCTGACTACTTTCCTGGCTTTTTCTTTATCCATGAAGAATTCAAAGACGTATCTCTGTTTTGCAGTGATGCAGGAGCCAACACCTTCAGACCTATACCCTGGTGGGTCTACAGCGAAAATGCAATCATGAGTACGAATGTTGTGGGCTTTGGCCGCCCTCAGCAAATGATTAATACACTCCCACTCAGTTAAAAAGGCCAAGAAGCTCTTTAACAAGTGGTACTCTATGAAGGAACCATATACAGAGTGACCCTGCCCTTCAAGATGTCGGTGTATCTCCTTGCAGGCTGCAGAAGAGCTGTGGTTCAACTTCCTTTTATAAAGAAGGCCATTGCAAGGAAATTCAGTGGTCTACTTACAGTACTAAGGAATCTTACAGGAATATGTTGCCCTCAACTGCATCGAGAATATAGAGCATCGGGACAGAGTGCGTTATCTCTACCATTACTTGCTGCACTTTCATGATTAGAAGGATGTGTCGGCTACTTCGATAAAGATTATACTCACTGCTGGCAACAGGTTTGGATCAAAGAAAGTAAGTTGTGGAATAACTGCTTCCAAAGAGGATTTGATCCTGTCTCTAAGCCGAGTAACATGATTCTGTAGTTCTGCAGAGTCAAGTATATTGCAATGATAGCCATATTTGTGGCATTTGCTTGGATTGGCTTCAGCTAATAGTACTGCAAATATAAAAGGTTCGTGTGGTTCACTTCCCGGAGGTTTAAAGTTCCAAGGATGAATTGCATCAAAGCATCCTCTGTGGAGCTACTTGCTTCCCATTTTTGCTGAACCTTTTAATTTAGCATCATTTCTGCCAGCGATGAAACCCATTTGCTGAGAAGTTGAAGTATTGCTATTACAAGGACATTTTCCTGAATATGTATGATTCTGTTGATACCATGTAGGTTGAAGTAATAACGAATGATGTTGGTGTGCTGTTAGGGAATGCGTGAATTATTTCAGCTTGTTTAATGACCTATGAGTGATGAGGTCCCTGGAAGATGTGAAGTTGTATGGGTCATCATGGGAAGGGGGAAAGTGACCATTTGATGGTGATGTTTGTTCTCCAGGTGCAAGAATATCTAGATACCAGAGGTTCAACAGAACAATTGACGAAATGCAAGGTGGTGCTACTTGCTAGCTTGTCTGATCCCATTCAGAGCTATTTCCAAGAGTTGGACGTAATTAGCTTTCAGTTCTGTTGTACTGCAACTTTCAAGCTCTTAATCTATGCTTAATTTCAAGAAGACATATAATGAGATATTCTGCCATTGTGCTATTTTCCACTGAGGTGTCCCTCTCTGAATCAACAACTTTTATCACTTTATTTGTGGGTCATAAATAAGTGTTTATGCATCCATGAATCTCATTGTTATTAACCTGGTAGTAATTAATTGATATAATTTTATAATACCTAATCATTCGATGATTATTTGATTTGATATTCACTAATTACTTTGGAATTTAAAACTTAATAGCTAAACAGTTATTTTTGAGTCTCTCTTAGTTCCTTCCTCCTTTCTCTTTTCACTTTCCACTTGTGATCAAAATTGCCGGTTGAAGTAAACAAGTAAAATAAATGATCTTGTAAGCTCTTTTGTTCAAGTCACTGAATACGATTAATTTAATAAATTGTGATTTAGCTTTATATTTTTCTGTATGCAGATCCAGCTTACTATAAGAATCAGTTATATTACACTCACTTATTTCTGCTGCCTTGGATCTGCTAGTCGTCTGTCAAACAATTCTTACTGCTTTTGGCAGCGAATCCTAAAGTCTGCTGGGCCGTGTTGGACAAGGTGTCTTCTGAGATGTTGATCGATTGTCAATATTGCTCATTGTGTTCCTTGATTGCCTGATTCTTTGTTATTTTCCTTGTTGGTTTTCTGTACTCCACCTGATTACTTGTTTGTTGTTGAATGTCTTCTGTTGCTCCTCTCTTTTGTAGTGTTTTTGCTCTCTTGTAAGTGACTCTGATTTCCTTTGAATGAAACTTTGATTCTGCATCTCACTGATTGATTATCTGTTGTGTTTCAGTCTTCATTTGACTGGATTTTGATTCTTGGTTTGCCTTGCATTGTTTGTTACACCAATGTACACGCAAGTTTTGCATCTTTTCTCTCCTCATTGGTTTTATATATGAGTTTTGGCAACAGTTAATTTTAAACAGAATGAATTATAGTTAACTCATATTAAATGCACAGGAGTGGGATAGGTAATTTTAAGATGGATTTTTAGGCTAGCATCAACCCTAATATCAATTTTAAGTTCATGTAAATTTTAATTGCCACTATTAAATGAAGTGTTTAGATAAACTGGTCAACTCGCCCTTGCTTTATTCTCTGAGACAAATGTCTGGAATATAATCTATATTCCTCAATTTTCCTTATGAACTTTTCCATTCAGTATTAGAAAGTTGTTGTTGACTGCTGTGTATGGAAAAATTTTAGATTCTGCAGGAAAATGGTCAAGTTCCATCCAGCACAGGTGAGAATTTACAAGTATGACCCCTGTATCATTGGCCTTCTCAGAACAGTCCTCTTTGTTTAGACTCAACTGTCCCTAAACCTCACTTGAGTCAGGGTTTTTCTGTTACTTGTTTCTGCTTCCATTCCCAAAGAGGCATGAAATGGAATTATTGAGGTGATGTGTGGCATCGAGGTCAATGTTTCACAGTGGCATAGCAGAAATCATCATTTCTTGGAACCCTGACCAACTGGTTCTAGAAATATGTTTACACCACACCCCATTCAATAACTTTTTTCTTTCTTTAATTCTTCAGCTGAAAACCCTTATGGAGAGAGTCAACAGACTGTTAACCCAAGATGGCTCCAAAGAGAAAGCAGCCTGTATAGGGACAAGTTGCAGGAAAAAGTTATAAATAAACACTAATGAGGTGATAGAAAAAAAGCTGAGACACCTGAATTCAGGAGACATCAGCAGAGAACATGAATGAATTTGCTTGTTTCTTGAACACTTGGAGATCGAAAGATTCCACAATTACACTAGACAGACTATTCCGCATTGTACTGTAGTTGTAGCCAAGATAAAACTCCCAGGAGAGCGATAGTGATAAACTTTGTACTAGAAAAACACACTGTTTGCAGCAGCAGCATGCCTATTTTTGCAAGCAAAACCAGATAGGTCAGGTAAAGAACGGTGTAGATGTTCGTCATTGTAGTACATTTTATGCAACAAACATAATGAACTCTATGTCTATGCCACAAGAACATTAAGAGGACTTAAATAAACTTGACTGATGATATCATAATATTCAAGACTTTGAGATGAGAGTCAGCACTAGAAGACCGCAGTAGAGAACAGTACTCTTAACAAGAAGATGAAAAGAGTTAAAACACTTAAATATATCGCTCCATCCTCAAAGATATTAAAAAATTTCATCAAGATACCAACTTTTTTAGAAGCAGGGAAGCATTATTAAGTATATGCGTCTCAGAAGTCAATCTCTTACCAGAAGTTACACCTAAAATCTTACTAGAGTCATTGACATATAAAACGGTACCATTTAAATGTAAATCAGGATACAAAGGCAGAAGTGTTGTGGATCTACTAATTATCATACTTTGGCTTTTAGAAGGGTTAAAGCTTCGTGACCAAAAGCTTACTCCATTGATGAATACATGCCAGATCTCTGTTCAAGGGTTCTGCCACCACAGATGCAATCAGTTTGTTCTCCAGACCTTGCCACATGTCACTAGTATAGATAGTAAATAGCAAAGGTCCAAGAACACTACGGTGGTTTACTGTAATCAGTGACAAATTTTGAGATCAGAAAATAATACATCTAAAAATATAGACTTCAAACCTTAAAATGTACTCAGGAAACTATTAAATATCATGTAAAATATCTATGTGAATTTCAATGTGCAATGATCCAGCTTTTGTACCTTAAATAGCTTTATAGGCAATACTAAGTAATTTCAGTGTACTTGGTAGCTAATTAGGTGGCTTGATAGCTGTTCTTAAAAACTGCACACAGGCTAGTCATTCTTAATGCTCGTCCCAAGCCCTTGATTCATTTAAAGCAAAGTTATTACTAAATATTGAATAAATAACAGGAAATTGGAATTGAAATAACTCATTCCAAGGGGATTCTAAAGATGGGGGTGACATGCAACACTCAACTTCTAATTTTTGTCTGAAAGCATTTACTTGAAAATATTGAATCAGTAAAAAAAAATGTAAACAGGTGAATAAAAAATTCAACAGGGGAAAGTAACAAAGTAGCCATGGACTATAATAAGCCACAGAACAAACATATTCGGCCTAATTTGTGTGTATATATACATATATATACATATACACATTTAATACAGTATATGCTGTATATATAAATTTCTGACTCACATCGGGACCGAAATCCAGTTTTCGAATGAGAGGCCAGGGTGTTAGCAATTCACCCACACCTGTGTGAGTGAATTGCTAACGCCCAGGCCTCTCACTTGAAAGAACGGTGTCTGGTCTCGATGTGAGTCAAATTTATTTCTGTGGAACACTTTCTGATGTGTTCATTATCTCTCTCATCTCTCTCTCTCTCTCTCTCTCTCTCTCTCTCTCTCTCTCTCTCTCTCTCTCTATATATATATATATATATATATATATATATATATATATATATATATATATATATATATATATATATATATATATATATATAAACCTATGAGAGTTGACCTAGCAGTTTTATGTCTATTCCACCTCCTCCGAGTCACCTGATACAAAATTCTTGTAAGAACAGAAAGAAACCAACATGATGACGTAAGATCAGACAAAGCAAGCAAACAGCCCATTTAAAAGATGTTTATCTGTAAATGTTATTTACAGGTATTTGTATGAAGAAGCACTTAATTTTATAGCACGATTCTAAATGTCATTATTTTTACTGAGTTCTTACAATACATTAATTTATTGTCGTGTTACACCCATTCAAATGTTAAAAGAGGCTGCTGGCTATATGTTGTTTTAAACGTATTGCAAATTTATTGCTGCTTTGCCTTACGTACTACTTATTACAATGATTGCAAGGAAGTTCGTGACTCCATTTATTGGTGCATAATACTGATTACTCACAGTATTCACATGTTTATTACTTACAAAACTTCACGAATACCACAATTTGTCCAGCTTACGAAGTTTCAAGAAACCGTCTCACGATATAAGCAA
This sequence comes from Macrobrachium rosenbergii, assembly GCF_040412425.1. NCBI lineage: Eukaryota > Metazoa > Arthropoda > Malacostraca > Decapoda > Palaemonidae > Macrobrachium > Macrobrachium rosenbergii. Next base: position 107,833,690 of record NC_089752.1, read on the forward strand.
GAAACTCTACGAGGCGTCTCCTCAGTGTTTCCCAAGTGTTACCTGACATTTGATGCTGCTCTGGGAATGTTTATGCAGCCAGCGGTCTCTTAGGAAGGACAGAAATCACCTGAAGGAGTGCTGGAACTTACACTGACGATAAAAGAAAATAAAGGAACTTTACTGCGAGAGAGAGTTTCCCCTAGAAGCTTGTTTATTTTTCTTTCTAAATTTCCCTCTCATCATTTTGTATATATATATACATACATATATACAGTATATGTATGTACATACATACACACATACATACATAATATATATATATATATATATATATATATATATATATATATATATATATATATATATATATACATATACATACACACACACATATATATATATATATATTGTGGCAATGAACAAAAATTACGATGTTGAGTAAAAAAATTACTATGTTGAGTAACAGAATAAATAAAATTATATATGTATATGTATAATTTTATTTATTCTGCTGTCATCATAAACGTTTGGGTTAATTGCCCCATCGACGTGTTAACTTCTTGATTTAACACTGCAAGCCCTGCATTCGATTGGGAAATAAATGGAGAAACTGTTCCTTCCGTGGTAGTTAAGCTAACCCAGATCTCGTAGAAACATGAGGAAATGCCTACCATTTACCTCACTGTTTAATGAGGGAATTGGGATTGCGCTTCTTGACCGCCCAAGTTTTACCCGTAACTATGTGATGTTTCCATCTGGGACACTTGGAAGTAGTGACAAGTCTAAGGTTGAATTTTGAATCATGGGGTTTTATGGCCTTGACTTCATTTTTTGTCTTGACATCCCGCACACACAAGGTATGGTTGTATACACTGGGTCTGGACAACTTATTTATTCTCAGAAAAACTTAGAATGTAGTTACCATGAAGTTTTTTGTTTTAAGATTTTAATAAATATTTACTCTTTACTGTAATCCAATTGTTGACGACTCTTGTCGAGGATTGACATAGCTCAGTCAAAGGATTCAAATTTTCAATCATTGTTTGTGGAGACTGCACTGCACAGCACAGCGAGTGGCTTAATTCAACTTCCAGTGATCACCATGGCCAGTCTGCTCTTGAGTCCTGCGTGTCCTCTGGTTTTGTCCAGCTGATTTTGGAACTCATGCATGTTTCTGGTAATAGAGTAGATTTCATATTCACGGGTGTTGTAGATGTCATTTAGTTCAAGGTTTGAGAGTGTATAGGCTCTTTCTACCATTGTGTCATTGAGGTGGACATATCTGTCAATCATTATATTCCTAATGCCATCATTGGAAAGTTGCTATAATTGAAATTTAGAGCCGATTGGGATTGCATAATCGAAATTTGTCAGGCACCAAATATTTTAGTTGCTATATATGATCTAAATCGTAAGAGGAAGTTGAATTGATTGCTGACGGCTATTTTAGTAAGGTATGTCATTAGAAAGGTCATCAAGATTGGGACAAATGACCAGCCATGGTTTGATGACAGTTATAGACAAGCTAACCATGACAAACAAATTCAACACGGAGGTAAAATCGTTCACATGAAAATTGCACCTATTTTTGTTGAGTCTTGCCGTGCTGAAAATAGAATTTACCATATAGCTGAGAGAAATTTCAATTATTTCGAAGAAACTCGAAGACATTACTCAGCCTCATCATTAGTGGACCAAATCGGCATCATCTTTCTTTGGGTCAGGCTCGTTTCCATTCCACCACTACTAATAGATGATGGTAGATTGGATACTGGCTCTAAGGAAAAGATAAGCTGCTTCGTCGAGCTTTTGAAGCTAAGCAGTCATCTAGGAATGTTCCTCTCCCTGATATTTGCCATCATGAACCTACTCTCACAAAATTTGCATTTTGCTCTAGGGATGTTAAGAAAATTCTTGATAGCTAGGGTGGAGATCCTGATGGTTTCTTCCCTTTGTTTTTTAAAAAGGCTTCTAGTGTGTTGTCTCCCAAGATTAGTAGATTCTATAGATTTTTGTCTTGACATAGTATCTTTTCTGATGAGTGAAAGCTTAACAACACAATGCCTGTTCCAAAGAGTGCCATATCGTTAAACTACAATAAACATAGGCCAATTTCTGTTTTCCTGTGCTCTCCAAAGTTGCAGAAAAAACTTATTTTCAAGCCACTGTACAAGTACGTGGTATCCAAAAGCTTATTAGCTAATAGTCAATATGTATATAGGAAGCAGGTAGGCACTTGCAATGCTTTTTTAGATTTGACATGCCATTTGCAAGAGAACCTTGATAAAGGTTTTGAGTGTAGAGTATTTCAAATAGATTTTAGTGCTGCTGTCGACTGAGCAGATCATAAGGCATTTATTTATAAACTTTAGAATCTTTGAGGGGGCAGATATGTTGTAGGATTACTTCAAGACTTCCTTACAGGTAGGCAGCAGTAAGTTACTGTTGTTGGGATCTTTAGCAAACCAAGACCTATTGTGTGTGGAGTTCCACAAGGTAGTGCACTTGGTCCACTGTTATTTTTAGCTTATAAAAGTCATACGGTTGTCGGGCTGGGAAACAAGATTGTTCAGCATGCCGATGGTGCAGCACTTGTGGGTGTAGTAAAGTCTCCAATTATGAGAAGTGAAGCTGCCGCAAGTCTCAGTCATGACATGGAGTGAATTGGTAGATCTTGTACTGATTTTCCACCCCATCTTTCCTTCTAGTGGATGAGACTCTGCTGAATGAGTCTGAAGCTTTGACTATACTTGGTGTAACTTTTGACTTACGTCCTACTTTTGAGCAACCTCATATGAAAGCGTCGGCAAATGCTGCACAGAATTTAGGTAGTTTAGATGCCTTATGTATTTATAAATATTAAAAAGCAACGCAACTTGTTTCAGGTTATTTGTCCTTCCTTTACCAGAATACTGTTCGTCAGTGTGTATCTCTGCCTCTGGCAGAGATTTATCTCTCTTAGATAGTGGTTTGTGGTGGTAGGTCTCTGTTTCCTAACATTAGCAGAAATGACTCTGGACAATAAGCGGATGGTCTCTTGTTTGTCAATTTTTATACAGCTGTATTTTAACAGAGAACTTCCACTATCACTGTTGATCCCTAATCCTCTTTTCCTGCGGAAAGCGACCAAATTTGCTGAATAACAACACCAACATGCAGTAAATGTGCCTCGTTGTCGAAATTCTCAGTTGCCAGAGGATCTTTATCCATCACGCAAATTCCTGCGATGTATGTTAGTATGGCACCAGCCCCGGTTTTTTTGCCGGGTTAGGTTAGGTTAGGTTATATTAGTACCCACAAGGTAATGGTAATTTGGGTGTGGGAACATAATGAGGTTATTTCCAAGAAGATTCGGTGGTCAGATTTTAAGATATGGCGTCCCGCTTTTTTCATGGAAAGGTCCCGGTACTCGGTTACCTCTCTGGAAAATGCATCCCTCACACGGTGGAACTATGGAAAAGTCTCCCTGGGGATGCTGTGCACTTAGAACCTCAAAGGTTCAAGCAAAGATGCAATATATTAATACCCCAAAACAATTCACCTTGTATTTTCTTTTATTTACATTTTTGTTTATTTGTTAATATGTTAATTTACCTTTTTTTTCTAATAACTGATCTCTTTCTGTATTTCCTATTACCTTCTGTAACCTCTTTCGAATGAACACCATATTCTTTGGAAACTAGAATTTCAAGTCAGTGGCCCCTGTGGGTTTCTTCCATATGAATATGGTTCATTTACTGGACAATAATAATAATAATAATAATAATAATAATAATAGTTTTTACACAACATATATATGTATTTATAACATATATATATATATATATATATATATATATATATATATATATATATATACATTTTATATATATACAACACAAATTGTGATGGGCAATTAAGATTCACATCTCTTGTTCATATTTATTCCCGAAGTTTGGTAATTCTCTCATAATTACATTTTCAAGGGGCTTAAAAAGATAACAGCAACACACTACACACAAAAGAATACTTGGACACACTTAAAAGTATATTTTTAAAAATCAGAATACATTAAAATTCATAAATAAGACTATATATATATATATATATATATATATATATATATATATATATATATATATATATATATATATACACACACACATATACACACACACACACACACACACACACACACACACACACACACACACACACACACACACACACACACACACACACACACCTTTGACCCCCTAGACGCCTAGTAATAAACACGTTGAAACAGTGTAGATGACTCACTGTTTCGACGTGTTTAAGTACTAGCCCTCGGGGATCAAAGCAATTGGTCATTTCACAAATTCCTCAGGGATTTCGTGAAATCCTTGATTCAACGTTCTTACTGTAAAATACACACACACACACACACATATATATGTGTATACACATATATATATGGGCTATATGTGTTTGTGTATATGTGTATAGTTATATATGATTTATATATACATATATTATATAATATATATATATATATATATATATATATATATATATATATATATATATATATATATATATATATAATATATATGCACACACACATATACTCGTATATACACACATACAGTCTACATATGCATACATACATCGTCTAATTCTGATACTTTTTATTAGACCCGTAATAGACCTGGCGTCACCTTGGTAACATAATAGTAAACGGAATTATCCTTTGTAGGCCGAACAGTATATGTAGAATTACCTGGCTGTGCTCACTAGAAACGTGGCATTTTTCCATAATTCCTCGATTTCCTCACACTTTTTGCATACGGTCATAACTGCAAGCCTTGAATCCGAATGGGAAATAAATGAAAAAAATTTTTCGGCTTGATTCGAATCCACTTCCAGGTTACCGCCTAATCAGTCATATTATCCCGTTTTGTTTTGTTCAGTATACTGTATATGCGTTTATGATATTTAAAAAAACTATTATAATCGTTTTAGTGCACTCAACATTTCAAAGTGCATTACATAGTAAAGGGCAACACTGTGTTACAAAAAAAAAAAAAAAAAGTAAATACGTAAAGTTTGGCTTTGTATTGTCCTTGATCGTTCGCTACAATATCATCGTACATCTGGCAAGTCTCATGCGGGTGGTACTTGAACGCAGTGACCCTTTTAATAATTACATTATCTAATACCAATAAAAGCCCATTAAGGTTTAATAGATTACGAAATGCCGCTGGCTTATCTAGCAATGAATATATATATTATTCTAAAAAGATAATTAGAGGAAATATTTTTACTTTTCTTAAAGTATGAGGTGAATTTTAGCGAAATTAAAAAGTATCCGTTCATTTAGGGAATTAGTTTTTCTCAGTTTAAAAATTGTTCAGACTTTCCTTCAAATATGAGAGTAATTTAGCAAAAAAAATATATATATAAAAATAAAAATATAAAAAACTATCCTTTTAGATAAACTGTTAAGGTTTTCCAACCATGATAAAAATATTCAGTCTTAAAATAAGTTGGATTTGAACCCATCCCCATCCTTACCCCACCAAAAAATGTAACCTCTTGTTACAGTTATTGAAACTTTCCTCAAATTTGAACAATAATCAAAGTGTCCTTTCCACTGAACATTCAGAATTGCCTTTGAATTTCAGTTGAATTTTAGCAAAAAAAAAAAAATGCGTCGAAGTTTCTTCTGTGAATCGAGTTTTCTGCACAGACGCTACAGCGTATAATCAAGGCCACCGAAAATAGATCTTATCTTTAGGTGGTCTCGGTATAATGCTGTATGAGCCGCGGCCTGTGAAACTTTAACCACGGCCCGGTGTGGCCTATCCTATATCGTTGCCAGAAGCACGTTTATGGCTAACTTTAACCTTAAATAAATTAAAAACTTCTGAGGTTAGAGGGCTCCAATATACTATGTTTGATGATTGGAAGGTGGATGATCAACATACCAATTTGCAGGCCTTAGCCTCGGTAGTTTTTAAGGTCTGAGGGCGGACAGAAAAAGTGCGGACGGATAGACAAAGCTGGCACAATGGTTTTCTTTTACTAAAACCCATTCTTTTCAAATTAATACCTGTTCAATTTCATTAGACATTATCCATAGTTGCATTGGAGCAGACGATTAATTTGACAAAAATAGAAAAACACTATTTCTGCCAAAACTGCATTTCATCAGTTTGCCGTTAAGCGTAAGTTGAATTCTAGAAAAGAAAACATTCTTGGAAAAAATAATTTCTTTTCGACCACAGAAAATATGCAGACTTGCCTTAACATATGTGCGGCATTTTCGGAATAAGAAATAATTGTTTTCTGTCCTGTCTCTGAGCAAAGATAAAACTATTCAGTCAGTTAAGAATTAATTTTTTCCTATCCAAAAAATATTCAGATTTAACTTTAAATACAGTACGAGGTTAATTCGACATCTGTCCTTTCTTTTCCAGTTTTTTTTTTCTTTTGAAATTATCCAGACTTTCCTTAAAATATAAATTTTAGGAAGAAGGCTCAATAATTTCTGTTCAAACTGTTTAGACGTTATTCAGACTTGGATTGAAATATGAAGTGAAATCTAGCAGTAAAAGACTAATGTTTCTCCTGAAAATTAATTCCCGTTCAACTTTTTTTTATCTAGATTGCACAGAATTGAATTGAATATTGCATCTACTTAGAAAATCCTGTCTTCAGGAAAGTAAAATATTGACCATGAAATATGAGAAGGTTTTAAAAAACATAACTATCCTTTCTATTAAAAATTCAATTTTGTTCAAGTTTTCAGAAATTCTCATACTTGCCTCAAAACCTAAGCATTCTGTAATCACTCTAGAAACGTATCCTTCGAACTAAATATTCATTGCTGTTCAACTTCACTATACATAACTCAGGCTAGGCTTGAAATACGATCTATACAACAGTAGAAACTAATTAACTGCTGCCTTTTTTTAAAAGGAAAAAAATATTTGTTAAACGTCTCTGGCAAACGTTCAGCCTCGCCGAACTCATAGCGTTACCCCAGTAGGGGGCTAATGACGTTAGTGCACCTCACGGGGTGCACTGTAAGCATTACTAAAGGTTCTTTGCAGCGTCCCTTCGGCCCCTAGCTGCAACACCTGTCATTCCTTTTCCTGAACCTCCATTCATATTACCTTTCTTCCCTCTTGCTATCCACCCTCTCCTAACAGTGATTTCATAGTGCGACTGCGAGGTTTCCCTCCTTCCACACCTTTCAGACCTATCTACTCTCAATTTCCTTTCCAGCGCTGAATGACCTCATAAACCCCAGTGCTTGGCCTGTGGCCTAAACCAGTGGTTCTCAGACTGGGGGTAATTACCCCCGTGGCGGTAATGAAGCCGTTTCTGGTTAGTAACGAGGCACTTTCTAAAAGTAATAGTTCTTTGAAGTAAATTTCAGTAAATTTATAAATAATAATAATAAATAAATGAACAAATAAATAAATTAATTACTAAATAATACAGAAATAACTCTGAAATCTAAATTCTATATTTCTTAAGACTTGAGTAAAAGGAAAATTAATTTCTTACATATAAAATGCATTAGGAATTAAGAATTCCGGGATTTTTCCTTCCTTTGTATTATAACTTCACATAACTAAAGAGGAATGGGGTAAGGGGAAGGGTGATCTACCACACCACTGCCCCCGGGGGCAACGATACCAACAAATTTGAGAACCACTGGCCTGAACTCTATAATCTTACCCAACATAGCTTCACTTAGAAATAATTCGCACTCCTCGTGAAACATAAGCAGAATACGAGCAATTAAACAGAATCGACTGAGATTCTGAGGATGTATTTCTGGGATAGCTAAAATTCAGCTCATGTCTTGGGATAAGTATGAGAATACCCAAGATTTTGAACAAAATAGAATTCTTACTATATACTTTTTTAATTCAGCCCATATTTCAAGTTTACAGGTGACTTTCCTTAATTCGGTGCTCAACTTTTTAGAACTGTATTAATATGTGTGTATATATATATATATATATATATATATATATATATATATATATATATATATATATATATATATATTAGTTAGTTACAGGGATATGTGAAATCATGGATTTCACGAAATCCCTAGAGATAGGTGAAATGATCCCTGAGGGCTAGTACTAAACACGGTGAAACAGTGATTCACCTACACTGTTTTGCCATGTTTAGTGCTAGCCCCTGGGGGTCAAATGTGCTTTGCCATGTTTAGCACTAGCCCCTGGGGGGTCAAATGTGCTTTGCCATGTTTAGCACTAGCCCCTGGGGGACCAAATGTACTTATGGACATTTGATCCCCAGGGGCTCATACTAAACATGGCAATATACATTTGACTGCCCAGGGTCTAGTACTAAACATGACAAAATACATTTGACCCCAGGGGCTAGTACTAAACATGGCAAAATACATTTGAACCCCCAGGGGCTAGTACTAAACATGGAAAAATACATTTGACCCTCCAGAAGTTAGTACTAAACATGGCAAAACTGTAGATGAATCACTGTTTTGCCGTGTTTAGTACTAGCCCTCAGTGATCAAATGTTCCTAAGCGAGTTGGTCATTTCACACATTCCCTAGGGATTCCACGAAATCCCTGATTTCACATACTCCATGTAACATACACACGCACATATATATTAGTTAAAATCATTTTATATCTCAATCATCATATATCTCTCTTAAGAACTTAGTTGATAATGTCACTATTACCATAATGTCTACCCCAAAAAGGCATAGGTTCGAATCCTGGTGAGGTTAGGAGCAATAATATATATATATATATATATATATATATATATATATATATATATATATATATATATATATATATATATATATTTATATATAATAAAAAATCAAAATGTATTTACCGTAGCTAACACTACAGTTGGCTGATCACCATAGATGGCATGCATTGCTAAGATATCTAATGGCTCAGTGGGTCTTCACGTAATGTACCCATCTCTCTCTGGCCTTGCCCGAGATGTGAACCCGGGTCTCGTCGCTAGCAAATCACATCACGCAGATTTAATGTGTATTGCAGTAAATGTCTGTTAATTTCTCATTTATATACGTATCTATTTGTTATGAATTTTTAAATACGTAATTATGAATGAATTCTCAACTTAAGTAAATTATCTCATTCTACTTTTATATTGAAAACTCATATTAGCACGTCTAGATACCCACAGTGGGGTAGTGCTGTCAGTGCGCCTTATGCGGTGCACTATAGGCACTGTTCAAGGTTCTTTGCAGCGTCCCTTCGGCCCCTAGCTGCAACCCCTTTCACCCCTTCTTTCTGTACCTCCGTTCATATTCTCTTTCTTCCATCTTACTTTCCACCTTCTCCTTACAATTGTTTCAACATTATTGTCAACGCTTGGCCTTTGGCCTAAATTTTACATTCCACTAGAATGGATGTTTGATCGAATGATAAACCTTGGCAGTATGTTGTCATTCGTTTACATGTAGGTTTGCAGGCGTGTTTTCCAAGCGCAGTTCAGTTTGTTTTAATATATATAATTGCTTTGTCCGACTGTTTATTCGTTAAGTCTATATATTTTCTCGTGATATTTCAGGTGCAGAATGAACAGGCCACATTTCTCTGTATCAGGAAATTGTTTTATTTATTTGTCCACATTCTGATGTCATTCCTGAATTGCGTAGCTTAAGTCAGTGTTTATTTTTTTGTATGATTTTTATGAGATCGTCTTGGAACGAGAGAGATAATGCAACCATTCTTTTCTTCCCCCTTTTTTCCAGCTGTATCGAAACATGCGGACTACAGTCGAGAGTACAGAATGCCCGGTAGGGACCGTTTGTTAAGTTTTGCTCTCTCTGCCACTGTCATTCTCTTTAGTTTCTCCTGTCAGTCAAAGTTCCTCCTAGCCAAATCTTGATTATATATATATATATGAAGAGCCCTGTTCCATCAGACATTTTGAGATATACGAATGCACTATCGAAAGCATGTTCGGTTCTTCTTCTTCTTCTTCTTCTGTGAAATGCACAAAGAAGGGAGGGGAAAATTGGGACGTGGGATGCATTGCATGTGCCTTTGCAAAGATCAACAAAAAACTTAAATTCCAAAAGTCATTCAGCATGAGAGTGAAGTTGCCTTCAAAGGGTCAGTTTTGGGTGCTGCTTTGGCTCGTAATCTGCGCGTCACCCACTCCGAGGTGCTAGTACTAGTACTAAGCATGGCGGAAGCTCCTTGGGGACGCCGTGCTTAGTACTAGCCCCTCGGGGATCAAAGTAATTATATACACCAATTTCTATATTGTGTGGTCGACAAATTATACTAATAAACGGCATCTGATACTAAACACGGAGCTTCCGTCGTGTTTAGTACTAGCCCCTGGGAGTAGGTCACTCGTCGATAACAAGCCAAAGTAGCAGCTACTTTTATTTTCTTGGTACGATTCGCTTTGTCATGATTAGACTAAGGCTCACTGAAAATGTACAGAGCAAGGCTTCCCTCTTTCCTCATATTTTTCCCGTTTGTTTCTCTCTTACTGATTTGTGGTTTCTCCCAACAGCCATTTCGAAGAGCGAAGATTTTGAGGAGAATGGGTTCAAGCTATCTGGTAGGAGTTCACAGCAAGATATTATATTCCGTAGCTTTAGACTCTTTTTAATCTGCTCTACTCTCTTTTTCTTGTATTTTTTGTAGAAATTGTACATATTTCTTGTGATGTTTATTTTGACGTATGCACCTTTTCCTTGAAATTTCTTTGGGCTTTCTTTTTGTCCTCCTATATTTTATGGTATTTTTCTTGCCTTATTCCCAGTAGAATGGATGACTTTTATATTTTTGTTTCTGGAACCATAATTATTTGTGTATGAAGAAAGCCATGAAATTCCATTTGCCATGAGTTAGTAATATCTTCATTTAGTTACTCTTGCAAAAGTTTGCTTTATTTTCCTGGTGCTATGTGACAACCAGTCATTGCTGCGAATGACTTCAAATTTCTTTTCCCTCAGAAATACTTATAGATAAGTACAGATAAGACGCATGCACTCAAAAATTCTGATATGACACATGTACTCATAAATTCTCTCATATTCTAATAGATATTACACATGCAATCATAAATTCTAATACAGTAGATATGACACATGCACTCATAAATTCTAATACAGTAGATATGACACATGCACTCATAAATTCTGATAGATATGACACATGCATTCATAAATTCTGATAGATTTGACACATGCACTCATAAATTCTAATAGATGTGACACATGCACTCATAGATTCTAAGAAATATGACGTATGTACCCTCAAGTTCTAGTAGATTTGACTCGTGCACTCTAAATTCTAATAGATATGACACATGCACTCATAAATTCTAATAGATTTGACACATGCACTCATAAATTCTAAGAAATATGACATTTGTACTCTCAAACTCTTATAGATATGACACATGCATTTATAAATTCTAATAGATATGACACATGCACTCATAAATTCTAATATATTTGACACATGTACTCATGAATTTTAATAGATTCGACACATGCACTCATAAATTCCAAGAAATATGACATATGTGCTCTCAAATTCTTATAGATATGACACATGCATTCATAAATTCTAGTAAATATGACACATGCACTCATAAATTCTAATAGATTTGACACAAGCACTCTTAAAGTCTAATAGATATGACACACGTACTCTCAAATTCTAATGGATGTTACACATGTTCACATATTTTAATAGATATGACACACTCAAAAATGCCAGATATGACACATGCACTCAGAAACTCTAGTAAATATGACACATGTACTCACAAATTCTAATAGATATGACACATGCACTTTTAAATGCTGACATGACACATGCACTCATGAATTCTAATAGATATGACACATGCACTCATAAATTCTAATAGATATGATACATGCACACATAAATTAGAGAATAGATATGACAAATACACTCGTGAATTTTGATATAGATATGACACATGCACTCATAAATTCTAATAGATATGACACATGCATTCATAAATGCTGATAGATAAGACACATGCACCATAAATGCTGATGTAATAGACACATGCATTTATAAATTCTAATAGATATGACATGCATTCATAAATGCTGGTACGTCAGATCTGTACCCATACGTACTGATGTATGAGACACATGCACCCATAAATGCTGATAGATAATACACTTGCAGCTATAAATGCTGATAGATAATACACATGCACCCATAAATGCTGATAAATAAGACAAATGCACTCATAAATGCTGATAAATAATACACATGCACCCATAAATGCTGACAGATAATACACATGCACCCGTAAAAGCTGATAGATAATACACATGCACCCATAAGTGCTGAAAGATAAGACAAATGCACCCGTAAATGCTGATAGATAAGATATATTCACCCATAAAATCCGATAGATATGACACATGCACTTATAAATACAGATGGATAAGACACTTGCACCCACAAATGCCGGTCGATAAGACGCATGAGCCCATAAATTCTAATAGATATGATGGATACATCATAAATTCTAATAGATATGACACATGCACTCATAAATGCTGATAGAGAAGACACAGGCAGCCGTAAGTGTTGATAGAGAAGACACATGCACCCACAAATGCTGATGAATAAGGCACGTGCATCCATAAATGCTAATAGATAAGAAACGTGCGCCATAAATGCTGATAGATAAGACACATGCATTCATATATTGTAATGAATGTGATCCATGCACATAAATTCTAATTGATATGCCACATGCATTCATAAATGCTGATAGACATGACACGTGCACCCATAAATGCTGATGGATAAGACACATGCACCCATATTTGCTGATCGATAAGACATCTGCCCCCATAAATGCTGATAGATGAGACACATGCACCCACAAGTGCTGATAGATAAATCTCATGCACTCTAAGTCCTGATAGATAAGACACATGACCCATAAATGCTGATGGATAAGACACATGCACCCATATATCCTGATAGATAAGACATTTGCCCCCGTAAATGCTGATAGGTAAGAGACATGCACCCATGTATGCTGATAGATAAGACACATGCACCCATATATGCTGATAGATAAGACACATGCACCCATAAATGCTGATAGATAAGACACATGCACCCATAAATGCTGATAGATAAGACACATGCACCCTTAAATTCTGATAGATGATTCCCATGCACTCTAAGTGCTGATAGATAAGACACATGTACCCATAAATGCTGATAGATAAGACACATGCACCCATATATGCTGATAGATAAGACATTTGCCCCCATAAATGCTGGTAGATAAGACACATGAACACAAATTCTGATAGATATGACACATGCATATAGAAATGCAGATAGATAGGACACATGTCCCCACAAATGTTGATAGATCAGACATTTGTCGCCATAAATGCTGATGGTTAAGACACATGCACTCATAAATGATGATAAATAACACATGAACCCATAAATGTTGATAAATATGACATATGCACTCATAAATTATAATAGATATGACACATGCACTCATTAATTCTAATTGACATGGCAAATACAGCCATAAATGCTGATAGATAAGTCCCATGCACTCATAAATTTGATAAGAAACATGCATTCATAAATATGCTATACAAGACACTAATAAATATGATAGTTACGACACATGTATACTTGTAAATATGATAGATAAGTCATATGCACTCCTAAATACTGAAAGATGACACAAGCCCTCATAAATACTGATAGATAAGGCACGGACGCTCATTCATGCTGATGGGTAAGACGCATGCATTTATAAATGCTGATAAACACCCATGCGAACATGAATGCTGATAAGTGAGACACATGCACTCATAAAATCCGATAAACACGTATGCGCACGTAAATGCCGATAGGTAAGACACACGCCCTTATAAATGCTGATAGGTAAGACACATGCACTCATAAATTCTGATAAACACGCATGCGCACACAAATGCTTATAGGCAAGACACATGCACTTATAAATGCTGAAAGACAGGACACATGTACTCATAAATCCTGATAAACAGCCATGCACACACAAATGCTGATAGGTAAGACACATGCACTCATAAATTCTGATAAACACCCATGCGCACATAAATGCTGATAGGTAAAACACACGTACACTTATAAATGCTGAAAGACAAGACACATGCACTCATAAATTCTGATAACCACCCATGCGCACATAAATGCCGATAGGTAAAACACACGCACTTATAAATGCTGAAAGACAAGACAACATGCACTCATAAATTCTGATAACCACCCATGCGCACATAAATGCCGATAGGTGAAACAAGCGCACTTATAAATGCTGAAAGACAAGACACATGCACTCATAAATTCTGATAAACACCCATGCACACATAAATGCCGATAGGTAAAACACGCACTTATAAATGCTGAAAGACAAAAGACATGCACTCATCAATTCTGATAGACACCCATGCACACATAAATGCCGATCGGTAAAACATATGCACATAAATGCTGAAAGACAAGACACATGCACTCAAATATTAATACATTAAGACACTTGGAATCACGTGTTCTTGTGCTTCATAAAGCAAGCACGAACTACACAGTAAAAAGCATAAAGACTATTAATTTTGAGTCTAACTCTCATCCCTCATAACTGATGCCACGCTGAAATAAAAAAGAAAAAAAATAAATAAATAAAAAACAAGTTTATAGAGTATATCTAATATATATTATGCAAATTTAAATAGTTTAATGATAATCGAGTATGAAGAAAGATGACGAACGTGACGGGATGTTATATTAACTTTTATCAGATGAGAATAATTGGTGCCGGTAATGATGATGCTGATAATGAGTCGATAAATACAGATGGAAAGACAATAGGGAAGGCCATTTATTATTATTATTATTATTATTATTATTATTATTATTATTATTATTATTATTATTATTATTATTATTATTATTGGCTGTTATGAAGAAATTTGTACCCAGCATTGGGATCGAATGACCTCAAATATCTGGAAGTTTATTATTATTATTATTATTATTATTATTATTATTATTATTATTATTATTATTATTATTCATTAAAACACGTTCATAATGAGCAAACCAAAATTACCATTATCTTGTTAAGCAGGCTTCTGACGAATAAAATGCACTAATGTGGAAAAAGAAAAGTAGCAAAGAGAAATCAAAATTAATTCCTCAATGGAAAAGATAATTGTATAAATACATAAAAGAATGATTAAGAAGTGCAAGAAATGGCAAGACTATGTTGCTCGGCAGTAAAAAAAAAATATCATCACAGTCTTTCTATTGCTACTGATAAGTGTGGCAACTTGTCATCACCGTCTTTCCATTGGCACTGTTAAGTGTGGCAACGTGACGCCTCGATAGAGAATATAAATGCTGATGCTCACTGGAGTGAGTAGCACGCACTTATTCCAAAGCTGTAGCCACTGAAGGTTAAAGTGGAAGATTTATACTTAAATGTAACTTAAGAAGGCACTAGATAAATCCTTATAGATGTCGATAAGAGAAAGGAAGTCGCCATTTATTATTATTATTATTATTATTATTATTATTATTATTATTATTATTATTATTATTATTATTATTATTATTATTAGTCAGTAGATGAAACCTATTCGTATGGAAGAAGTCCACCAAAGGGGCCATTGACTTGAAATTCAAGCTTCCAAAGAATATTGAGGTGTTCATTAGGAAGAAGCAAGAGGTCGCAAAGGGAAATACAGAAACAAGAGATAGCGGTTATTAAAAAAGAAAAAATAAATTAATAAATAGATAAATAGATAAAAATGTATCAAAATGCAAGAAGAATAGTATTAGAGTAGTAATGTTATTTGATTTGGAAGATGAAGGTTCCATAACCCGGAAAAGGTTGAAACAATTATCGCTAATGCTCGTAACTCTGAAGATTCAAGACGGAAGTCAACAATACCATGTTTTTCCCGTAGGGGATAGTGCCGTCAGTGCACCTTATGCGGTGGACTGTAGGTATTACTTACGGTTCTTTGCAGCTTCCCTTCGGCCCCTAGCTGCAACCCTATCATTCCTTTTACTGTACCTCCGTTCATATTCTCTTTGTTCCATCTTACTTTCCACCCTCTCCTAACATTGGTTTCATGGTGCAACTGCGAGGTTTTCCACCTGCTACACCTTTCAAACCTTTTTACTGTCAATTATCCATCTCAGCGCTGAATGACCTCATAGGTTCCAGCTCTTGGCATTTGGCCTAAATTCAATATTCTATTCTATTTTAATACCATGTACGACAGTGTTGGGCTTGCCCCAAAAGTTCATAATCCATCCATCCATCCAATACCATGTACGAGTATTCTGGAAGCATTAGTCGACATGCTTTTCAAATGGACCCGGCACCATGGACACGAAACGAGATCTATTAATCAATATGGTCTTTCTCTGGTTGGATTTCAGCCTTATATGCCCCTGCCTTTGCTACTTTCTCATTCGGTCTAACGACCACTTCATTTCCCGTTGGAGAGAGCAAATATTGGCCTTTAAGAGTTTTAGTTCGCATCTAGAGTTTTATCATCTGGACTCTGTACTGTTACTTCCGAAGCCAGTAGCCGCGTCATGGCTAAAAGTAAAATTCCACTGAATGCTATTTAGCGTAACACTTGACTTCGTAGGTAGAGTTCGTTGAAAACACAGGAAGAGTGACAACTCTGCTGCTTTTAGTATATTTGAACAGTCGCTAACTGTAAAGGAAATCTATGAATGTGTATATATATATGTATATATATATATATTGTATATGATGTCTATATATATTTATATTTAAATATATATATTTATGTATACATATATTAATATATATAAATGTATGTGTATATAATTTATATAAATGTATATTATACAGATAAAAATATGTATATATATAATATATATATGTGTATACATATTACACACATATATATATATATATATATATATATATATATATATATATATATATATATATATGTATGTATGTATGTAATGCATGTGTATGCGTGCGTATCCAACATGAAGCTGTTTTGCGTAATAGGAAGTGGCCCCTAAGAAAAGCATCAAAGTAGTCTTTGTCACGTTTATGATTTAACTGCTAAAACGTGGATGAATCATGCGCAAGAATCTGCGTTAGTCATTTCATACACGAACAAAATAAAACAGACTCATCAGCAGCACATTGAACACTCGTACACTAATTGCTCCATTCACCTCTGTCTTGTAGGAAATCTGTATCATTATTAATAAAATAAGGCCTTTCATTTCCACTACCTCTCTATCCATCTGTCTAGCATTCTACATCGTCATCTTTGTCTTCCTCGGAATACTTGCATAGTTTTTATTCTTTCTGTTCTTCGTACATGATATATTCTATAAAAAACCAACATCTCTTGTTTCATTCACATTCACCATCTGCTTATCATTTCCAAAATCTATTCCGATTTTGGCTCCAATTGAAAGTCCAGATCTGTTTAAAATCCTTCCTACACACGCACGTACAGCTAGCTTCCTTAACTCACCTATTCTGTGATTCACTTCTTACTCATCTAAGAGTCATCTGTTACTTTTACCCTCAAATACCTGTATGAATCAGTTCTTTGAATCACTCCTGATGCACTGGTGTGTCATCCAGAATTCAACCCTACAGTCACTTAAGCCAAACTGACGTGTCTTTTTCAGCAATTTTCAAGTCATCATTTTGACACGTGTTAATGTTTCGTCTTTTTAAAATGCCACGGCAAACTACAATTTTTCTTCTTTAATATTACATCAGGTTGAGTATCATAGCATGAATAGTAACTTTACTGGCAGCCTAAGAATGAAAATATTGCTTACAACAGCTCTGGCTCTGGGGCAGACAGGGCTTACAGAGGCATGATGACTGAAAGGTTAATTGCTTCCATTCATTAGCATTCATTCTTGCATTATCCTGGTTTCCATTTACCCTCGTAACGTATTCTTGCTCACATTTTAACTTTCTCCCCTTGCAAAGACTTCCAAACTAATTGACTGACTTCTGCGGTCTGTCTTCACAACGCCAATCAGTTCTTTAAAGCATCTGCCCACATCAGTCATTTCACACTCCACCCATGATCTGTTTCGTACTGCACAACCTTACACCTACATCTTTTGTCCGTGTTCTTTCGTCTAGCATCGCTCCATCACTTTTACACCAAACCAGTAACTCCACCATCAACATAATCTAAGATGCTTTGCTTCCATCATGAAACTTTTCAGTGCTCTCAACAAATAATTTTTGATACGTACATCCTCAATGCTTTCTACATTGCGTCACTATCAGTTACAACAAAAACTTGCAGGTCAAAATATGTCAAAATATAACTTCATCCTGTATGCTGACTTCCTGACATAAATTGTTTCACGACGAACATTCTGTACACCCTCTTCCGTCTCAACCCACAGTTCTTACTCTGTCTGACCGTCTGCTGTCTTTTTGTACTTTCTTAGTCATGCCATAAACTTTCATGGTATACAAGTAATGTTAAATCCTAATATTTATTACAGTCTCTTCTGTCCCCTTTTACATTTATACATTTCATAGGAACTTTTCCCTCTTCCAGACACACCATTACATCCTGGTCAGCCATGCATTCCTACTTATACCTTCGTACAGCAGCATTTTGCATGTAATCCATCAGCTCCCTGGGTCTTTCCATTCTTCAGTTTCCGTTTTTGCCTTCCTTACATCCATAACAGTCACTTTCACAAGCACTCTCTAATGTAACTTTTTTCACTGTTGATTCATTCATCTGTGCCCCTCCTATATCCTCCACAAAGTACTCATTCAGTGACCTAGGGCTGCATTCTCATCAGACAACGTCCCTCTGTTTGAGTTTTTCATATCTAAATTGTTTCTCTGCATTTATTTCTCTAAGCAAAAAAAAATGCTTTTTATTCACCTTTCTATATTCATTACTTGCCTTCCTTTTATCTTTACCCTTATGTGATGCCATATCCATCATCCTGTGTACTTGTACATAATATCTTGTTATTCAACTGTGCCTCAGTTTTTCCCATTAACTCAGTCAATGCCTTAATTGATGTTTTTCTTACCTGCAACTATTCAATAACTGCAAATACTCCCTTCTGACCATATGACATCCTGTATTTTGCATATTTTCCCATTAATTCAGTCATTGCCTTAATTGATGTTTTTATTACCTGCAACTATTCAATAACTGCAAATACTCCCTTCTGACCATATGACATCCTGTATTTTGCATAATCCCCATATACTCCTGTTTCCATTAATTTTTTCCCAGAAAATTGGTCATCTTTTTTCTCCTTAAGTTCTTCCCTCTTCCTTCTAAGAAACGTCATCTCACAGTTTTTCTTCCCCAAGTATATTTATGAATAGGCCTGTTAAAAACCATGTATTTTCAACATTCATGGCCCTTTTCAAACATTTCCATAAACTTCTATCAATTTTCATGTGGCCTGGGAACTCCATACATACCAAACACGTTTTCTGACACCTACCTGTACATTTAAATCACCCAGCACAACCAGCCTCTTATACTGTCCAAACCCAGCAGAACACATGTTTAAACACTGCCAAAAACACACCTTTCCATCCTCCTTTTCACCTCTCTCTTTCATGTTCAAATCTTCGTCTGAAAACCCTTATGGACAGAGTAAACAGACTATAAACCCAAGAGGGTTCCAAAGGAAACTCAGCCTGCAGAGAGAAATAAGTTATTGGAAAAGGTGATAAATGAATAAATATGAAGGGATAGAAAATAAAACTGATACCTCTGAAATTCAGGAGATGACAGCATAGAGCAGGAGTGAATTCGCTCCTTGCTTAAACATATGGAGATCAGAAGAATCCACAACTGCACTAGGCAAACTAGTCGGCATTTTATTTATAGCCAAGATAAAACTCCTAGCAAACTGAGTAGTATTAAACCTGAAGCTAGAAAACGAGACACTGTTTGCAGCAGCAGCCTGCCTAGTGTTGCCAGCAAAAACAGTAAGGACGGGTAAGGAAGAGTGCAGAGGTTTTTGTCGTTGTAGTACATTTTATGCAACAAACATAATGAACTTTATGTATATGCCACCAGTCAACATTAAGAGTTTGCAAAACAAACCTAACAGATGACAACTCTCTTCAAAAGTTTGAAGTGAGAGTCAGCACCAGAAGACCACACTTGAGAATAGTGCTCCAAACAAGGAAGAAGAAACAAGTTAAAACACTTAGGTGTAATAGCTTCATCCTGAAACAGTCTAAGACATTTCTGCAATATACCAACTCTTCGAGAAACAAAGGAAGCAGTATTACATATATGTGTTTCAGAAGTCAATTTCTTATGAGATGTTACACATAAATTTTTTTAAAAGTCACTGACATTTAAAACCAAACCATTTAAATGCAAATCAGGATGCAAAGGCAAAGTTCTGAATCGAATAACTACGAGTATCATGCTTTTAGTTTTTGAAGAGTTAAGCTTCATGCCCCGAAGCCTACTTCACTCACGAATACATGCCAGTTCTCTGTTCAAGGATTCTAGCACCACAAATGCAATCATTTTGTTCTCTAGACCTTGCCACATGTCACTAGGATAGATAATAAACAGCAAAGGTTCAAGAACACTATCCTAAGGAATGCTTGAATTGACATTACTAAAGCTACTACACTGACCATCAACACAGACCCTTTGGGTTCTACCTATTAAAAATTCGTTTAAGATATTGATAAAGATCCACCCATTCAAAGTGATCTTAGCTTGTGGATAAGTGCTTCATGATTCACATGTGCAAAAATTGCACTAAAATCTAGAAAACCATGCGTGCCTCTGCATCCTCATCAAGAGCACTCTGCAAGATGGTAGATATTGATATGAGTGCATCACAAGTACCTTACCTTCACAGAACCCAAACCTAAAGACACTTAAAGAGCAGCTTCTCAAAAACCTTAGATGAACTGGGTAATTGAAATCGGCTGATATTCAGAAGGGCATGGTGACAGACTTGGCTCTTTAGGTAATGCAGCTTTTTCTCTCCCTCCAAACAGAAGGAAAACTTGCATGTCCAGCTAATTTTCTGAAAATAGTTTCAGTCTTAGAAGCAATGAAATCAGCAGTCTTTTTTGAAAAAGATGGGACTGATCCCACTAGGGTCTATGGGACATGTGTGTCAAGCCCCAGAAGCAAAGTTTTTACTTCTCCAGACCTGGAGGCCATTGAGCACAACTTAGGCTTTGGAAAGCATGACTAAGGCAACGCCAACCCCATAGGGGGTTAGTGCCATCAGCCCTTCGGCCCCTAGCTGCGACCCCTTTCATTCCTTTTACTGTACCTCCATTCATATTCTTTTCCATCTTCCTTTTCTCCCTCTCCTAACTGTTTCATAGCGCAACTGCGAGGCTTTCCTCCTGTTGCACCTCTCAGACCTTTTTACTGTCAATTCTCATTTCAGCTCTGAATGACCTCATAGGTCCCAGCACTTGGCCTTTGGCCTAAGCCCTATGTTCTCATGGAATAAACTGCCACCAGAAGCTGTAAACGGCAACAGTGTGGAATTTTAAAAGAAAGCTAGACAGAATCATTAGAACACTGTGAATGAACAGTAAAACCTGCTCCAAGAGATAAGTGAGCACATGATGCCTCCTTGGATGGACTAATAAGTCTTTGAGACATCCTAATCCTTGTAACTCTATCTGAGGCAACACCAAGAACTCGCCACACTGTTTGCTCGCAGAGACTTGAGCCAAAAGTTCTGCCTTCTGTTTGGGACAATATACAGCAGGTCTATGAGCTTCTGCAAGGGGAGGCATTATTAAATCAACTGCAGAGTGATGACCTGAGGGTAGACCACCATTATGATCATTACCACTGGAGAGCACTGTCTCCTTCACACCATTATAAGCTCTCTCAGCTCATAGACCACCTGACCTTGGCTACTTCCAAGTTCATGGAAATTATGCCACAAAAAGGCCAATTAACTGTTCCTCCATGGATGGTAAGCTTCTTGATTTCCATGGCAGACAGGCTTACATGAAACAGTAAACCATGGCTTATCTCGAGATGAAACATGAGGATTATAGAAAGAATTCTCTTCTCGATAGTAGTCATAAAGTGAACATTTAGATGCAATTCTATAAATATCGCTTCAACTGAGCTCAATGAGATTGTGGTGAACACCATCCCATTTGACCTGGGATTTCAAATATACTTTCTTGAAAAGCTGACACCAACTCCACAAGATATAATCCCTGTAACATCTGTGAATACAAGGTCAAGATAGTTGCCAGATTGGTGTGTGAGTTCATTTATTAATTGCTCACATCCAAAAATAGTGGAGAAATCTAGAGCAGCAACACTATGATTATATGTGGTAGTAACTGAGCTCAGCTTATTCAGTGTGATGAGCATTATAATCACCAACGAAAATGAAACAAGCCTTGGAGACAGCTTCCTAAACTGCTGCCATTTGGTAAGCAAGCAGCCTTACTAGTCATCCACATATGGGTTCCTATAGTTAGGAAAACAGATATATTAGTGTACCACAGACTTTAACCACTTGTGTTTCTTAACCGTATAAACTCGCTAATTCGCCCTTTTTCCTGTCACGCTGAATCGTATTTGAACAATCCTCAAATGACATATTTTTCTCCCATCCCGAGAGTCTTCCTGAAATGCAAGAGCTACCTTTTTCATATTATATACCTCAGACAGTCGCTTAATGTTTTACTATTTCAGTATACCCTTTCCTTTCCATTCATCTTATCTTCTCAAAATCTCATTAAATTTAACTTCATCTTCCTAAACAAATCAATAATCATACATTTCTTCTGTCTAGCAACACATGTTTTAATAATCAAAACATCAAATTAGCATTAAAATTTTTCCATGATTTTCATCTTGGAAATAACAACACTAGGAATGGGGCAGCCATTTTGGTGATTTTCTCAACGTGCTGAAAGAATGAATAAAATTCTTTTTTCTTTCCATCCCACACGAACGAAAATACCATTGCCATTCACCTCAAGAGGAGAGGCTCATCCGCCACTCAGGGGGGGCCTTTCCTCCCCGCGTGGGGGGTCAGCAATCCTTGATTAGACCCTCCTCTGCTTCAACACATTGAACTGTATTTGTATCCCCAAGCAATTTGCGCTTCCCTGAGCATCATTATGCAAATTATAACCTTTATTAACAATGTAATACTGAACTAGCCTGTAGTAAACGGACTGCCTCTCTCTCTCTCTCTCTCTCTCTCTCTCTCTCTCTCTCTCTCTCTCTCTCTCTCTCATTCAAAAAGTGATAGGAAATAAAAAAGTTAAGAGGTTATTATGTCTGTTACAAAAAAATACATATAAATGCATACAACTACTGAATTGTGGCATAAACTCTTTATGCAGAAAACATTCACAACATTATCTGCTTCGTAGATCTTCACAGAAGGCCCATCATCAGCATATTGTACGCTCATTCACACACTGTATCATTCACTTGTATCTTGCATACACTCTCTCTTCTTGAGGATGTCGAGGTCCTTCCTCTCTACTATTTCTGTCATAACTTCCACCAAACCTTTTCTAGGTCTTCCTCTCCTTTTCTCATGACATTTCTAAGCTACACACTTTCACCACTGTTATCCCCCAGTCTTTCCACCTGACCGAGCCATCTCAAAATACTGATCATGCTTATACCCTACACTAACCATTTTGCCATTTCTGTGCATCTCCACATATCACTCTTTTAATTTTTCGTAGGCCACATGTGCTAGGTAAACAATACATCTCTATAGCCTACTCTTCTTTTTGTTCGTTCACTGTCTACATCCACACTTCACTTGCATAGAGGAGAGTTGGCTCAACGTTGCCTATATACATTCCCCTTTGATTTTCGTAGACACTTATGTTTCTTCCCTTACTCCTGCTCACATTAAATGCTCTCTCTTTTCTCCTCTTGCAATACTTTTAAATATTTTCACTACTCGCGCAATTTCTCTTCACTGCCCTCAATCAGTGCTTCATTAAGTGCAAACATCAGCTAGTTTACGCTGCTCACACAAGCAGTCTTCTTGTCCAACAATTTTACACTTGTACTAACTGTTCGGACTTCTTGCTTACCAAACCTTATTCTTTTTTTTTATATTTTTATTTTTTCATCATATTAACTTGATTTTCATACGCATGGACAAAATATTGTCGTCATGGTATTTTGAATTTTGTTCCGTCATCTCAGTTCTTACGCTGCTTCTGTGCAAGAAGTTTCCCTCTTAAAATTGTTTTGACATTATTTTATTGCATTCAGATGAAAACATTTTGCTTTAGTTACATCAGATTGACTGTGATGTGGTTCATGGCTTTTAAGATGACTTTTCCATGTATGTGGAGAGGAGATAGATTTTCTTGCCATTGACTTCGTATTGATTTCTCTAGCCGGACAATAGATTTATTTCTGATTTTATGAATAAGATGATCGTCGTGTCATTCGTTAACTGAAGTGAGGCCAAGCTGTTTTTCAAGAAATTGTGAGTCTGCCAGCATTAATCAAAGTGACAATATGCATTTATAAGCCAACCACTGGAAATCCAACTACATTCACGATTTCGTTTTATAACCAAGTTTCAAGCGTTTCATCGGATCTCCCCACCCCTTCCCCAATCCCCCAAAAGCGGTCAACGAAGGTTCAGAGTAATGGGGACCTCCTTAGCCCCGTGTGTCATAGGTCAGAAATGCCAGAGTCGTTATTCTGCACCTGCATAATTTATTGTACGTAAATGCTCGAGTTTATTGCCATCTTTCCACGTTTACTTGTGATCAGCGCCGAAGTAGGATGAAGTGAAGTATTTCGTTTTCATGTTAATTTTGTTTTCTGTTCCTTTTAACTTAATAGATTGCTGTTTGATTGCAGCAAAGTGTGTTAGCTTGTGTGTAGGGTCAAGCTCTGTCGTGGAAGGTGGTGGTTTCCTCAAATACCCCATGCATTAATAAAAACCTTGCAATAATAAGCGTATATAAAAGGTGCGAGGAAGTCAGGGAACTCAGAAAATAATCATTATATATATATATATATATATATATATATATATATATATATATATATATATATATATATATATATATATATATATATATATATATATATATATATATATATATATATATATATATATATATATATAATATGTGTGTGTATGTATATATATATATATATATATATATATATATATATATATATATATATATAGACATATATATATGTGTGTGTGTGCGTGCGTGTATATATATATTTATATACATACATACGTATACAGGTACGTCGTATTAGTCACAAAACAAGTCATTACCACAACGGTACATTTCCCGGAATGCATAGCACTGAACAGAAAATTAGTAAGTCCGAAACAGGCCTCGGCACTGCCTCCTTAGAGGACACGAGAGTCCTCGTGAGAGAGAAAAGATTGCTGGTGTCCTGTCCTTACAGTGCTTCTCCATCGTATCACTGTCCCATTTATCAAGGGGTGCGCCATCCACTCTCTGTCGCCAGTGGCATTTACTGAAGCCGTTATTACTTTGGCCGCCTTCCTATAACCTGTCTGCAGTGTGTCCTGATGGTGCGGTCGATGAATTTCTAGTGGTCCGGGGAAAGAAGAAGAATGGCTGAGAGAGCACTCCCCGCCTTTGGCTGGGCTAGAGTATGCATGTGATGTCTTTTCTTGTTGACAACGTTTACTTTTGTAACTGGCAACGTTCACGTCGTTAACTGGCAACTTTTACGTTGTTAACTGGCATCGTTTACGTTGTTAACTGGCAACGTTTACGTTGGTAATTTGTAACGTTTACATTGTTAGCTGGCAACGTTTGCTTTGGTAGCTGGCAGTGTTTACGTTGTTAACTGGTAACGTTTATTTTGGTAACTGGCAACGTTTACGTTGTTAACTGGGAACGTTTACTTTGGTAACTGGCAACGTTTATGTTGTTAACTGGCAACGTTTATGTTGGTAACTGGCAACGTTTACGTTGTTAACTGGGAACCTTTACTTTGGTAACTGGTAACGTTTTCGTTGTTAACTGGGAACGTTTACTTTGGTAACTGGGAACGTTTACTTTGGTAACTGGCGACGTTTATGTTGGTAACTGGCAACATTTACGTTGTTAACTGGGAACGTTTATGTTGTTAACTAGCAACGTTTACGTTGTTAACTGGCAAAGTTTATGGTGTTACTGGCAACTTTTTTTTGGTAACTGGCAACGTTTATGTTGTTAACTGGCAACATTTACGTTGTTAATTGGCAACGTTTATGTTGGTAACTGGCATCGTAAACGTTGTTAATTGGGAACGTTTATATTGTTAACTGGCAACTTATATGCTGTTTGCTTGCAACGTTTACTTTGTTAGTCTGCGCCGTTTACTTTGGTAACTTCCAACATTTGCTTGAACTTGCAGCGTTTAAGTTGTTAACCTGCGTCGTGTACGTTGTTAACTGTCAACATTTACGTTGGTAACTTGTATAATTGTTGAAGACTCGAAAAAAGACATTCACACTGTCATGGTATAATTCTTTTCTTCGTTTTGATTCGAGTTCAAAATTACTGTCTCGTCTAAATAACTTTTGATCTCTGAAAACGTTCGTGAAATTGAATGATTTTTGCTGCAACCCGGAAATCGTTCATTTCTAGGCCTCGTCACTCAAGTCTGGGTTATGGTTCGAGCAATTGCCTGTCACTAGTATTGTTTTGCATTTGGTGAATTGTGCAATGGCATCATTCATGCATCACGCATCCCCATCCGAGCATTTAACAATTTGTTTTTATCACAGCTGCGTATGCATTATCAATGTCATATTGATAGCATTTATTCATGTCGATATGTGGGATGATCACAGCGAGTGCTCTTTCTCTCCGGCTAACCCCGAGAGTGAGAGAAATTGATAATCTGTCAGTGTCCGTCACTGGATGTTTATGGTTGGTACATTTTTTGAAGTACAATAAACAAACTAGTAAAAAATGCGCCGAAGTTTCTTCCTCGCAATCGAGTTTTCTGTGCAGCTTATAATCAAGGCCACCGAAAATAGATCTGTCTTTCGGTGGTCTCGGTATAATGCTGCATGAGCTGTGGCCCATGAAACTTTAACCGCGGCCATAATCGTGCTGGCTAACTTTAACCTCAAATAAAATAAAAACTACTGAGGCTAGAGGGCTGCAGTTTGGTATGTTTGATGATTGGAGGGTGGAAGATCAACGTAAAAATTTGCAGCCCTCTAGCCTCGGTAGTTTTTAAGGTCTGATGGCGGACAGAAAAAAATACGGACTGACAAACAATGCCGGCACAATAGCTTTCTTTTACAGAAAACTAAAACGAACCAGGAACTGTGAGAACTGAACTGTGGAATGAGTCTGAGTTCGGAACTGTCTTTGACCTGATACTGATGAAGTCTGGAATAGTGGGACGTATCTCTGAGATCAGAAGCCGTAGTGTGTTCGAAATTCGGATTTTCGATTGAAGCTTACCACTGGAAATCTTATTATTTCCCAGATCATGCAAGCCACCATTCATATTATGATGTCTCGTTCATGATTACTTTGATAAATATAAGTCCTTCGTTTTGATACTTGGGTATCTTTTTTTTTATTGTTTCTTATTATTGATTTTTGTGTGTGTGTGTATTACCGTGACGTCGTTTTACTGTTGCTCATTGTGCAAATTTCTGTTGAGTTTTGGCTGTTTTCTGTGTTTTTCCGTAATTTTTGCATTTTATATATGTTTTTCACCTTTCTTTGTCCGTGTGTCCCTTGCTAATGAGTTTATCATTTGCCTTTGTTAAGTATTCTAGAGAATAAATCTTTGTTTTTTGTATTTCTGTTTCTTATAACTGTTTTTGGAATCATCTTCTTATACTATGTGTAGAGTGGAAATTAGGTGGAAATTTATCAACCCGGAGTATAAAGATTAAAATATGACAAACCAATGAAAATAAAGAAACAAAAGGTATTATCCCAAGAGAATCTGATACTTGAGAAAATTCCTTTAATTTGGTATCTAACTCCTTGAATTTCTTCTCCAGTGACGGAAAACTTGTTGTGAAAAGTGTCTTTTGTAGTTTGGCATACATATTACCGTATTATTCTGAACG
>NC_089752.1:107866852-107899352 GCF_040412425.1 Macrobrachium rosenbergii
TTGATTCCTCTTCCGAACTCCAAAGCTTCTGCAAATCTCCTGGTGCTTGCTTTTTCCATTCTTATCAGCCATAGCATAACTCTCACCTCGTCTTTTTATGCCTTTTGCTTGTGCTTACGAGATTCACTCTTTTGATATGTATATGTATATGTATATGTATATGTATATATAATATATATATGTACAATATATATATATAAGTATATGTATATATACACATATACATATACTTATAAGTAAACATACATACATGTATATATATGTATATATATATATGTAATGTAATATATATATATAATGTGTATATATGTTTATATGAAACAACTTCAGAGCGATTTGCAATGATGCGAAACTATCTCAGGCATGGTATTTGAATACCCAGTGATTACTTGCTGAAGCTTTTGTGTAAATACAGCTTTCATGCATTTCGGAGCATTTTCCCAGCTGTTCCTTTTCAATCTGTTGTAGCCTATTATACGCACGTTACGATAGAGCATCAGGGCGGTGACCCAAATGTTGTATTATACAATACTGAAACGGGGTCGCTGCCCCGCCATTTTATCTTGTTAGGCAGTTCAGTTACCTCGGAATAGGAGCGCATGGCTACGTACACAGACATAGACCTATTCATTATATATATATATACACACACACATATATATATATGGGTATATATTCATATATTTATATGTATAAATGTATATATACATATATAATATATATATGTATATATATACATATCTGTATATATATACAGTATATAGGCCTATTCACCCACACAAGACAGAGTAGGCTACACCGTCACATTCCAAGCCACCCCACTCTCTCCGTACGATTCTAATTCGTGGCTCTTGCCTTCTTTTTTGCAGCAATATCCAAGAACGAGGACGACGAGGACCTCTCGATTTCGGGAATGAAGATCAACGGCTTCTCCGATGAATACTTAGATAGAATAGAGCCCAACGGAAATATACCAGAAAAAGATTGCGGTAAGTAGGTTACCGTCTCCCAGTGTCTGACTGTTAGTCGTTTTATTTTCTTCTTATTCTTGAATCCTTATTCCCTGTGAATTTCAAGTTGCGGTGCACTGTAGGCATTACTTAGGGTTCTTTGCAGCGTCCCTTCGGCCTCTAGCTGCTAAAACCCCTTTCATTCCTTCTACTGTGCCTCCGTTCAGAATCTCTTCCTTATATCTTACTTTCCACCCTCTCCTAACAATTGTTCCATAGTGCAACTGCTTTGAGGTTTTCTTCCTGTTACGCCTTTCAAACGTTTTTACTGTCAGTTTCCATTTCAGGGCTGAATGACCTCATAGGTCCCAGCGCTTGTCCTTTGGCCTAAATTCCATATTCTCTATTCTGTGAAATTCAAGTAGAAAACAGCATGCTTTCATTTTCTGATTTCATAACTATCTGATACCGACTCGTATTTTTCAGTATTTTAAACGCTGTCAAACACAGCGCAGATTTAGGGAATAGGGGCAACTCTTCAAAATAATCTGGAGGTTTTGGTATTAAGCTATTACACTTCATATAGACAGATTAAAAATGTAGGCTTTCCTTTCCTTCTTTCTGCTTGGCAGATTGCTGGTTCTTTTCAAGGTCAATTAGGTATCTTATTTTAGTATTCTTAAGGTCTGTTGTAAATTGTTCTCTCCCCAATCCAAACCATTCAATAGTATCAGTCAAAATCAGCTAAAATCAGCCAAAACCTGTCAAAATCAGGCAAATCAGTCAAAATCAGTGAAAACCTGTCAAATCAGTAGTATCATCATAACCAATTTTCCCCCCAGAATTGTAATGTCATCTTAAAAATTTACAAATAATGTTCCCAACATGTAACGTACAGTTATCATTTTGTTACCTCAGGTATTTATTAATTTTAAAATGTTATGTTATCCGTATTTTCAGTGATGTACTGAATATGCATCAAGCTAATATTTTGAATTTTGTGTCATTTATACGCTTGTTCCTTCATGCTTAAGTTCTTGTCCCTCAAATGAAACATGTTAAGGCGGGAATCTCGTGCTGAAGATTTGCATGATAGTTATACTGGTGCGTTTTAAAACTAACTGAAAGATAATTCGAAGAGATCTTCTTCAGAATTTGAAAGTCGCCAAGTACTACAGAAAGATGCGCAAAGGCGTGTCCAAAGGAAGAGGTAGTATTGAAACTATTTCACAGTCTTTGCTGCAACTTTCATTTACCAGCAGTGTAAACGCAGTTTGCGGCTGCGCTGAACACCTTTGCTCCCTTTTAACATATTAGTGGTCAGAAACGTATGTCAAGAATATTTAGCCTCCAAGGACTGGCTCTGGGACATTTGTTTGCTTTTAAAATTCTGAATGAAATGAATTTTTCATATGGCGAGGTGTGTATTAAGTCTTTAAACAGACAAATGACCGATTGTAGCGTACAAGGCTTTGTGAACGTAAAAAATGGCTTAGGATAATTTATTCGTAAGAATTTGCCCTAAATTCTAAACTGGAAATTCAAGAGGAAGAACGTTGCATGTTCTTACTTTACAGAAATGTATACCTAGTATGATATAAACATGAAATCGGCATTTATTGGCGTTAGAAGTACTTTACTTCCAGTGTAGAATAATCTTATCTAACTTAGTCTCATAGGTTACGCACCAGACCTGTTTACCAACAGAGATAGTTGATCACGTGACCGTAACTGTTAGTTATAGACCCATATACAGTAGTATTGCTTATGTAAATTTTTAACTAAATATCTTAATTAACGTTTCATTACGTTTACCTGCATTATAGACCATGGAGTATATTTCTTAATACAGTATAAGAGATAGTATAATTAAGATAAAATTATATTTAGAGAGAATGAATGAACTTTCAAGCATGAATTCATCAGTGGGAAAAAACAGGGAAAACGTTTGTTTTGATGGTGTCTCAATTGTTGTCTTACCTATGAGAATGCAGTAATCTTTCCCGGAAGATCGAAGGTGTGAATGACAGCAATAATACGTTGTTATTAAATTTCTAACCGATAAATTGTTCCTCAGGTGGGTGTTTGTGGTTCATATTATTTATATTATACTGTAAGTGTGAAATGGTGGTTTGTCTTGAAAACAAACTTTTTACTCTTTAGCATCGATCTCCTCTCCTGAGTAGAGACTTTGGTTGGTGAATCTCGTGAAGAGTAGAGACCTGTGGTTGGTGAATCTCTTGAACAGTAGACACCTGTAGTTGTTGAATCTCTTGAACTGCAGAGACCTGTGATTGTTGAATCTCCTGAATTGAACAGTAGAGACCTGTGGTCGGTGAATCTCGTGAACGGTAGAGACCTGTAGTTGTTGAATCTCATGCACAGTAGAGATCTGTAATTGTTGAATCTCTTGAACAGTAGATACCTGTAGTTGTTGAATCTCCTGAACTGCAGAGACCTGTGGTTGTTGAATCTCTTGAACAGTAGAGACCTGTGGTCGGTGAATCTCTTGAATAGCAGAGTGCTGTGGTTTGGAGAATCTCTTGAACAGAGATTTAGCTAAAATTAAGGGTCTCAAATTCCTTTTCTCTACTGGGCTGCGTTTCCTGCAGAGGCTCTGGGCTTGTGGTAACTAGGGTTACAGTTTGGTTGTTAATATATGTAAGAAATTAGAGCATAAATGGTTGAATGAGCTTAGTGCACACAAGTGTACAAACTGTTGGAGAAACCATTAACATAGAGTAAAGAGCACGTGGAGCCTCTCTGACAGGGAGCGAGTGTCCTATTTGTAATTTTTTTTTGTGGAGGACGAACGACCTGAATCATTTCTCAGTGAAGACAGCTTCTGATCCAAACATTCTTAATGGCCGCTGTCCAGAATAATCAGTATGTCCAAAAAAAGAAGCCAATGTTTCGTTTTCATGAACTTTATTCTCTCTTCAATTCTCTTGATTGTTTTATAGAAATCTACACTAAAGAGTTTACTTCCTTCACTTAAAATCAACTTTTAACTTTTATAAGGGATCGCTAAATTAAATTTGGGGCCTTTTAATCATACAAAAAATGAACCAGACTAGGAAGGAAATTAAGTATGTACAAAAATAAAAGAGCATTCTTTAACAAAACTATACACAAGTTAATGAGGAGAGTGATGAAATACAAAGACGCTTTCAGCTGGAGAGCTTCCAAATTTATGACCTCGGTCTTTGGATGACCAAAGATTACCTAACTATCTGTCATCAAACTGCAACGGAGCTTAATGTCCTTAATATAAAATAAAATCTTACTGTAATGGCTTCTCCTAGAATAAACAATACAAAGTGCATGGATATGTTTTGAAAATATTTGATACAGTATATAAGAAACAATATGTCGAAGTACTTGTCAAGCGGCTGAATTTCCAAGTGGCCCCAATTGCTAAATATATATAACAAAAATCTTGACTTTCGTTATAAACACAGACTTTCTTGTAGTCCACAAATTTCAGTAACGCCTTCGATACAAAAGAACCTTCAATTAGGTCTGTCAGCTGCGGCTTTGGCTCAAGTAGACCATGGCCTCTTACTTCTCAGATTCCCTTAGACCAGATGAACCTTTTATCCACCTGCATGTCCTGAGGATCCGTATAAAATGTGTGTGATAGTACAAAATGCTTGTTTTCGGGCAGATACCATATGATTTTGGGGGCTTGACTATGACCACATTTTCAGGACAAGTCGTAGTTAAAAGCTTAACTACAATCTCACCCCTCAGAGTAATAGAGGTATCTGTTTACCTTCTGTAAGGGTTATCAAATTCCACATGACACATAGAAAGCTGGACTGCCCACTAAATCCAAGTATGGGAATCCATTTTATTATATGGGAACCAGTTTAGATCTCATAGAAAGCTGAACAGGATTCAAGTCCCCATCTTCAGCCAATATTGTCACCAGATCTCGGAATGTTTCCCCCTTGGTATGAATCAGCTATAGTGAAGACGCCTCGTTCTCATCAACACTGGAGGACGACCCAAAGCCATGTTAGTACTATTCCCGCTACTATCAACCAGAGGTACGGCGTTTATCAGCCAAAGTCTTAACTAACAAAGACCAGGAATGGAGCAAAAGTTAGGAACGTTTGATCAGATCAGTGCCAAAGTTAACGAACACCTGGACGCATTTAAATGGTTTTAAAGGTTTTGACTCCGTTGGCGTATGTACTCGATTTTAATTCACTTTAATGGCCATTTCCACGCGTGCAGCTGTCGATCACCTGCCGACATTCGCACGAGCTGTGTGCTTTCATTCTTCAAAAATCTTCGATGATTGAGCAGTTTTCCTACGAAACTCTGAAACTAGTCAACAAATAGCCCAGTTAAAGTTCTTGAAAATTTCGGGATTTGGGCGGCAGTGGTTGTCGTTGGGAGCCAGGTTTTGATTGATTTATTTTAGTAATTTTAGGTTTCTGTAAAAGAAAACTATTGAGATGGCTAATAGACTGTCCGTCCGCGCTTTTTTCTGTCCGACCTCAGAGCTTAAAAACTACTGAGGCTAGAGGGCTTCAAATTGGTATGTTGATCATCCACCCTCCAATCATCAAACATACCCAATTCCAGCCCTCTAGCCTCAGTAATTTATATTTTTTCCAAGGTTAAAGTTAGCCATGATCGTGCGTCTGGCACCGCTATACTGTATATACTGTAGGTGTCAACAACACAGGCCACCTACGGGCCGTGGCTGAAAGTTTCATGGGTTGCGGTTGAGAGTTTCACACAGCATTTATACGCTCTACAGAAAACTCGATTGCGCCGAAGAAACTTCGGCGCATTTTTTACTTGTTTTGTTTTTTTGTTGCCGTGTGACTTGAGCATAGTGTGACTTCAATATAGACAACAGCATGACGGGAAGATCCCCATTGGAAGTCATACTGGTTCTCGAAATTATACGGCTTGGTTTCAGGGTATTTAAGAAGTTAGAGTTTGGTAGTGTTGAATATCATATCTGAAGGAGAGTAGAAATGAATTGGAGAGGGCCTACGTTTCTTTCTTCTAGAAATAAATGTGCATTTTAGATCTTTTTACACTTTCATACTGAGACTATATATAGTACCAGAATACGTCGCCATATTCCAATCGCCTGTATTTTGGTATATTCATCCAAATTAATTCTTGTGACAATACGATACAGATTCTTATCAGATCATTTTGATAAAGAGAGAGAGAGAGAGAGAGAGAGAGAGAGAGAGAGAGATACTACTTCCCGTTAAACTGCAGTATCTCTTCGGGTAAAGACAAACACAGCGAAGCTGCAGAACTTAATGTGCCAAAAATCGGTTGTTACCCCTTCAAACCCACCCTAGCCCCGTATACTAAATAAAGGGAAATAAAAAGCAAGGAAGTAAAAAATGAGCCGAAGTTTCTTCAGCGCAATCGAGTTAATTTATCTGTCTGTCCGGTGGTGGCCTCAACCACGACCCATAAAACTCTTAGCCGCGGCCCATGAAACTCAGCCACGGTCCTGTCGGTGGTGTCCTATGTTGTTGGTATCTATAAGCGTTGCCAGAAGTACGATTATGGTTAACTTTAATCTTGAATAAAATAAAAACTACTGAGGCTGGAGGGCTGCGATTTGGTATGTTTGATGATTGGACGGTGGATGATCAACATACCAATTTACAGCCCTCTAGCCTCAGTAGCTTTTAAGATCTGAGGCCGGACGGACAGGCAAAGCCAGCACAACAGTTTTCTTTTACAGAAAACTAAAAAGTACTGCAAATGGAACACCCGTGCTTAATTCTATCAAGGTTCCACAAAACAGGACTTGTCTTGGAAAAAGAGACCTTGAATGAGGAAATGGCTCCATAATAACTGGATCTTCAGGCTAGTAGCTCAAAGGAACAGGACTGAAGTGCCAAAACTTTTTCAAGTCAGTCATTTTTATGAAAGAACGCAGTATTTGATGGTGCCAGGAAAAATAGATGACTCAATAACACTTCCACTGCTGGTAGAAATTCAAAGGAAGGGTCAGGGAAATTAAGCTGTAGAAAACGTACTCTTAAGTAACGAAACTTCTACTAGAGAGGTAAGCACAACGCACAGCTACTCTAATCGGTGTGCACACCTTTTGTAAGAGTTAACTGCTGTGGTTTCCAGAGGTGTCCTAGCTAACTAATCCCAAACGCCATCGAAATTATATAGCTCTGTTTCTATTTAGCCAGCTAATCCTGGAAACAGAGGCAGGTTCAGATAAGCATGATCAGAACCTCAGTGTCATATAATTATCAAATTATAATTTTAAAGCTACAGTCGCGTTTCTGTGTCAAAAAGAACCGTAAGAAAGGATAGAATTCTAAGCCTTATACATCCCCACACCTCAGACCAGCAAGTAAAACCCCTGGTGATATAATATAAACAGAAAACGTAAAGGCATGCATCCTGATTTACACCACTGACTGCGTACGGTCGTTAAGGTTTATGCCCCGAGTGTGAAGAGGTCAAGATCTTCAAGGAAGCTTGAGCACTAAACTCTAAGCCAGTTTGACTTATGTTGGGTTACTTGGTATCGAAAGCATAGGCGGGGTGACGTACTCATAAATCAACAAAAGGAAAGGCCCCGTGGTGCCTAATCACATGGCTAACAAGAGAGAGAGAGAGAGAGAAAGAATGAGAGAGACAAGAATGCTCCCCACATGGCCACTAACAACGTAGACAGCATAACAACAAAAATGTGGGGGAAAAGGAAACTGCATAATATTCTTAGAAAATTTCCCAAACCATCCACACTCAAGGCAAGAGCAAACGATGAAAACAAAAAG
Organism: Macrobrachium rosenbergii; assembly: GCF_040412425.1. Lineage (NCBI taxonomy): Eukaryota > Metazoa > Arthropoda > Malacostraca > Decapoda > Palaemonidae > Macrobrachium > Macrobrachium rosenbergii. The sequence goes on from NC_089752.1 coordinate 107,874,597, forward strand.
CCTACAACGAATCACGATCAGTCTTAACAAGTTCATAGGCCAATGAATGACCGAATTTGAAGACCCGAGTTCCACGAACTGCTAACACTGAATAACCAATGAAGGAGCCGCGTACAAAGGGCTGCCAAGTACCAGTTAATCCCTGATTCAATTTGAATGAACAAACAACGATAAATTAATTCTTGGGACAAAACAACATTCAAATGAACAGCTTCTTAAAACGCAAGGTACAGCAGTGAACTGTCGGACAACCTCAAGCTGATTCGAACATGCCGAAGTGCGATACCACTACGACGTAAATTTGTGCAATGTTTGCGGTATTGTGCTTGAAGTAAATAGAAAACAGAACAATGATTGTAATCCGTAAATAAACACTTACAGTATGTTTGAATCTACTGGTCACTATATATATATATATATATATATATATATATATATATATATATATATATATATATATATATATATATATATATATATATATATATATATATATATATATATATATATATATATATATATATAAAATGAGTGTGTGCGTGCGCGCGGGTGCGTATTACTAGCAGCATGCTTCTAAATTTTACTCATCCCTCTAGGTAGTTATGTCGACTGAGTGAGTGTCTAACACATACTGCTGTACTTGAGTTCGAGTCTCTCCACGGAAAGAGAAGTCGTCTCCATTTCTTTTTCATCTGGATTCAACGCTTGTTTTTCATTTCGAATTTACCACGATCAAAGAATTGGCCTTATTCTGACCAGCAAAAGGAATACCATTAGGCCTAACAGAGAGACGAGGGCGTTTTCTTATCATTTTCCACATCCTCCGCTCAACCAGTGTCAACAAATGACGACAAGCCGGAGAATGTCTGCAATGGTTCAGCCGCTGCTATTCAGTCTAAAGTTTAGACTGACTACTAGTAGTATTCTAAACTACAACTTCACACAACAGTGAATAGCTGAGTTTCAAGCCTCAGCCTCTGCTGATCTGCATTAATCTTGAAGAACCAACGAAAGAACGATGGAACGAGAGCTACCAGATACCAGTTATTTCTAGCTTAATGAGACGTCTCCGGTCACTCTGTTCGAATGAATAAACAACGATAGACTCATGCTAGGAACGAAACAAGATAAATTAATGGCTTCTGCTGACTGATCTCAAGGTACAGTGACGAACAGACGAATCCCTTTCTCTCTGACTCATATCAAAACCTTACCCAGCAGAAAACAGAGTATTTTCAACGATGCAAAATATTAAACAACGTGAGAGACGGATGTGACGAAAATAACAACAGTTAATAAAACGCTGACGTGAGCCTTACTCAACTTGAAATATCTACGAATGAGAGGAAAACGAGTGCACTCTGCAAGTTATTTAACCGTAAACGTGGTATGATGGACTTATTGTGAATTTTGAATTTAATAAGTTACAAGAATTGCCCACGGGTCAGCTAAAAATGGAATGTCACAGTGCGCGTACGTACTTGGATGAAAAAAAAAAGACGGGTAGGGTCTTGCATGTGTACAAGAAAAAAGAGAAACACTAACAAAAAAGTTAAAATAAACATAAACAAATCGAAATATTTACAAATAGTGTAAGACTTAGATTCTACTAAATATTAATCCTAAATATCCGAGAGAGGAGTGACGTACAAAAGACCACCAGATGCCATCAAATGCTCCAAGGTGGCATCCAGTTTAAATGAACACAACGGTGGATTAACGGCAGTAACGAATCGGCAGGCGAGTAAACGACCTCCACAGCCGCGGGAAAACAAGAGACTTAGCTTATCTCAAGACAATTGGTAACAGAACATAACACTTCAAACTCACGCAGATTAAACCCCTAGTGAATAGGAGACATACGTGTTAATTCCAACGAATAGAAATACCAAACAAACGAATAATTACAACAAAAAGACAGAGACGCGTTGATTTAACACTAATAATAACGTTAACATGAGCACGGCTATACCTGAAGTTCCTCCATGTGGGAAAAACAAACAATACGAACTCATTTTATCAAATCATAAACTACAATTATATTGGACTTGTTATAACTTTCGAATTTAATTCATCATGAGAATTGCCACCCCATTTCAGTTTTAAACATTACAGCTTCGAAATCATAAGAACGATGAAGAAGAAAAGGGAGAATTATATTATTTTAACGAACTGTCGATTCGGTTTTGTGTACGGGGAGCGAATTGCAACAAGAAATTGCAAACTATAACGATAGCAGGAAAGAGAGGGAGGGGAAAAAATAAAATTGTATTACAGTGCAGGAGAATGTGCTCTGGAATTAATATGACAAATTGCAAAGAGCGAATAACGTGTCACGAAAGACGAGTATCATAAATTGAGAACCGTTAAGAGAACAAACGGCAATTGTGTGTTATGACTGCACAGATGGATGAAAGGAGAGAAGTGGGGAAAAAGGGAAATTTATTAATTAAGGTTCATGCGACTGAAGTACAAACCAGACGAGAACTACAATTTCAAACTACAGTACATGTACAAGGAACAAATTACATCGCATAAGTGTGAAATGGAAGGGGAGTCAGACTGCTACCATGCACGTATTGTGAGTGCACAAAGTAATGAATGGGTATCTGGAGAGAAGGAAACGAGGGTAATGGAATGAAAACTTGTTTGCATAATACAAAAGCTGACTCAGTTTCTTGAAACCTATAGTAGTACCTCTTTCTATTACGATATGTCAGATTCTTTCTCGAGGGCACGGGGAGCTTTCAGATCGAGGTGGGTCATTGAGCTTCAAGCAGTGCTCGTCAGTGGATCTAACAACGCCGTCGGGCTCGTGTGAAAGGTTTCAGTGATTTGAATGTCTTGCAGTTCTCGCGTTTAGTGAGAAAAAGACATGGAACAGATAATAGACGTTTCTGTAGTGCGTTCACATCTGATGCCTCTCCTTGAGTGGTGTCGTATATTCTTGTGTCGAGGCCCTTTTGAGAGGCTCAGCAAATTTATGAATGTGATCGTAGATGTAGCGAAGATCGGAATTTTCTCCATGGTAAAACCCTTCCATGGTTTGTGCCAAGGGTGGCATAAGACTGATTGATCAGTCTTGTACTAATCTAGTAGTCGGAAGAGTGCTATCTGGTACAGTTCTGTGACTTATGATAAAGGTTGTTTTTTTCAGTTGCAACCACAACTGGAATGACACCAGGAGGAAAATTATCTCCTTGAACTTAACTTCCAAAATTATCCTAAGTTTTTTAGGGTTCATAAAAAAATCGACTTGTCCAGGGGAGGGAAGAATACCAATCCATTTTACTAACAAATCGTGAACTGGGGGTACTCGGTCAAGAGATGGCGTGAAAATATAACTGCGATGAAGGCAGTTTATTGACTCAGGAAGGGTTGTGTGCTAAGAACAATGTGCATTTAGCATCCAGTTCTGTGCAAGTTGCCACCTGCAGATGGTCTAAAGTTGAACATCAAGAGCAGGCCAGTTGCTGTTTGCATGCCAGTCATAATTGTCGAAGGTTTGTTACTGGGCACTGTCATAGATTGGCTCATTGTTATGTGCAGTTTGCAAGTGAGAAGTTGGCACTGTCCATCATTGTTTACTGTGGTGGCATAGGCACTGTAGACTTCTTTGGGGATGTTGATGGAGTCATTAATCTGTTATGTCTACAATTAGTGGCAATACCATGGACTAAGGACCCCTATCCTGTTGAGATATCGTTACTTTTAAAGGATCTTGCGGTTTTGAGACTCGAAGGTTCACTCCAATCAACGTCAGATTGACAGGATGACTGAAGTATATCTTAGTTTAACCAGACCACTGAGCTGATTAACAGCTCTCCTAGGGCTGGCCCGAAGGATTAGATTTATTTTACGTGGCTAAGAACCGACTGGTTACCTAGCAACGGGACCTACAGCTTATTGTGGAATCCGAACCACACTATGACGAGAAATGAATTTCTGTCTTCAGATATAAATTCCCCTAATTCTTCGGGATGACTGAACAAATGAATTACCCGTCATGGTAAAAGGGGAGAGGGACAGAAACCTCAAAAGGCTTGAACTTTGGTGATGAGAGGGGAAACTACCAACCATTTTGCAAGGGTCACTGTTGTCTCCTAAGGAACCAAGGCTTTGGCAACACGAAAGTGATCCTTGAGCAAGTTACCAAAGGGTTAGAGAGCACTGGATTTAATTGGCAGAGGCACAGATATTGCAAATGAAGTTCTGAATGATCAGAACTTCATTTGCCATATGCCAAAACAATCCAGGACTGAAGATAACAACATTTTGTGGTCCTAAGAAATACTCGTAGAATGATGTCCACAAGTCTAGTTTGACAGTATACAGGTCGTCATTGTTGGCACCAATGATTACTTTGATGCCGTTGTGCAATCCGGGAGTGCGTACTGAGTTCGCTGTAGTCTCACAGACCAGCGTATTCAACATAATCTCCTAATTTCAGGTTTGTATGCATAACTGTACTACTGCTTCCAAGAGATGGGTTTGTCTTCTTCCATAAAGGCGATTAGCAAAAGCCAGACTAGACATAAACCTAGATGTGCAACAACATGAAAGTTGTGCAAATATCTAGGAACATGTGTTTGTTTGTGTAGGTGAGCATTTGTTTCACTGGACTCTCCATATTATTGTGTGGTCTCAAGGCTTCCTCTGGCATGTGAGTATTGTATAGGCATGTTACATGAGTTTTGGTACTTATGGCATTACTAAATGCCTTCATGCACAAAAAGGTGTTCCACCAGGCATCACAGTTGACATCAAATTTGCAGCATTCTGAGGAAAGTTGTACTACTTCAAAGAACTTGGTTCAAATACGTGATTTCTTAGTGCTGGGACCATGAGTCAGGGTGGCACACTGATGATGCGACTACCTGAACGGTTTGAGAATGAGTTCAGAAACGAATGGTTTATGTATGATGCATAATCTGTATTTGTTATTGTCCTTTGGGTGTATGTGATTAGTCATAACTGAAGTACGTGTGAACTTTTCTTGTCACTTCAGAAGTGTTATAAAGTAGTTTGAGCCCACTTTTTATTTCGATCATGAGGGGCCTGCACTTGTCTTGTTTGTTACACAAGAAAATCGTTTCTTGCAACAGTTACCTGATATAATTTTATTCCTATTGCTGGTTCGAATGGAGTGTTTAAGTATTGTTTACTGGTTAGCCAGGGGAAATTCTTAAGAAGTAGAAAGCATCTAAGTCTAGATTTTTGCCAAGGACCAGGGACACTTAGTAATTGGCTTGGCACATTGGATTACAAGTGATCATCATCCGTGTAGCTCTCCCACAATAGGTAGAATGAGGTGGTGTAATGTACTTCTGTGATGTGAAGATTCATTATCGTACTGAAGACATCACCCTTCAAACAACCAAACTATTACATGCATTCAAGAATTCTTAGAATGTCATTTTGATTATGGATCTTGACTCAGAGATGTATCAGAAGGTGGTCCATTCCGAGATTTTTGATCGAAAGTGGGATGGTTACCTTTGGTAACTGCAGAGGAGGTTGGGTGTGGCAAGATAATTCACTGTTGGTAGCCACATTGAAAGTTGGTTGATAGCCTAATTTGTGAGTTGTTAAGGCATCCTTGAGTCATTGCCAGTAGCACCTCAGTACGACTTGTTCCTCTCCCTCAAGTATTAGACATATGTTGACCTGTATCTTGAGCACTTCAACTGTGGCGTTGATAGTTCAGGATTACCTGATCATCATCACATCAGCCAGTTGCATTTTGATCCAAAGATCATGGAGGAGTTGCTCAAGACCCTGTTAGTCAGTCATATTGTATTTTCTCTGTGAGTGGTTGTCATTTCAATAACTGGTGTGGGAATGGAATTTTTAGTGCATTTTAAAAATTACTTTTGTCGTATATGTAGATGTTGGAGAACTTATATTCAGTTAGCACTCCTGTAAAGAACAGGAACTACTAAAGAGAAAAGGGGGAAATGGGTGTATTTCAAAATGTGGTGATTAGAGAGAGGGGTAGTTTTCATACTGCTTGCATAAAGAGGCATGGAACTAATCTAAATGGAGCTGCAAAAATAAATGAAGGAAACATCCACTACATTTTGGGAAGGAAAAATTGGCTTACTTAATTAGTAGAAATATGGATTCATGTGCAAGAACACAAGAAGGAGGCGAAAAGGAAAGTCAAAAGGGTGAACAACAAAACTGAAACACAAATATAACAAAGTAGAAAGATGGAGTCAAAAAGAATTTAATTACAAATACCTGTTTTTAAATCAGGTCTTAAACTAAATCTTACTCAGTGCAGGGAACACAGAATAATGTAAAATGCAAATCTCAAGGTTAACTACATTAAAAATGCATTGGGAAGGAGCAAAAATACGAGAAGGAAATTCTCTCCGGTGAAATCTGAATGGAAATACAGTAATACAAAAATGTCAGAAAAGAAACTAGATTTCCTTCTTAGGAAAATTAGTACTTGCATTCATTCACCATATTGCAGTGATTCGCAACATTGTCGAACTTGTTTATCTTCCTTGACTCTGTTAAGGTTGTTCAATTTTTACATAGTCATTAAGTCTACTAGTAGGGAAAGGTCCTGCCAGTCTTCAGTTGCCAATGATCTCTTCCAACCAACGAAGATAAGTGAAAAATTCACCAAGTGAATCAACTACTCCCAGAAAATTATGTCATAGCTTACACTTCCCAACACGTGTAACATTGCGCCTATATACCTAACAGATACACGTCCAAAATTGCACATAGACTTGACCCATGCAATTCTGAAATTGTGCAGAATGGCATCACAATGGTAATGTCCGGGGAAATAATTAACTATTCAAAAATCAAACCCAATATATTTCAGTAAAATTCATATATCGAAGTTGTGACCTTCACTATTGCTAAGCAACAAGTAATTCGTGGAAATTGTCAAAACTCTTAACCCCAAGGAATTTCGAAGCAAATGAACGGATAAACATCAAACTAAGACTAGGAAAAGTACCTTCCAATTGCCTTCTTTCTGATGATATAATCACATGTATCACAAGTGTCAAGATCCTAACACAAGCAAAACAAGCATTCAACATGAAAGGACTTTCTGGTTTTGAAAACACAAGTTCATGGGCATTTAGCATTTGAAGTTTCAAATGACCCTCCAGCCAAAAATTGGTCACCCTGAGATGTAAACAAAGGAATGATAAACTGCAACTGTGGGTACTTTTCCAGAATATTGTTTTCCCTCAACATAAAGGGCGAGGGAAGGTTGCATGACACCACACTGTGTGAGATTCAAAACCACGTGAAAAGAGCAGACGAAGGACCGCTAAATAATGGCGACAAAAACTGGGTTGAATTTTGAGTACGCTGTCACATCACAACTGTTCTTCTAGTAAATTAGGGGAAAGAATTAATTCCCAGTCCATGTTAAGGCACAGACAAGATCATAGAATATTCCAGACCTTCAAATGGGGTTATAAAACTACACCAAATTTCTGGACTCTCAAGGGGGACACATTTTGGGGAGAAATGTCCATACAAGGGCCTTCTTGTGAAGGCCCATGCAAAATAGAAGACTTCGCCATGGAGTAGGCCCTCGGAAGAGGATGGGAAAGTTTCATAATGACTTAACCCTCCTACAAATAGTCCAAATTGGGCAGCAGTAAAGTGCAGGACTTGTTTTAGGTACAATAATTGTAGATGCCAATACTCAGTAGCTGGTATTAGTGCACATCATGCATGATATTGTATTGAAAAAGTAGGAATTTTAAGAGGATTTGTGTAAACTCAGTTTTGGGAATTACACTTTAATTAAAGGAAATTCCACTATATACAAGGGTATGCAGCCGACATGGCCGCTAAACACTGTCAAAATCAGTTTTAGAAGAATTTAGATGCTATAATCTGCATGGTACTTCCAAATAACATTGAAACAGTTCAACATTTTATAAGTAGTTAATCATAAAGATCAAGGGAGATATGAATAAGCATGATCTGGGGATTTCTTGTTAGGTTAAAATAACAGTTTAAAATTTCATATGGTTTTTACTTAATAATTTTGCACATACAGTATATAACTGTGGTCGTGATTGTCACCACAACGTGATGATGGTGATAAATCAGTGACATCACCACTCGTGAGTTGGCTTCCTTTACTTGAAATAATGAGCAAAATTGGATGTCGAAAGGTGACCATATCGACGTACCCGAAAAAAGAACCTGTGATAAATTAACATTAGTTGGTCTTCAGGCACCATCGTACGCTCATAGTCTTAAAGTTGGCTAGATCCCTACATCCTATATGAATTTGGCTGCTATCAGTTCATCAATAATGTCCGACAGCTATCATAGGCCTGGGCCAGACTCCAATGGCTGTATGGCTGTCGTAAGCTTGACGACGGATGCACCCGTGTTCCTGCCAGCGAAGGAGGAGCTTATCCCAATGACAAACAGAGAGTGATGTTCCTACCTGGAAACAGAAACATAGGTGAAAAGAACAGGAAAAATGGAAGATACTTAAAAAAATATGTATTAAAATGAAAGAGGAGTTCTTCTCCATATTTTAACGATAAGGTTTTATGTACAAAAGTTTGTAAAGCTGATAATATGTAAGTCAATATTTTCCAGTATAATTTAAGAAGTTAGCGATGAACTTTCCAGAAAACATTGGATGGCTCGGAAGATGATCGGGAATAAGTCTACACTTGAATAGAAGCGTAGGAAGGGGGATCTTGGTATTATGGAAAAAGGCCAAGTAGAGATAACAGATTTCCAAGAAGGATCTTTAAAATTCGGAAATAGGAAAGGCTACGCAGCATAAAAATGACATAGCCTTATGAGAAGGTAAAAAAATTAATCTCTAACCCCTGGAAAAAGATATTGAAGCCTTTTATATAATGCCGTGATGCGCGGAAAGTCAACGAACTTGAAATTTTCCGGTATGGGTCCCTCGTCGATCTCATGCCTAGGTTAACTTTACTGCTGTTGTTGCAACGTTTCCTTAGCTGTACGACAGTTTGTAAACTTAAGTCGTGCAAGGTGTGGAAATACAAAGTCCTCTCACGCGCAGGTAGATTTGGGGGTGAGGGGTTGCGGGTCAAGATGAGTGACGTCACAGTAACCGCTGGACTGGGACTTTAACCCTGGCCACCAGCCAGAACCACTTATAGGAAATCCATGCTTTTGCGTCTCTGTTTTTCTTTTGTTTTTTTTCCAGGCCTTTCGTGCTTTAAGTCATATAAATGTTATGAATTTTGTGTGAAATATTTGTTAAACTATTTAATAATGCATAAATGATTTTCAGGAACATAAGCCAATATTGTTTTTCAACATTTGACTATTAACATTGTACACAGCGTTACTAGTTGAATCGCCAACGTTTTCATTTTATTCAGCTCTTTCTTTGGAGTGGTGATGCCCCTGTTCAGAATACGAACGCTAAAGCAGAAAGAGAAATTGTGATTACTCCCAGTGGTAGCGGAATATTCCTGCTTGTAACGTCAGATTATTAGTTTATAATTCCATTTCCAACATTGTAAGATCTTTTCCTCCATAACAGACTTTTCTTCCCATTGATTTTACGTGTTCAGAAAATTACTCCTCGGGTTTCACTAACTTTAAATCAGCTGTGCTGATGTTGCCATCTCCGTTCGTTGCTTTCATTCCTGGAAAGTCGTGCTCAGGAAACTTATGGGCTATGAAACCACGCACGTATTGCGAGTATCCGAGATAACTAACCCTCTTACTCTCAGTGTATTCATCCTCTCTAATGCATGTTGGATATGTATCGGATATTCGAATATGTTATTTCAGCAATCAGAACATGTTATTTTTATTGTGGGCCGAGACTATAGGGAAACAAATGAGCGTCGTTTTATCAGGTCAAACAGTAGGAGAAAATAACAGGTTCATTTCCAGATAAATGGAGAATAAACATTTGCCAGTAAGGTAGGCAGCTGAAATTTCAGGCATGCCTCGGAATAATCTCACAAGTACTGCCCGCTCAGCACTTTCTCTCTCTCTCTCTCTCTCTCTCTCTCTCTCTCTCTCTCTCTCTCTCTCTCTCTCTCTCTGTTAATGCCACGTAAATTCTGTCATTTTGTGCTTTTCCTCTGATCCACAGGCTGGGAGAGACTGGTAGACCATCGAGAGTCCCTTTCGAGACAACTCTCAGTGTCGTCGGACTCTAAACTCCTCGACGACGATATCCGGGAGGAGCAGAAAGTCATCATGAGACCTAAAAAGCCTCCCAGGCCCAAGTCGGAAGTTTATTTATGTAAAGACTCTAGAAAATCTAAACGATACTCAGCGTTCGGGGTGAGTACTCTCCTCTCCATATGTGCTTGGTTCGATTGGGTATGTTCCGTTTGGATTGATTTGTAGAATGTTCCCGTTTCTAAGGTTAACCTAAAAAAATAGCTTTTATCGTATTGGACTTGAAAGTGCAAGTGGTTTGTCGTCGACGCTTATTCCTTGGAAGGAATATTAAGGAAGAAACTGAAACAAGTGTCGTGGATTTATATATATATATATATATATATATATATATATATATATATATATATATATATATATATATATATATATATATATATGTATATACAGTACATATATAATATATGTATATATATACACATTATATATATATATATATATATATATATATATATATATATATATATATATATATATAAAGATGCACGATATTCCAAATGTAAAGTGAATTATTTGTGGCTATATTTGAAAGTATAATAATTTCATTTGTAAAATTAGTAAAATCGACGACTTATATAACCTAGTGCCACATATTAGTAATCAGTTCTGTTAGATGTGGGCTGGTTTTGATCCTAAGTTACAGAACCTCAGTTCGGCGTCAACATACTTAACAGAGTCGAAACACTTTATAGTGTACCTCTCCTTGATGGCTGATCAGCTCAAGTCACTGTTTCCCATGAGCTAACCTACAAAGGCATAGTTTAGAATCGTGGCTACTGTAGATCCACTTACCACACATACTGTAATTCCCTTTGAACGAAAGTTATTTCCAGGATAAAGTGAATTAAAATTAATGGGTTTTTTATGGCTAGCAATATATGTAGGTGTGTGTGTGTGTGTATATATATATATATATATATATATATATATATATATATATATATATACATACATACATACACACACACACACATACATACACATACATACATACATACATACATACATACATACATACATACATACATACATACATACATACATACATACATACATATAACGCTAGCTGTAAATATCCTTTGTGGGTTAGTTCATGGGAAACAGTGACTTGATCTGATCAGCCATAAAGAAGAGTTTTATTGTAAATTGCTTTGATGTTCACGTCTAACTGAGGCTCCGTAACTTAGGATCAAAATCAGCCCATATCTAACATAACTGATCACCAATAGGTAACACTTGGTTATATTTATACACGTCATCGATTTTACTAATTTTACAAACGAAATTATTATACTTTCAAATATAGCCACAAATAACCCTTTAGTATTGAAATAACTTTACCTTTGGGAATGTCATGTTCAAGAGGAATTATATATATATATATATATATATATATATATATATATATATATATATATATATATATATATATATATATATGGGTGCATCTACCCTGGCCAAGATTTGAGCCTATATCTTTTGTGTTAACAAAGTTGGATGAACATTATTTTCTGCTGTTCCTCTGCATTTGAAGGCTGTTTCATGTGGTGGAAGGAAGGTGCATTTGAGTTGTATATTGATAGAGAGTTTACCTCTGTACCCAGAGAGCTTCCAGATATTTTAAGGCCGGTGCAGCAGTCCTTTTGAATCCCTGGAGCATATTTTTTCTCTTTGGTCTGGCGTGATGTTTTTGGGTGGCTTGAAAGTTGTTCCAGATTTGCTTGGAAAAGTGTGCTCATGTCATTCTAGTGTATGACTGGGGCCAAATTTCCTCCCTAATGCACTTGAATTGGTAAACAACATCAGTTCCAAAGCTAATCTGGGTTGTTATTCATTATTAATCGTAAAGTCTTTTTATTTTCTTTTTTAAGAAATAAGATGCATTGTCTGTATGGGGTCTTTTGGTAGACGTTACGTTGCCAACATGTCTTGTTTGCCCTTCTACTCCATTTCATACAATCCTGCACATTTCATACAGTACTGGATCTCCTTACTAAGTATCCATAGTTCACCAGTACTTGGCGGACTCTGTCAAGGACGCCCAGTTGGAGCAGAGTCAGGATCTTTGTGGTTTAGATTTTTATGATGCTCTTCTGGTATCTTACAGTATACTTACTGCATGGACATTATTATTCTCTCTGCATCACTAGGATATCAAGGAAAAGAAGTTTTCTATCTTCATTGATGTTGAAAGTAAAGACATGATTCTCATGAAGACCTGGCAGAAATCAACCAGTTCCTTGTCTCCAGACATGCTAACAATGGTGTCAAGAGTATATTTGCAGTAGTGATGGGGGCTCTCTGATGGGCAATAGTGATGGGGGCTTTCTTGATGGGCAATATTGATGGGGGCTATCTGATGGGCAAACATGCCCTTTTTAATGATTCCCCTGTAGATGACTAAAAGAAACGACAATCAATGGGGAGCCCATTACCCATTCACCCTGAAAGGAGCATACATTGTGCAAATCTGCCATTCTCTTCCAGAAAGAATCTGGGATGTCCCATTGAGGGGTGCCCTCATGTTGTTAAAATCTTAAGATAATGAGGTTATTAGGGTCTACAGGAACATAGTGGAAAGGGATTTGACATCCATGGGTGCCATGATTTGCATCTCCTTATTTTTTGCAGATGAAAGTAGACAGTATGCAGATGGGACATGCTACTTAAGTTTTGCAGTCTGGTAAGTTAGTTTGCAGTCTGGTAAGTTAGTGTAGAGTTCTCGCTAATGATTGTCTCAACAGGTTACAGAGCTCGTGTGATTTTTTCTTGCCTTCGATGTAACTTAGGGTGAAAATCCCTTTAGTACTTGGAAAGGGGTCAGTGTCGACGTTTTTAAGCACGTCAAGTCCTTTCTTGAGCTCTTCTGTCTGGTTTTTCTGAATCTCCTTGAATTTCCTCGCATCAGTAGAATTTCATCAAAATTTATGCGGTGCGTCAGTTTTGATAATGAATAAGGCAGCTCTTCTGTTCTCCTCATGATGATGCCCTCTTGGTTCTTCAACTGTTAGCTGATTCCCAAAACCTCTTGTTCATCAGTGAGTTCTTTTAGTTGCCTCTGTCTCTGGAAGCCTCCATGAGGAGTTTAGCCTGGAGGGAGTCCAAATTGCTCCTCTTGTCTTCCAGGTTTTGGATGATGTCCAGGAACACTAGTAAACATTAAAATAATTTAGAAATTTGTAGAGGTTTTCAATATTCCAGAGAAATAATTATGCACGAGTGATTAGAATGGAGATGCATATAACAATATTACAGTTAATTGTACCCCTGTGATATTATGATATGCAAAATGATGGAAGAAATGTAAGCACTTCTAAACTCTTTTACTAGTTTTTGCAGTTTATTATCACTATCCCCAGTGAGGCATGTATTGTCTGCCTGTATATATATATATATATATATATATATATATATATATATATATATATATATATATATATATATATATATATTTACATATATATACATATATATATATATATTTATTATATGTATGTACTATGTTATTATATATATAATTTGTGTAATATATATATATATATATATATATATATATATATATATATATATATATATATATATATATATATATATATATATATATACACTCTGTATATATATATAGTGTGTATAAATATACATATATATGTATTGTATTTATTTATATCCATTATGTATATATGTATACATATAATATATACATGTATATATAGTGTAGTGTGCATATTAAATATACACACATCTATGTGTGTATATATGTGTATATATACACATATATATACTGTATATATATAAATCCTTTTTTCATCTAAAGCTAATTTTTTCCTCTCTGTTAACCAGAATTGCTTCCCGTATGATATGATATGTACTCCTTGTTTTAATCTGACATCCTATCTAGTACAGGTACTGGTTTCAGAACAGAACAGTTTTTGATGTTTGCTGTCACGAAAGGAAATGCGTACAGCAGAACCAATAAGCAATTAAGGCATATTTATGAGACCTGGGATAAAAACTTACTAATAAAAGTAAAATTTATATTAGTAAGAAGTTACATTTCAAGTGGTTTTCTTTCTAAGAACCTTATCACATAGGAAAAGTATTGCTTGTGTAAAAATATGCATTGCATCATAATAAATAAGGGAACAATCTTGGAAAAGGTAAAAAAGGGTATTATCTTTACACAAACATTCATTATTGTATGTACAATGGCATTCAGTCTGAAATTCCCTTCTTCTTCGCAGGGGGACTCGCCGTTTGGAAGGACGGAAGCTTATATGAAATTAGATCAGTTAGGGGAAGGATCATATGCTACTGTATATAAGGGATACAGCAAGTGAGTTGTGATGAGTTGTTTCCCACTCCTGAAATATCCATGTTCCTTTTGCCACCAGAATGCAATAGTTTAAAAAAATGCAATAAGTTATGTTCAAGATGGCAGTAGGTAAACAAGGTAAGCAGTTATTGTTAAGCATTGCATCAAATATTTTCTAAGGCTTATATAACTCCAAGTGAAATGCAGGGTAATGTTTTTCTGTTTGAATGCGTTAGAACGTTCCATCACCAAAATTTTGTGAGCATATCTGAAACTTTGACACGCAAGTTTCAATTTTCTTTTTTCTTTCTTTTTGATTTTTGACTGAGATTCAGAAGGCCGTGCTCATTGGCGTACAGTATTTGTAAGTTCAGGAAATGATAACCACGAAGTTCTTTATTCTATTTTTCTCTACCTTCGTAGTATCTCTGTTTGAACCATATTTTTTGTGGCAGAGTGTTGAGAAGTATTCTTCTCTTGAAATATTCATTGTAAAGATTACTTAATACATGCATAGAATATTCCCGCCAGATTAAAATAATGCACTATGATCTCTCTAATGACAATGATTTATATATATTTTCATATTCATTTATCAATTTATTAATATATATTTTTCTTTTCTGATAACTGATTTCTTCTTTCTGTGTTTCCTTTTATCTAATGTAACTTTTTTCAAATGAATACCGTATTCTTTGGGAGCATGAATTTCAAGTCAGTGGCCCCTGTTGGCATGTTCCATATGAATAGGGGTGTATCTTTTGAATAATAATAATAATAATAATAATAATAATAATAACCTGCTTGCATTGAAACGTAAATTGCCTACTACACATGCAGCAGTATGAAAGTTCACCCTTGAATCTGAAAAAAACAGAAACATCATCATTATTATTATTATTATTATTATTATTATTATTATTATTATTATTATTATTATTATTATTATTATTATTATTATTATTATTATTATTATTCAGAAGATGACCCTATTCACATGGATCAATTGTGAATATGAAAGATCTTTGTTAAAATACAGTTTATGAAAAATTGGCAAACGAGAGACCGTCCATCAATGGTCTAAGTCATAACTGCTAATGGTAGGACAAAAAGAACTTGACTAAAAGTGTCTGTAGATCTGAAAAAAAGTTCATTATACTGGTAAAATATTGCTATAAAATGCAATGTAATATTTAAAAAGAACTGAAAGGTAAGTGAAATTTGAATTACCATACCCTCCCTATCACCAAGCTAGTGAAATTATTTCCGCAACATTCATCAGTTACAAAATGCAAAAAAAATGTAGAAATGAAGTATCATCATGCTTATGAATATGATATTCTTTTAATACTAAATATATTACATGAAGGATATTAATTTATAATTATAAATTCCTAGACAGTAAAATTAACCTCCTAGCAGAAACACTTTTAGTAATTTGATGATTGCAGAGTCCACTCAAGTTTTATCATTTTTTTTCATTTACTCGTGTTCAATAACTGAGAATTTCACTATAGAAATAAACTATCACTACTTTTGAAGGTTGTGGAAATAATTTGACTAGCTAGGTGGTAGGGAGGGTATCTTATTTCAAATTTTGCTTACCTTTTAGTGCTTTTTAAAGTGCAAGCTTAGTAATAGAGTGCTTGTTCCAAAGAGTGGCATATCTGGAGACTGTAGTTACTACAAGCCAATTTTTATTCTCCTGTGCTCTCCTAAAGTTATAGAAAACTCATTTTTAATCCACTATTTAAGTATGTGCAATCCAAAGGTTTGTTAGCTGATAGACAATATACACATAGGAAGCAGTTAGGTACGTGCAGTGCTCTTTTAGATTTGATATGCCAAGCAATTAGGTACCTGCGATGCTCTGCTAGATTTGACATGCCATTTGCAAGAGAACCTTGATGAGGATTTTGAGTGTAGAGTAATTCAAATAGATTTTAGTGCTGCATTGGATTTACTAAATCACAAGGTGCCTGTTTATAAAGTTTAAAATCTTTGAGTGGGCGGACATGTTTCAGGATTACTTTAGGATTTCCTTACATGTAGGCAGCAACGCGTTGCTGTTGATGGGATCTTTAGCAAAGCAACGCTATTATTTTGGAGTTCTTGGTCTGCTGTTATTTGTAGTGTATGCAAGTGATATGGTTGTTGGCCTGAAAAACAAGATGGTTTAGTATGCCGATGATGCAACACTAGTGGGTGTAGTAAAGTCTCCACTTGCGAAGAGTGAAGCTGCCCTTAGTGTCACTCAAGACATGGGGAGGGTTAGTGAATGGTGTAGTCAGTGGAGTATGAGACTGAACTCCAGTAAAGCAAAACAAAAAAACTCTATTGATTATCAGATCTCATACAGATTTTCCTCCCCATCCTCCCCTTCAGATGGATGGAACTCTGCTGAATGACAAACTTTTAACTATTCTTGGTGTAACTTTTGACTCACATCTTTTGAGAAACATCTAAAGAGTGTCGACAAATGCTGCATGAAGTTAGGCATTGTACGCAAGGCCTCGTATATTCATAACAGTGATAAAAT
Source organism: Macrobrachium rosenbergii (assembly GCF_040412425.1). Classification (NCBI taxonomy): domain Eukaryota; kingdom Metazoa; phylum Arthropoda; class Malacostraca; order Decapoda; family Palaemonidae; genus Macrobrachium; species Macrobrachium rosenbergii. The sequence continues at coordinate 107,891,639 of NC_089752.1, forward strand.
CAGTGCAACCTGTTTTAGGTTATTTGTCCTTCCTTTATTAGAATACTGTTCTCTGGTATGGATGTCTGCTTCTGCCAGGTATTTATCTCTTTTAGACAGAGTGGTTTGTGGTGGTAGGTTTCTGTCTCTAATATTAGTAGTTATGACTTGAACCGTCGACGAATTGTCTCTTATTTGTCAATTTTTCATAAGTCATATTTTAACAGAAATCTTTCACATTCACAATTGATCCATGATACTATTTTCCTGCTGAGAGCAACCACATTTGCTGAACAGAAGTACCAATATGTAGCAAATGTCTTGCTGTCGAACTTCTCAGTTCCAGAGGCCCTTTATTCCTCACTCCACTGGACTGTGGAACAGTCTCCCTGAGGATGTTGTGCAATAGGGACTTCAAATGTTCAAGCAAAGATGCAATGCATTACTAACCTAAATTCTCCTTGCATTTTAATAATTTACTTACATTTTTATCTATTTATTTTGTTAATTTATTTTTTCTTTTCTAATAACTGATCTCTTCTTTCTGTATTTCCCATTACCTTCTGTTTTTTCTTTCCAATGAACACCAATATTCTTTGGAAGTTTGAATTTCAAAGCAGTGGCCCTTGTGGCTTGTTCCATTTGAATAGGTTTCATGTTCTGAATATAATAGTAATATTAATAATAATAATAATAATGATAATGATAATAATAATAATAATAATTTACATTACACTGTATACACTAACCCTATTTTACTAGCATAATGAACTTCTTTCAGCTTTGTAGACAATTTAAGATGTTAGACAAACACCCCACAAATGCTCTGAAATTTTTGGGCCAAAATACAATACTTTCACCCCATTTGTAATCTACATGACTGTGAAAACATGCTTTTTTTTTATTTATATCATTATGAGGCTAGACATTCTCATTAACCAGAAGGAGATCACTAGCCATATGCCAACGATGAAATTGTGATTGTCCATGATACAGCAATGTACCCTCGACCACCATAGTGAATTGCCTGGCTAATGCAAGTCAGACACCAACCAGTCAGCAGTGACCATGACTTTTGAAGAATGCAATTACTGGTGTTCCATCAAGACCACTTTCTTATCTGCCAACCCTATGTATACACAGCTATCAACTGCATCATACAGTGATCTTGTGTGTAAGAGTACGTAGTTCATGGCATGCCTTCATTGCAGATCCTGAAGATGGATCATGGTAAATTACCCTTTGTGTACGTGTTCCAATCAGTTTTCGTGATAAATTTTGAAGTCTCAATAATTTTTTTGCTTGCAGTTTGACGAATCAAGTGGTTGCTCTGAAGGAGATTCGTCTTCAGGAGGAGGAAGGTGCGCCGTTCACCGCCATCCGAGAAGCGTCTCTTCTGAAGCAGCTCAAACATGCTAATATTGTTACCTTACATGACATTATTCACACAAGAGAAACACTCACATTCGTTTTTGAATATGTGGTAAGTTGACATGTATTGTTCTTATAAGTTCTTGCTTATACATTGGTCCTCCTTGGATCAAATATTTGTAATTTTTTTATCTTTAATTCACTTTTGACCTGTTTCTAATCAAGATGTCACCTTAGTCTCTCTCTTAAATGTTTTCTTATTGGGTAAATATTCATTTCTGATTTTATTATTTTTGTTTGGCCTAGTTAAGTAATATGAATTCAGTTGTAATATGTGAATTTTTATTGGTAAGAGGAGAAAACTAAATGGATTCCAGTAAGGATGAGTATGTGCAGAAGCACACTCGGGTAAAGAAGTCTAATATGTATTCGGGTCCATGGAAAGAAGAGTGTTGTGAATATATTTACCTCTGGATATTACAGTCCCAAGGTGCCAGATAATTCTTTTATATAGTGGTGGTCTGAATGAGAGAGGTGACAATTCCTTTCAGTCAACTGTGCTGTACAGTGAATGAATAGGAATCATATCAGAATATAATATAAATTTCAGTAATGGCAAACAGTTCGTAGATAAAAATGGAGTTAGATTCATAGAAGCACTTGTGATTATTAAATAACTCCAACCTTTGAAAGAATGCTCAGCCAATTTTTTTTTCACACTCTTGTTTGTCACTTTTAATTACCATACCAAAATATACTGATAGTCTAGAGGAAAATAGTAAGAACATTCCTTTTGGTTGTAAAAACATATTTTAGTAGAATATGATTATACAATACTGTAATAGGTTCATAAATTTCAGGAACTACTGTTATCTTCTTAAAATTTATTTAACAAAGGCTTTGGTAAAAGTCTTTTTTTTTTCTAAAGTACAATATAGTTTGTTTCCCTACAGTAAATCAGAATTGCACCTCTCTTTCTTTTGCAATATTTAAATTATTATGTATGGACACTTTACTTATTATCAATATGAAACAGCTGTTTGTTCATATTCAGTAGCCTAGTATCCACAGCTTATGCATCACTATAACAAAAAATGTTTCGGAAGATTTGCATGTTCTTTCCTTCTCCCATTTCTACTTAGTACAATACTAAGATGTATTTTTGCTTATTTCCCACAGCACACAGACTTATCTCAATATTTAGAAAAGCATGGGGGAGGCCTACACCCGCGCAATGTCAAGTTGTTCCTCTTCCAACTCCTACGTGGTCTTTCATTCTGCCATCGACGTCGCATTTTGCACAGAGATATCAAACCCCAAAATCTGCTCATCTCCGAAATTGGTGAACTTAAGATTGCTGACTTCGGTAGGACTTATTTTTACAAATTTTTCTCTTATATTCACAGTAACAAATTAGTTGTTTGTAACTATATTTATTATATGCTTACTTGATATATTTGAAAAATTTTTCATGTTTCAAGTATAGTGTATTGCCATTTTGCTGGTCTTGTGGTCTTTGGTAGGTAGGAATATGGATTTATCAAAGACTTGAGGAACTGATTGGATAAATTGATCCGATTGGGGTGAAATGGTGTACAGTATTTTTTTTCATTAACTATGCTGTGTTGTTTTTCTAATTTATACAGGACTCGCCCGTGCCAAGTCTGTCCCATCTCACACTTATTCCCATGAAGTGGTGACACTCTGGTATCGACCGCCAGATGTTCTTCTGGGATCTACAGACTATTCTACCTCTCTAGACATGTGGGGTGTGGGATGTATATTCTCAGAGATGATCACAGGTGTTCCAGCTTTTCCAGGTGTGAGAGATATTCAAGATCAGCTGGATAAGATTTTCAAGGTAAAGGGTGAATTAACTGAAAAATTTGTGTGTGTGAGAGAGAGAGAGAGAGAGAGAGAGAGAGAGAGAGAGAGAGAGAGAGAGAGAGGAGAGAGAGAGAGAGAGAGAGAGAGATTTATTACCATCCCTATGCTCTGTAGGATAAAGAGCAGCCATGCCTGCCAGGCAGAGGAATTGCAACTCTCAAAAGCATTTTAAAGCATTTATTTGTTTTCATGATTTCTTTTTGTCACCAAATATATCAGTGGGAGAAAATACTCTTCTCATCTATGTAAAACAAGGACCGTACTTCATACTACTGTGGTTTTCACAAATTTTTTAACCTTTTCATGAGCTAGTAATTTTCATAAGTATCATGAACATTTTTACTTTACACAAAATAGTACATATTCCAAGAATTTCTAGCAGCATTTCTGTGGTGATGATATGGAATTTCATAAGACTTTTCCTTATCTGATTTTTAAGCCTGATATATACATTTGGTTGAATATGGAAGCCAAATCTGCTTGATAAAAGTCCTAAATTTGCCCTATGAATTTTTTACCTGCTGTGTGAGTCTCTTACCACAAGCAAAAATGTTCATCGTAACCACTTCTTAAACATCGTTTAAGATTACTCAAAGACCCTTTTGACTGGAGAGATATCAATGCACAGTATTTATATACAAGATCTAAATGTATTTTGTATTTACCCTTCCTTATCTGAACTATTTTTCCCTCTATGCTGTTGATGATAATTGGGTGTTTTCAAGACCTTGTTAACCTGTGAATCCCTTTATGTATTACATTAGGTTTACCTTCTATAATAGTGTGATTTTAAATTTGTAGCTTTTAAAACTATGGCAATACAGTACTGTACTTTGCATATTATCTGATTAGTCAGACATATAACATGGTAACCCATGTGAGTAAATGAGGCTGAACGTTTAAACAGGAAATAATGGCTAATTCGTGTTGATTTCAAGGTCTTTAAAAGTAAGCCACATGAAAACTTTTCATGGCATATCCCATGGGAGCATGACAAAATTTGCACACATTTATGCAAATGTAGATTCACACTAGTGTTAGTGCTTTCCCATGTTGTTATCCACTTGACTTGTGGATGGCTGAATTCTTAGGTATTCTTTTTTATTTATAAGCTACATGGAGTACATACAAACAAGAAAAGATTTTGAAGTTTTCTCAGCTGGACTCACCACTGCACAGTATATATTTGTTTTTACCTCATTTCCTTTCCCTCAGGTTGTTGGAACTCCCACTGAAGAAACGTGGATGGGTGTCACTCAGTTACCAAATTATAAACCACATCGGCTGGTGCTTCATCGTTCCCGCAGACTGTCTTCTCTTTTTCCCAGACTCAATGACATTCCTCATGCCGAGTCTTTAGCAACACAGTTCCTACAGGTCAGATGTTTAGCAATGTGTGTGTAATGGCTGTGCAAATGAGCTGGTTCATTTGTAACTAGTTGGAAATCTTTCATAAACATTCAAGTTGACCCATTGTATATTTGAAGTTAAACTGCCAAACTATATTCACATTTGCTGAATATTTATATATATATATCTCTTTTAAAACGAGCACTACCACAGTTTTTACCTGTCATTTGAATTGCTCCAGAACACTGGTTAAAATATGCATATAATGTTTTCTTGTGCTCTTGTACCCTAGTCTTATATTTTTTAGATTTACATGATCATTCTCTTTCCAGATTCAACCCAATAAACGGTTATCTTCGGAGGCTGCTCTAAGACATGTATATTTTGCAGATTTGCCTCCACATATATTTGAATTAGACCCAGGTAAGTATGACAAGTAAATCATCTGTCTGTCTGCTGTGGTATTCTTATCTTTTATTGTTGTCCAGTTATTTATGTCAAGCACAGTAAATGGCTAATAAGTTGTAGGAATAAGCTGCTTTGGAATAGGTTGATTAAATAAGTAACAACTTTATATATAGTGCATTCTAATTTCTGAGATCCTTGACTGGTGCATTACTGTATTTACATTTCTAAAAAAGGAGTTAAGATTTCACTTCTTGCATGTTAATATTTACTGTATAGAAAAAAGTCTTCTTAAACAGTTCCCACTTCATGTTAGTCTTGATCTATTTAGTTATTCAGGTACTATACAGAAAAAGTAATTAATTCCAAACATCAAGATCCTGATCCACAATTTTAATACAGTTAGTCATGCTCCTTTTTCAGACTATGAATTATCCTTTTTTGTTTTAAATTATTCCTGTACATTATTTCCTTAACACCAGGAAAAATAAATTGCTCAGAACGAAGGGAACTTCATCATATACTGTATAATCAAGAATACAAGCTTGTGTTTAGTTATTCTTGCCTAAATAAACCAAAGAGTCAAAGAGGTTTTGGCAGATAACTCACAAATGATTTATGAATGCCAGAGGTGAGCTTGTTCAAAATATAAAGCTTGCATGTTTATTTCAGTTACTCTTGCCATTTATGGTGCAGAAAAGTGTTTGAGCCAGGTGCCAGAAAAAATTACAATTGAGTGACAGTTTGCTCACAATGTGACTAATTATAAAAAAAGACAAACATGTTTTCTTTACTTTTAAACTCATTCATAAAAGGCTCTCTCTTTACCTTTCAGCAGGTAATTGGCTTTTATCATATCCAGCATGAACTCTTTGTTCATAGAGACGAGCATATGTACAGTACATCTACTAGAATTGTTATAAATGCATGATACCATAAATACACTCCACTGCACCATGTTAACATTGCTCATTTAATGTGCACAGATTTCAGTCCCATGGAGGAGGAATGACTGGCCAGTTTCCCTGTACAGTAATATCCATTGTGCTTCTGATACATAAGCATTGATTTTTTTATATGCTGGTGGTTAGTCAACTCTGGTGTTTCCTACTCAGGGTGGAGATTGGTATGGGCTGGCAATGTCATCCAAAAAGACTTGCATATTTTAAAAATATCAGAACATGGACACAAATAAAATTTCTGAATTCAGTACATTGTACCTGGAGTAACTGTAAAACCAAGGCACATCAATATACATGTAGCATAGAAGAAGGTAAAAAGGCAAGAAGCAAAATGCAAAACAAAATGACATGAGACAGCCAAAATTGATCATACATGCATCTTTGAACAAAATAAATAGCAAGAATCAATTTGCAAAAATAAAATGGAGCACACAAACAAAAATGAGGAGCAAATATTAATCACTTGTCTGACCTTGAAAGTGACAGAATTCTTAGAGATGACCTTTAAATAGCTTATGAATTACAAGTGTGTATTAATTTAAAATCTTAAATAAATCTTAAAACTTTTCTTGGCTTCATTAGAAATGCTATAAATATTGCATATTTTACTTACATGTGTAGAAAAGTGCTGTAGTTCATCAAAGGTCATATTTTTTTAACCAAGGATTCTGTGAAAACTAATAATCTTTTAACACCTGTTGGCTAATTTTTAGAACAAAGCGCTTAAAAACTTATGCCATTATACTGTGTATATGTTAGTGTAACATTAACTGTGCTTTACAGCTATGCCTTTGTAATGTTAAAATAGCTGTTTTTTGCCAAAACTGTAACATTAACAAAGACTGTTTTTCTTTTCTTTACAGAGCAATCCATTTTTTCAGTTGGAGGTGTACGAATAGCTCAGGAGCTTCGCAATTACCCAACCTCAGTGATACAAGCAGCTAGAGAAATCCGTAAATTGGTATAATCCTCTTTGTTAAGATTTTATAGCTTGCTATGAAAATGAAGCCATTTTTACTATCACTTCATATCCAAATGTGAATGCAGAACTCCGGAGCCCTTATTTTATTCTCAAAACCAGTTGTCATAAAATTCCGATGTTGGTACTTGTTATGCAAAATCATTTCTGATGCCTAAAATTTCATAATGTTATCGCATTTTAAAGGTATGAATATAAAAAATGGTATGAGAAGGTGTTAGAGATTTAAAATCAAAATGATTCTGTTATACACACCCGAAGTAATATTTTGTATGCCATTCTATAAAGTATTTCTATCGAATCATATGAAAATGCAAATTAAATTGCCTGAAAATCTTTTCTAACAGTCTGGTCTTTTTGCTTTCAACTTTTCATTACTCTTATTAACTTTATTCAGATACCAGTTATTATTCAAGTTCTTCGTGTTACATAAATGCACATATGCTGAATTTCACAATTTTTTAGAATTGTAAATGAATGCATTATTTACAAAATGTTCATATGCCAGGTTTGACACTTGGTCAGAGTATGAGTGAAAGGTATTTAAGATGTTTTGTCAAAACTGAGTAATTACAGATACTGTAGTGTCCTTGTATCTTTTGAGGTTTAGCATTATTTTAAGGTGAGAAAGAGTTCCAAGAGCTAGGGTTTTCTGAACATGTTATGAAGTTGTTTTATAAATACTGATCTGACTGTTGATCATGATGAAACAAAAGAAAGATAAATCGTTTTGTTTAGAGTGGAAAAACTGAACGATTTAGAAATAAACTACATTCGGTGA
>NC_089752.1:107904352-108146852 GCF_040412425.1 Macrobrachium rosenbergii
ACATGTCGCAGACTGAAGTTTTTGTACTTACAACCATTCTTAGATATAGTACATGTTTTTGAAGTCTGTTCATAAACACTCAGTGATGTTCAAGGGACAAAGTATTTTTGTCCACACCCAAAGCTTTTTTGTATCACATGTCAAAGTATAGACATATGCAGTGTCAGACTTGTATAGTTTCTGACCCTTTGTATGGAAATTTATAAATATTAGTAGTTTTGATGTCAACTACTGATAGTAACAGACTATGGGAATCTTACCTGCCATTGGGTTTACTAGGATGTAAAAAACACTCCAAAAGTAACCACTGGTGTAAAAATCTGTGTAATCATGTTCCCTCAAATCCGAGCACTGTAGGATTCAGAGCAGCCGCTGTGGATGTGACCAGTCCAGTCAGAACTGCCGTTAACATAAGTTCACAATATCAGAATTTAATTTTAGAACTTTTTCTTATATTCCCATTAATTACATTTTTCTGCAAACACAGCAGTGCCTGTATTTCATATTTTGTTCTACCTTGTGTTACCCTCCTCCAAGGCAAAAAGATAATAGTTCCTTATCAGGCATTCAATCATCAGCTTACAGTACCACCAAATGCCTCCATATGTCAACAATAGAAAGATTAACATACTTATCGTGCTTGGTATCATAACATATCCATAATTGCAAACTATTCAGTGACAAAAAGGCCTTGCGTCTAATATTAACTGGAACTTTCCCAGTTTAATTGCGTGAGGGGCCTTTACTCTTCCACTGCTGGGCCTGCGAGGAAGACTAATAAGAAAAGAACGGTAAAGCCTTATGACGATATTTACAACTGACTTTGACAGACTTATACAGTACATAATGTACGTGATACTGAATTGTACACTTAGTACATGCTGTGACTTCACAAAGTTTTGACAACAGCTCTTGTACAGTGACCATCAGCATCATTACTCATCAAAGGAAAATCTGCAAGATACATTAAGATAAGTGGATAGAAAAAAAAAAATTAATTCTTACTAGATGATATTCAGTGAATTTAAAAAGCAAAGTATTCCTTTAGGAAATGTTAATTGATCCATCATGTCAATGAACTGTGAATGTCTTAATCATTGTATGTGATCATGACAAGGTGCAAAGTTCAAATTTGAAATATTATCTATATACTGTACATTGCAACACCCATACATGCTTTTGAAACCATTCATCTCTTTGAATCAACTAGGGAAGAAAAAAAGCAAAGATACAATTATTTCATTTTAAAACTGATGTGTAGATGTAGAAATTATGCAAACAATGATATGTTTACAAGTATTCACAGGGAATATTCAACCCTAAATGATAAAGGTGCCAAAATACCAATTTTGCTCATAAGAATTGCACAGTAGTACAAAACCTCGATAGACAATCAGAAAGTCTCGGATATAGATTGCATAGAAAGTAACTGTAAAACTATATTTTAGAGTTTCTGCTAACTGAATAACCTCACTAATATAGAAATGGAGAACAGAACTTATTCAGTCCAAGTCTTTGAAATTTGATTGCTCATTCAACGTAAATGTTCTTGGTGTACAGATTCAAGAATAAGAAGTCATCTATACAGGCCTTTGTGATTACCCATTTATATCCGTTGTTAATAAATGTGTATATATATATATATATATATATATATATATATATATATATATATATATATATATATATATATATATATATATATATATATATATATATATATATATATATATATATATATATATATATATATATATATATATATATATATAATATATATATATATATATATATATATATATATATATATATAATATATATATATATATATATATATATATATATATATATATATATATATATATATATATATATATATATATATATATATATATATATATATATATATATATATAATACTTTCCCCTTAAAGGATGTGATCCAGTGTGTTCCCTTTAGGTTCTCATTTAATACTTTTTAAGTGAAGTGACTGAAGGTATATAAAAATGTAACTAAAATGTGAGTGATAACTTGGACATGAGATTACCATATGCAGAGAAAATTGATGATAATTGGTTATGATTAAAGATTGTGAATTGGACAAAGTAGGTGGAGAGTAGGCAGGTCGAGGCTATGGGCACTGGGGTTAATGAATGCATAGGCAGCAGTAAAAGAATTAAAGAAATGGTTGGTGGAATACTAAAATGGGAGGTTTGATGAAGGAATAATGAAGACTGACTGAAGTATAGTTACAGGATGTAAGAAAGAAATGTGGAGGTCAATAAGATGATCATGGAAAACAGTGAGAGGAAAATGTATGGAGTTAAGAAAAATTTAGGGGTGAAGTGCTTGTCAGAGTACAGCAGTTGTGGTGTAGAGAAATAATTGCTGAGGTGAAGGTTTAGAAGTCAATGCATCTTAGAATATAACATGAGGAAAGGAAAGAAATTAAATTTGCATCAACAAGCAAACAGTATGTTAAAGGTCAATATAAATTTTAGTTATTTGAGGATGACAGAAGGGAAATTAAAGATTAAGACTGGAAAATGACCAGGAGTCGATGGAAGGATGTACTGTACCAGATAACGTGCTATGGTGGTGATATTGTAAATGGGCAGGTAGCTGACCAGGGTGAATAAGATATATCTGGATTGGGGGGAAGTTTACAAGGAAATGGCTGGGGTGGATAAATTGTCTTTAGTATTTTATTTAAATGAAAGGTGATAAGGATGACTGTAATAGTAATAAAAGCCAACATTACCTAGTACTTGGGTGTACTAGGTAATTGTGATAGTATAAGTGTGCAGAGTAAAAGGATTAAAAGGATGAGAGAAACGATATGATGAAAAGCAGAATCAGAATCATTTTGGGGTCATTTATTTATCCAGTGAAGAGAATGGAGGGTTTGAAGTGAAAGCGTGCAGCAAACAGTGCCAAAGAAAACAAGAAACTTCCTCTTGAAGTCACTGATTAGGCTTTAATTACTGTTACAGAAATGCTTTAACCTAGAATCCTGGCAATGTGAGGTCCATAATATCCCAGATGTCATTTATCACCACTTGAAATTAAGTGGAGCTTCCAGATCTAGATTTTCTACAATCTGTTCTTGGTTACACATTGGAGTCATACAGGATGGAAAAAAAGATAGAGCAACTAAAGGGGATAATGTGAGTATTAATAATATTTAATTACTGTATGTCTGCCTTTTTTTGTTAAAGTTGATGTATTGTCAACATGAAATTATGCCATATGTGGGAACTATTTACCAGTGGTGGATATCAAGACTGGAATATAGATAAGTTTCTTCCAAGAAAAATAGAGGATTCCAACACCCAGACCTCTACAGTTACAAGTAAGTGACTGTTGTAATTTATCACATTATGATATATAGCCCTGTCTTCAGTGACCAAATAAAAGCAATTAAAGGGAATAATTAAGAAGATTCCCTCCAATCCTGCTATAGTGGTCATAGTACTGCCTTCCTAGGAATCATTTGCACCTACCATGAAAAAATAACAGCCACAGCTACCAGAAAAATAAACATTGTTCATGAGATGTCTCATACTCCACATGCATTTCAACTGTTTTCTTGAATAATTAAAATATTGTTCCCTTGTCTTGATATCAGCAGCCTCCTAGTCTTTATATTTTAGACAATTTCAAAAGGTGTTGGTTTCCTTTTCCTAGCAATGGAAATTTGGATTTAGACCATAACCAGACCATCTTCCATAAGCTCCATTCCCACAAGGGGGCTTACACCTCAAAATGTATTGCATATTGCTCACTCTGCTTTCATGATTTGTTGAGGTACCACATTGTCAAACTTCACAGAACCAGAGCCTTTGGAATTCTGAAAAATGCTCATTCTTGTGGTAGTGTGGATTCCAATGCCCAAAGTTTAAGGGAGGTAGAGGTAATACTGTACTTTAAAGTACCTGGCACCATACCTTGAGTTTTGCTCCATTATGTTGCTTCTTATCTTGAGTAATTTTTATGTATTTTATAGTTTAATTTTTTCTAAAATTTATTCCTTTAATCTGCCTTTCTACACATATGGGCATTCACTTTTGGGGCAATTGGTTTGTAAGTAAATGGCTTTTTAGTTTTGCTCTATATGAAATTTTAGTCATTATGTCATAAATAAGAATAATAACTGAGAGAACCCAGACATTGTGATATCATTCCATAATTATTATTACTATTCAGAATGTATAAGCATTGGTATGGAACAAGTTAGAAGCCCTGCAACTTGCAAATCACATACATTAGAGTGAAAGCAGCAAAGAGAATTAACAAATGGATGTCATACAAATCTCTGTAAATTAATCAACATTATATGCACATGTAAAAAATGATAGTGAAAAAACTGAAGCAATGGTGCACAGAACTTTAATTAAATCTTCCTGACCTCTTGCAAACTTATCAACAACAATTATAAACAATGCTGCCCTTAAGAGTCTTCCACAGTTTTGGTCAAATGGATACTATGGCTCCCTAACAGAATGCTGCTGCTGTTCCACAGTGACGTGCAGAACAGTTTATCTAGGTGTGCCTACACAAATGGTAAAAGCATAAAATTTCTGGTTGAAATATGGTAAATAGTAGATGGCCAGACAGATTATTGGACGAAGGAATCCTTTTTCAACACTGTTATGTTAAAGATAAAATTTTGGGAGGCAAATGACATGTGGACAGGATGTTGCAACAGTAGAAGAACAGAAGATTTAAAGCGTGTGGAATGAATACCACCATCACTGTTGATACAGGAGGCTTTACAAATGACACTGAAAGTAACTTTCTAGGTCTGTTATGTATTTTGAATGCATAAAAAAAAGCAACAACAACAGTCAAAAGTGAAACCAGGTACTGTATTCTAATGATTAATGATCACTGAATACAGCATTGTGTATCCACAGCAAGCCCTTGGATATAAACATAGTATAAGACAGGCTGATCAACTGTTTTAGGTTAGCTGGATTCCATTTTCATATCCCAGTGGCTGCACCTCGTACCGATCCACTCTGGATTTCTGTCTACAGTGGCACTGTCTTACTTTCATCAGCAAAGAATGGTAAATGTAAAGGTCCCAGAACTCCCCTTAGAAATACCAGATAAAACAGTTTAAAGTTTAATGTAAAATCCTCTGTAACCACTCTCAGATTCCAAGTACATACTTGAAAAATGAAAAACTTAATGAGATCAAGTACCTTTGATGCCCAAGTTGCCAAGAGCTTTATGTTTAGCCAAGTTAAAGGCAGGACCATAAAACAATTTGTACAAGTCTGAACTCATGTCCATTGTTGTTATTGGTGTAACAGGTTAAAAAAGACTTGAAGCTTTTTAACAGCCTTAGAGAGGATTGGAAGTTTGAATACTAGACTGTAATTTCTGCAGTCACCATCACAAACTCCTATGGAAGTTTTTAGAAAACAATAATAGTACAGTACTGAGTTAGGGAGAGAGTAACCTGCACATCTTTTTAAAATCTTGAAAATGATCCCATTCAGATATTCTCCACCTCTCTCTGATTGCTCTATATTTAATGACCCTTGAACTCAGGGGAAATTTGCTGAGAAGTGCCTCCACAATGATAACAGGTATCAGGGAAAAGAATGTGAACTTAAGACTGTATACCCTCAAAAGCCCAATGAAGGGAGGAATAAAAGCTGTATTAGAGCCGAAGATAAAAGTTTCTATCTTGATCTTCCAAAGTTCTCATAGTTTGGTTTTCAAATTTCAATATAACTGGACAAGTCTTTAAACTATTTGCTTCCAGGCTGCTTTAATTCAGCAATGCTATCTATCTATGTCTGTTTTGCATGTTAACAACCTGGTTAGTCATTTACCTTAAGTTGGTCATTTTCCTTGGGATGGCTCAAAATAAATTCCATCATAAAGCTTGATCTAATTTTTTAATGGAATGGGAGTTGATGTTAATTTCAAATTATTTACAGTACAATATATTCTAACAATCAGGATCTTATTTCCATGCTAGCATGAGAATGGCTTCAAGTCTTCTCAGTTGTGGTGATGGGAATTTAATGATCTACTGAGTTGTCCTTTGCTATGGCACAATGGTCAGATGTAGCAGGAAATTGACCTAGAATATGGCGGGAACATCTGCTAGAAATGGATCCTGTAAATTTTCACAAAAGCTGGAACAAACAGGAAGCTAAACTGTAAAACAACACAAGTGAACTTGGACTTAAATTGGTTGACAGTGAGGTTTTGCAGTTGGACACGTTATTGCCAGTGGCCATATTGCCATTTGAAATGTATCTCACCATTGTGTGTATGTATACATCCATACACACAAACACATGCACACATACAGTATATATTCAGTATATATACAGGCAGTCCCCGGTTATTGGTGTGGGTTACATTCCTGATGGCGTGTCAATAACCAAAAATTGGCGATAGTAGGACTGAAATCCCTGCTTATTGGCGCCGATAACCAGGTATCAGCACTGATAAGTAGAGAGTCGCTAATAAGCAGAGATCGGCGCATATCAGTGCCGAAAATCCAGTTATCATCATTACTAGACAAGTGCTGTAAACCGATCACCAGTAACCGAGGCCGATAACCTGGGACTGCCTGTATATATATATATATATATATATATATATATATATATATATATATATATATATATATATATATATATATATATATATATATATATATATATATATGTATATGTATATATATATATATATATATATATATATATATATATATATGTATGAGATAAACAATTTAAAAGTATAATGACAATCTCTACATCACTTCCATATCATATCAGCTGATTACTCTATTCCCAACCATGATGGAAGATACTTCATATGATTCTGCATATAGTGTAACACTCCCAATCAGAAGGTAAGGCCAAAGTAACATTACAGGGTTTAATAAATTAATTTATAAATAAGAAATATTGCATTTACCTGTTCTCTGAAGTATGTTAATTGCTCTACATCATTGTATTGGCTAGTGAGGTGATAATCATTGGCCACTAAATTTGAAAAACATAGTATTCAACAGAACAAACATGCATGCATTTTATATATATATATATATATATATATATATATATATATATATATATATATATATATATATGAGACAAGGACATTTTCAACGAAGTAGTTTCAATAGGAAAATTTTTTTATCCTATGCATTTCTCCATTAGGAATTCTGGGGTAATTCTTCTTAAAATATTTTACCATCTTTTTACCTGTTCATCTCAATTTATAGTAGTTTTATTGGTTTTTATGTTAAAGTTTAATCTTGATTTCATGTGCTTCCAAAGGTTGGTATCTGTAGTTCTACTGCCGGATTACCATCAAAGTAAGACTTTATCTTCTTTATTTAATTGAGTATTGAGTATCGAATTGTGTCATCGGCTTTCCACTAAACCTTCATAATTAAGACACACATTGTTTGTGCACAGGTTCATGAACAAGCTTTATTCATGAACATAAGGAGATGGAAATTGAAAATGTGATCTTAGAATATGTAAATACAAATCAAGTTTTCAATATTTTTTGATCAAAACTTTGATGTATACTTGGTGTTCAGGTTATATCTTTTAAACATTTTATGTATAAAAATAAACCTAATCGTCTTAACAGAATATTTACTGTGATCAATAAATCATCACTGTAGCTGAACGAAAAACACTACTGAAGACGGGGAAAAAACATCCGAGTTTTGATCTATTGTTTACATGTTTCAGAAGTGACTTTAGAATTTGAGTATTTCTTGCACAAAAATTATGTAAAGCCTATTACGTACATCTTTCCATCATTCTAGCCATAATGTATGCTTTGTATGCTTCTTGAAACTGTCAAATAGTTTAGAGACAAATAGCTAGCACAATTTATCACTGCTATTGTCTTCTTCATAAGAGATTCTGACAGTGAAATGCAGTTCCTTCTTTCTAATAGTTCACTTTTTTTAGTGTATTAACTACCAAAGCAGTTATTTATTTGAAAGTCGTAGAACACAAGTGTATTATATGTTTCTGTGTCATTTTCAGCAATTACTAGCATCACTTCAATGATTATAGTTTTGATCCCAATATTTAACTTTTCCATTAAAGTCATTAGTTTAATATATATATATATATATATATATATATATATATATATATATATATATATATATATATATATATATATATATATATATATATATATATATATATATATATATATATATATATATATATATATATATATATATATATATATATATATATATATATATATATATATATATATATATATATATATATATATATATATATATATATATATATATATATATATATATATATATATATATATATATATATATATATATATATATAAAGATTTACATTTTTGTTATTTTTGTGTCTGTTTTGCTGTAAAACAGGTGGTGTCATAAGCAGGCAATATTTTTGCAGGGCTGAGGGTCTGTTTCATCAAGAAATTTTGTAAAAACAAGATTTTGATGCAGGAAATGAGAGTGACCGGATGAGAGTTTGTAATCGATGAATATTTTTTTAATTTGTCTAAATCTGTAGCAGTTTTCTTTGCAATAAAAAGTTATGCTTCATAGTGACGATAGAGCTGTATAAGAATGAATGATTTTAATACAAATATTTAACAAATATGTTGTTTTCTTGCCTTTGTTAAAAGTAGAAGATTGACAGTTAATTTATCTCTGTTCAATAATCAGAATGCAGGCAACTCTTCTAGGAGGACACTCCAAAACCAGCGTGTGTAGAAGGGGCTCTTTAGCCTTGGTGGGTGGCCTTCCATGGTCTTGGGTTTGAGTTCCCTTGCCTGAGGGTACAGTTGGGCATTTATCCTCTTTTTCGTCTGTTTTTCAAAAAGTGTGTAGGACAGGCTGATGAGAAAGCAAAAGATGCTTGGTGGATTATCAAGAAAATGCCTTCTTCTTTACCAAATTTTTTGTTTCTGAGCTCTTTATTTCTAAATCTATCCTGATTGTCCTCCCCCAGTTGTTGCGGCAAACCCAGCGGATCTCTTTTGCCTTACAAGGTGTGCCGGCCCCGCCATGTTGACCAGTTGCTTCTGGCACTTTTTTCAATGACATTTATTTATAATCGCAGCAGAATTTTTGTAAATAATGTAAATACTGTTCTTGTTGATGGTATTGTTGTGTATTGTTCTGTTGATTTTTACAATGTTAATGTTGTTATGAGTTTATTTAGTACAGTATTAGTTTTGATTCTGATTTTATGTAGTTAATTTTAATTCTTTCAGGAGACATTGAGCTGAACCCTGGGCATTTTACTCATTACAGCAAGAAAAATTACAAAGTACTTTACTGAAACATTCGGGCCTTAAGGTAAAATTTTCTTGGTCTCCAGAGTTGTGTCTGTAACTACGATTTGTTGGTTTTATCTGAGAATCTTGTAAGTAGCAACAAGTCAAAGGTCGAGTTTTTAATCCTGGGGTTTGATGGCCCTGACTTTATTTATCGTCATAACATCCCACATGCGCAGAAAAATTTGGAGTATAGTTGCCATAAAGTTCTTTGTTTTAAATGTTTCAGTAAGTTCTACAATGTTTATGTATTTGATTCTATATATGGCTGTTTTATGGAGAGGATTAGTATAGCTCAGTCACGGGATTTAAAAACTTCATTCGTTATTTGTAGAGACTGTAATGCAAAGCACAGTGAGTAGCTAAATTCAAATTCCACAGATCAACATGGCTGGTCTGCTCTTGAGCTCTGTGTATACTCTGATTTTGTTCAGCTAACCGAGGAACCCCCGCACATTTCTGATAATAGATTAGCCTCATATTCACAGATGTTCCAGCTGTTGTGAAGTCCAAAGGTCATTGCGCCATTGAGATGGACATATCTGTCAATCAGTATATTCCTAATTCCACTATTGGAAAAATGGTCTGGTTGAAATCCAGAGCCAATTGTGACTGCATTATTGATGCTTGTCAGGTACTTAATATTTCAGGTGCTCTATTACATCCTGATCCCAAGAAGAAGTTAAATGAAATGCTGATGGCTATTTTAATTAGATACGTCCCTAGAAAAGTCATCAAATTTAGGACAAATAACCAGCCATGGTCTGATGATACATGTAGACAAGCCTACCATGACAAACAGACCAAATTCAACGCATGGAGATGAAATCGTTCAAATGAAAATTACACCATTTTTGTTGGGTCTTGCTGTGCTGCAAATAGTGATTACCATACAGCCCAGAGAAATTACAATAACTTCTTGAAGAGGAAACTTGAAGGAATTACTCAGCCTCATCTGTGATGGACCAAATTGCCATAATCTATCTTTGGGTCATTCTTGTCTTCCATTCCACCACTGCTAACAGGTGATGGTAAATTGGTTACTGGTCCTAGGGAAAAGGCTGAACTACATCATCAAGCTTTTGAAGCTAAGCAATCGGCTGAGGATGTCCCTTTCCCTGATCCTTGTCATCCTGAACCTTTTCCAACAAAATTTGCATTTTGCTCCAGGGATGTTAAGAAAATTCTGGATAATCTTGATAGCTGGGGTGGAGGAAACCTTGACAATTTCTTCCCTTTGTTTTTTAAAAAAGTTTCTAGCGTGTCTCCCAAGTTTAGTAGATTCTAGATTTTTATGTTGATGCAGTATCTTTGTAGATGAGCACAAGCTTAGTAATACAGTGCCTCTTCCAAAGAGTGGCATATCTGCAGACTGCAGTAACCACAGGCCAATCTCTATTCTCCCTGTGTACTCCAAAGTTGCAGAAAACTTATTTTTAAGCCACTATATAAATACTGTACATTGAATCTAAAGGATTGTTAGCTGATACAGTACAGTAGTCAATATGCATATACAGTGGAAGCAGCTAGGTACCTGCGATGCTCTTTTAGACTTGACATGCCATTTGCAAGGGACCCTTGTTACAGGTTTTGAGTGCTGAATAATTCAGATAGATTTTAGTACTGCTTTTGATTTAGTAAATCACAAGTCGTTTATTTATAAACTTCAGAATCTTGGAATAGGTGGATATGTTTTAGGATTACTTCAAGATCTCCTTACAGGTAGGTGGCAGTGAGTTGCTGTGGATGGGATCCTTAGTGAACCAAGACCTATTGTGTCTGGAGTTCCACAGGGTAGTGCTCTTGGTCCACTGTTATTTTTAGTGTATACAGGTGACATGGTTGTTGGCTTGGAAAACAACATTATTCAGTATGCCAATGATGCAACACTTGTGGGTGTAGTAAAGTCTCCACTTTTGAGAAATGAAGCTGCCCTCAGCCTCAATCAGGACATGGACCGGATCAGGGAATGGTGTAGTTGATGGGGTATGAGGCTGAACTCCAGTAAAATGAAAACACTATTGATAGCAGATCTCGCACAGATTTCTGTGCTGGTTTGGGATCTGAAGAAGGTGTCAATGGTACTCTGGCGACATGAACGACAATTCTGCTTCGTGATCACCTTCCACCATATTTCTCGGATACCTTCAGCAAGTACCTTCAAAGATTCTCCGGTGCCCATTTCCCCCATGTATCCAAGCCTTGCTCCTTCTCCTGCTTGTCCTCAAACACCACCATCAACTCCTCCAGGATCTTCCTCCAGTATAGCCATTTTGTTGTAACAGTAACACCTTGGTCCATTGGCTGAATGAGTGCAATCATATTAGGAGGCAAAAATATGACCCTCATATGACCTTTGTCACCAACCAGCTGGGCTGTGGTAGGATGCACAGGTCCAAGAAAAGCAAAGCCTTCACCCAATATCTAGCAATGCCAAATTCCTGTTCTAATGATGAACAACCTCCATACAAAAGTGATTAAGGAACCAGTCAGAGATGATCTTGGAGGTGAACCAAGCCTTTGCGGAATGATACTAGACCACTGGAAGATCCATTGACCCATGCAAGGCATGAGGTTGCTTTGCATGTCCAGATACCACTTGGTTGCAAATAGCTACCAGAAGCACTTGTGGATAACTGGGTAAATTCTTTTCCTTCTTGTCAGCCAAGATGTTAGTGGTTAAGGACCACTTTTGTCAGCATTGTAGATTTGACCCAAAACAGGACCTTTTTTCAAGTCATGCAACATCTGGGAAAATTCCTTGTTCCCTCCTCAGAAGCATCCAAAGCTTTGCTGTGAGTCTTTTTGTTAGAAAGCCCATGCCGAACCATGAACCGAAACAGCCAACCTCCAGATACCTTACAGTCTGCAACTCCATGCAGGCTGTGAACTTCATAGCTGCAGCCCTAAACTCAGCACTGCTTACACCAGCTGCCCTTTGTGGACAAAACCAGATCAAGGTTGACTCTTCAATCGCTTCATGACAGGGTTTTGCCATCATCTTGTGGTCCTGACTTTTTGACGTTCCCAAAAGTCCATCGCATATTTCTTTACCTTATCGTTGGTATTTTTATATCCTGCATGGTTGAATGGACAATGCTACCCTTGTGCATCATACATCCTATAGATGAGCCTGCCTCAATTCCCCCAACAATTTCAAACTGCTTCTGAAGGGTCAACTCCTTCCTCATCCTTTTAGGATGAGTTGGGGCCATACAAAGAATACACAGTACCCCACACACAACTAACAGCACTTGCAAGCCTCCAGGCACCAAAAAAAAAAAAAAAAAAGCAACAGAATGAGGAGAAAGCATTGTGACACAATGAAAACACCCACTGAAAGTACAAATACTGAGAACTGACATGGAACTGGACAAAGAATCACGCTTCGCTACCAAGTGCATTAATACCCTTTGAATGTAGCTAATTAGAGAAGGAAATTTTCATGATGCATACTCAATCAGCCATTCAAAAGCAAAAAACCAAAATACTGTAACATATAATACTGTATCCATTTCTGCCAGAGCAGGAAGTTTTCAAAAGACATTTGAGATCTTGCCCACCCATACACCTTTTACCATATGCTACTAAACTGATCACGTATCCCTATCAGCCAATTAAAAGCAATAAACCAATGACAGATGATGACATGTCAAGTAACATAGTGCTTTTAAGCCAATAACAATTGTACACACTGCATATATATTGTAACGAGCCCTTAGATTTCATCAAAAATTGCCATGATTAATAATAAAAACCATGCTCATAACCTTCAAAGTTGTTAAAAATATAGTATCATTCACATTGTTTTTGATACACATGGCTGCAGGAGAGAGAGAGAGAGAGAGAGAGAGAGAGAGAGAGAGAGAGAGAGAGAGAGAGAGAGAGAGAATCATGACCTTTATTGACCATCCCTGCATCCTTCTATGTGAAGTCACTCCTGAAGACCAGCTTTCTGTCCTTTTCTAATCTCCAACAAGAAACACTGCTCTATTTCCCTATGTTCTTTCCAGAGATAATCCTCGCAAGTGACAGATGGAGATGCTGACCCCACTGTGATACTAAAATGGTGAGTGGGTCATTGAGAAATGCAAAGCCAAAAGCAGCTCATACCTGCAGTAGCTTTCTCCAACTGTCACGCGGCGACTGATTCCTTCTCCCCTATGCCTGTAAGCAAACTGAAGAATAGGCCCCTGGCTATATTGGAATGTCTTAAAGGATCCAACCAATCATGCACTCAGCTCTCACATAAGCTAACACGCTTTCCTTTACAAAAGCAACCAATTGTCATCTTAACTTATTTTAGTCTTCCTTTCCAATTGCTTGCACAGGCCTAGAGGAAGCAAGTTCTTGACATGATTGTCAATAGCTGTTGTAAAGAAGTACAAGAAAGATTTATCCCTCAAGTTTCCTGAATACTGGGTGACATTACTCAAATTTAAAGAAGTTGACACTTCCAAGTATCCTGCTGCAAAGTTCAGGCACCACTTTGTTCTGCAATGTGAGAACCTGAGGCAGCACTCCTAAACAAACTGAATTTCCCCTGCATTGAGAGACCTGACACTGAAGAAGCCACATCATAGACAGCAGGGATAGGAGCACAGCTAGTAAAGAAAGCATGTACATGGATGTTAAATAGGTTTGTGTGGGGAAGTAATGAGAGTGAGCTTACTCTGTAGAGGTGGAAGTAAATTATTTTTGAGTAATGAGATGTGTGTAATGGCAATTAACCTTACATAAATTATCACATTTCTATGGAGTAACCAAAGTAATGTGTCTGCTATTAGGCAGAAAGTATTTTCTTAATACAAGCCTATTCAGGTTCAATCCTAAGCTCATGATCTTAGACGGTGACCACTTACATTATTTTCATTACATGAATTTAGAGGACCTTACTAATGTTCAAGGTAGAATTCTGCCAGTTTTCAACGTCTCTGTTTTAAGTCTTTATTAGCATAAGAATGATGTTTATTTCTCTGTTATTATTTCACCAGCTGACACGGGACCCCGATCCAGAAAAAGGATTTTGACAAAGGAAAAATCTATTTCTGGGAGGCCCCGTGTCACCCGTGACCCACCCTGTTTTTCATTCTCTCCTCCCATGATAAACATCATTCTAGTGGGGTGGGTGCTAACATGGAATGCGGCTAGTGTTGCCTTTGTGTACAGTCCGCGAGTAGTGCATGGGGTTGTATCGGCACCTCTCTCGTTGGGACTTTTGACATTGGGGATCTTTATAGGGCAGGGTCCCGTGATTGTGACAATCTCACCCTTTACCATATACAACTCCATTTCTTGAGCTCGCTCTGGGGTAGTAACCCCAGCTTTACATTTAGCTTTTCTCTGGTATCTAGCAACGGAATTACCTAGAAATAAGTGCTGAATGGATTATTTCACCGGGTGACATGGGCCCCTCCCCAGAAATAGATTTTTCCTTTGTCAAAATCCTTTTTTTTTTTGCGTCAAATTATTCCATTGTTGTTTGGAAGCCATTGTATCAGTGATGTGTTATTCTGCTGATGTAAAGCAATTAAGGCTCATTACTTTTAATTTTAGATTCTTGTAAGGAATTGATAAGTCTTATCTTGCCTTTTGAAATTGAAAATAAAAGTCTGTAAGACCCATTAAACTTCCTCATTGTGCATTTAGAAATAAGACCCTGAACCTAGAGAAGTTAAACCAAAGTAGTTTTGCATTGTAAGAGGAGTCCATGAACAGTGGGTCAAACTTCTGGCATTCATTACTCATAAGCTGTAATTGCATTTTGTGTAACTCGGTTGTCCCTGAACAATCTGTCAAACTGTCCTGTGGCACAATACAGTACTCCAAGGGAAGCTCTTTGATTGTTTTAATTGTGTTGTGCACATACATGTATACTAGGTTAGTAGCACTGGGTTCAAACAGTTGTATCAGTGTAAAAAAAGATAGCAGTCTTATTCTGTTTCAGTGGTCTGTGTGATTATTGTCAATATTATTTCGAGCCAATTGTGACTGTGAATTTGTATGCATTTTGTCTAGGTTAAATATTGTGCCTGAGCAAACGTTTGTATGTCTGACTAACCTTTCTGGACAGTAATTGAATGAGATTTAGAATAGATTTCCTTATTGTTGTCTCTAGTATTGTCATATCATTTGATTATTACAAATGAAAGTTTTGATTTTAAAGAGTAGCATAATGTAACTCGCATTTATTTCCTCTTCAGAGAGGTAATGTAGTTTCCCGGTGTTCACATGAATGTTCTTGCTAGTGTCTTTGATGTAAGATGCTGCCCTTTTATTTAACTAGTTGTCATGATCAGACATTACACATTCCTCACACACTGATTTGAAGTTCATCATGTCTCCTTCAGAGAGAGATTTAGTGAAAAGCCATTAGGCCATTGTATAGTTCATCAAGTGTCATTCATTTTGCCTTTAATCCGTCATTCTGTGGTAAATAATGTAGTGTTTCCAGTCCCACCATGTATGAATGTGCTGTAATCATTTTCAGTTATATACATTTGATCTTTGTGATGAACATTAGCAGAGGGAATCATGTTACAGTAGTTACTTGCACTTGTAATTTCATTGCCCTTCCTTGTTATTGCGAGGAAAATCAGTGAGATTCTTGCACTGTTTCCTGATGAATTTTCATTTGATTTTTATTGGTACTTGTATGCCTCTTATTTGTTTCTTTTTTGTTTATTTTATTCTGTTACAGAGTTATCTACATTTTTAGTATTTATTCAGTTATGCTATGGTTTGTGTATTTAAAATATATTCAATTACTGATGTACCTGCATTTTTTTTTATAATTGTGTGTCATATTATTTGAATTAAATTTTATCATTTAGTGTACTTAGTTAACAAGCGTGATAAAGTGTGTTGCCCACTGATACTGTTTTAAGCTCTTCATGGAAGTCCAGAGAGTCATTGTGAAATTATTGCCTCTGTTCCCAAACCCTAGAGGTCACAGGATATAAGTATTGCCATCAATAAGAGACTGGAAACTTAAGAAATGTATCAGTGTGTAAGTACTTGGTAGTCATAACTATGACAGAGGAAAAATGGGAACCCCTAGAAAGCAGTCCACCGGATTTTACCCAATTACGAATTGCCAGGCATGGGGTAGCTAGCCTGAGTAATTCTATTTGAATCCAGATTGTTGCAAGAAGACAGCAGTTCATCGCCTTAATTGATCTCCGTCCACTGTTTTAACATTCTTATCCTAAAGACTAAAAAAATTAAAAATCTTCTGTGCATGTGACTTGTTCAAGATGTAGGGGACACCGAGCTCAGACCCATTTGCCACCAGGCACAACAAGTAGTAGCCTGTTTTCTGCTCAACAGTTCTTGACCCATGGACAGCCATGGAAGACACATTCCAACACTCATGGAACAACCTCAGTGTGTACACTTTTCCACCATTTTGCCTGATTTGGAAAGCCACCAACAGAGTGCTGATAATCCCAAATTTCAGGCTAATGCTTGTGGTACCAAAATGGCCTCAAACTCGGTGAAATCTAGACCAGCTGGCTCTGTCTTCTGAGGTCCCTAAAGAGCTGCACCTATGGCACAACTGTTACGCCAGACACACGTACAGTTATCACCAAGCCATTAAGTCACTGGCCCTTCATGCATGGAGACTATCCAGCATCTCCTTTGAGCTGAACTGTGAGGGAGATGACTGGATATGTAAACCTTCAGCAGCAGTTTACCATGGGAAATGGGCTGTTTTCTATGGTTGGTGTAGTAGATGGGGCATTTCTCCCATTAGAGGTACTCATCAGCAGGTAGCAGACTTCCCCACCTTTCTTCATCAAGAGAAGCTCCTCTTTGTCACAACCATTAAAGGCTACTGGTCTGGCTTAGGTTAAATATTGGGACTTAAAGGAGTAGATCTCCCCTCCTCGTGGGAGATTATCATGCTCCTGAAGACCTTCGAACAGCCTTGTCCTCCCAGGTAACTCTTGTTGTCTGAGTGGGGCATGACTCATTCTGAGGAGCCTCACTCATCACCCGTACAAGCCTATCAAGAGAGTTATCAGACAGGGATCTGACCCTTAAGACAGTTTTCCTCCTTGTCCTGGCATCAGCAAATTGAGTAGGTGAGCTTCGTGCCCTTCCTTTGCTGTTAAGCACTCAAGGGGATGGGGATTGGTTTTGCTCAAATTTGTAGTAAAAACTCGGAACCCGGGTAAGTCCTCCTTGATCCCCTATCTAGAGGATCCAGACAGGATGCTACTGTGTCCTGTTAAGGTGTTGCAGTACTTCATTAAGAGGACTTTGCACCTCAGTCCCAAGTGTCAACTCTCAATACTGGTAGGGCCACAAAAGATGTTTCCAAGGATACAATCTCTTTCTGGCTCCTTGAGAGAATCAAGTTTGTGTACCACTTGTCCAGCTATCCGGGCAAGAGGTCATGAAGTCAGGGCCATCATCCCAATTATGGCATGCAGGAAGACCTAGTCATTTCAGCAGGTGTTAATTGTTGGGGGTTTGGTCAAGTTCACCTTCTTTTACCTGTAGGACTTAGCCCAAAAGTCCTTGGACATGGTTTCCTTGGGTCCTGTGGTGGCTGCTCAATAAGTTGTGTAATTAACCCAGCTCCCCTATGGAGACAGGTGGCACCTTATCTTTTTCCTTTCTCTTGCATAGGGCAGAGTTGGAGTGCTGGCTGAGCACATGCTGGACTGATGAACTGTGCAGGTAAGTTACTTAATGAGATACCAGCCCTTAATTATTTGTTTTTAGTTTAAGGATGCATGTCCCCCTTTCTCTTGACAAGGAGACAAAGGGACAAGCTGTAAACAAACCTGTTGATTACAACAGCCAAGGGTTGTTGTCACTTATATTTTTACATGGTTTTTCTAGCCTTGTCACATAATTGCGTACAAAGCAATCCCATATATATAGAATACCAGAGGTGCAAGATCCCTTTTTCTGCTACTCTCTTGGACCAGGAAGGGACTTCCCAGGTTGGGCAAACCTAACAGTCAGTTCAGTTAGCACCCAGATTTCCTCCCACCAATGTGCAAGTCTTGCAATGCAAAGGATGGTTTGTTTTTGTGTAGGAACAAACAGCAGATTTTAGAAGTAATATGTAAGTATCCTAATATACACACCTGAATTCTTTACATAAAGGGCCACCTCTTATCTGGCACCTGGACTATAAGGCAAAGTGGAGTGCAGACAGACAGGTGGGCAAGGCTTCCCCTCACCCATCAGTAAGTTTTTAAGTCGATCTACCTTGTGTTTGCAAGCTTATCCTAATGTAAAGAAATTCAGGTTAGTATGTTAAGAAAAATAAAAGTTACTTTTAAAATTTGCTATTTCTTTTAGATTTTAAAGCTGCTGATAGTGGGAAGTACTTTAGTATTATATGAGGCACATTCCAACTCACCCCAGCATTGTGGATTTAGGGCCAAACAAATTAAGGAATTTTAACTGGTAATGAAGTCCTTTCCCTGCAAGATATAAAAAATTCCCCCATGGATCTTGACAGAAGTGTAGATTCTTGTAAATACTGTAAAGATTTCCAATGTAATATAATGGAGACTGAAGCCAACTGCATTTTTATGGTTTATGCTGAGGAACATTACAGTTCTTTGTATATTATTATTATTATTAAAACAGTTTAACCAAACCACCGAGCTGATAATTCTAATTTATCTTCAACGATGATGGCTAAATCTAGGGGTTGGATATGGAGTTTATAGCAATGCCTTTGAGAATAGGGGTGCACTTCAATAGGCCTCAATTTTTACAGCCGAGATGTATGGTATTCTAACTGCTATTGAAAAAAATAGCAACTATGGATGAGGGCAATTCCCTTATTCTCCAATGCCAGACATTTTGAAATACACTTGGTGTTTTTAAATCTGTCAGTCATTTAACTTTAACATTTTACAGTGGATATATATCATTGAAAGCAGACTAAAAATAACATTTTGCCGAGTCTAGCACATGAAAGCCTATGGCAATGAAGACGGTGACAGAGTAGCAAAAATGACAGCAGCTGAGCCACTTCCAAGGAAAATTCCCCCAAAATATGAGCTTTACTACAAAGCACCTAGGAAGACCATTGGAACTTTATAAGTTCCAACAAAATGAAAGAAATTACATCTGTTATATATCTGTGAAAGTATGGAAATATACTAGGAGATGGGAGATGGTATCAGGCGATTACACAGAGTAGCAAAATGACAGCAGCTGAGCCACTTCCAAGAAAAATTCCCCAAAATATGAGCTTTACTACAAAGCACCTAGAAGACCATTGGAACTTTATAAGTTCCAACAAAATGAAAGAAATTACATCTGTTATATATCTGTGAAAGTATGGAAATATACTAGGAGATGGGAGATGGTATCAGGGCGATTACACACAAGACATATCCTATTAACCAACATTCGACGAATAATGATCAGCCTTTTTGCAAAGATTGCCTGGTCTCCTGGACACAGGCTTTTGATGGTTGAATGCCCCATCTTGAGGATCTGAGGAATTGACACCTCTTCGAGGCTTGTGATGAGGATGGCAGTTTTATCCTTGCAGGGATTCTTGGAGATGATGTTATTTATAAAGCCAGTGGAATTTTTAGATTTTTCTTGGCTGGTCTCCTGGAAGGAATCTAATTTCAATTCTGATTTTTACTACTTTTATAATGAACCCTAAATGGTTTTAAATTAACTTGATTTATGTTATCAGTGTCAGTGACCTTGGTAGTCAAGATGCCTGATAACTTTTAATCATTTATTCATTCCTTCTTGGAATATTTATTGTGCCACTACAGTAATATGCTTTTCCATTTACTTTACCAAAATGTTACATTTGAGTCAAACTCTTCACAAAATTAGTCAAAATAACAGGAAGATGAACAATTAAAGAAGGGTCTCTTTTTAAAGCATCTTCCTCCTGCCCTCTGACACCAAACTCGTTAATCACAATATAATAATTTTCCTCTTCACTAAGAATATTGATAAAAACAGAATCACATAGGTTACAATGTTAGAGTAAATGATGACAAATTTTGAAATTAATAATTTGCATTCTTCCTAACACAAACCTGAGGTCTTTACTTATGGGATTAACTTTCAGTGCAAACTGCAGCCGGTCATTTAACTAGAAAACAAGGTGGTTACTGGTAGTTGGCTACCGATGATTGGGGAGGAAGCCCCGCCATCCAGTTGGTATGCATTCACTTTACCTTTTTGGTCCAGGTTGCAGAATGAGGGGTGGCTAGTGGTGGGCCATTTATGTAAAGACCTAAGGTTTGTATGTTAGGAAAAATACAAATTACTTCAAAAATTTGTCATTTGTTCCTAAACATATACAAACCTTCGGTCTTACACATCGGAGACTTACTTTTTGGTGGGAGGATTCTGAGTAAATCTCTGAAATGCCTGGTAATTCGCCTCACCTGGGGCCTCTTTTCCTGGTCATGAAAGAGCGATGGAAAGAGATCCATGCCTCTGATCTGTGTAGTGTTCAACTGCCAGACTTTTGGGCCTTTCGAATTAATGGGATGTAGCATCGATTCGAAGAAAGGTTTGGATAAACTTCTATTGTTGGGGACAATAAAGCTGATGATAACCAATGAGTTTGTTCAGTCCCTCTCTCCTCTTGCTAAAGAGAGGGTAGGACTTGCATCTATTAATCCAAATTGAGGCTAGATTATAGACAGGATACTCACTTATCTAGAACACCTGCATGCACACCCATCCAGCATGTGATTGGCTTGCTAACCATCCCTCTGCCCACTGGGAGAGGAAGGGTATAAAAGAGAAAGGTAGGAGGCCAGTCCCTCACACACCCTCTCCTTTGCAGCTGTACATCTTAGGTGAGATGCCAACTGTCCCTCAAGGGGAGCTGGGTGAGCTACCAGACTGCTGAGCAGCCACCACAGAACCCAAGGAAAAAGTCTAAGGGTCTTATGGGCAACGTCCTGAAGGTAAAAAGGAGGTGAATGTGGTCTGTCGTGATCACATTTCCTGTCCTCATACCTGTCTGACAGGTTCTTCCTGAATGCCCCTTACCTTGTGAAATCTCGCCTAGAATGTACTGTTGTCTACCACGTCAGCTGTGGAGTACGCCCGTTTGATCATTACACGAAGTCAAAAGAAATGGTGTTCCTGGACACCACTTCTTGGCTGAACTGAAACTAAAACGCATCGTCGGCACCCAGTATTGAAGGTCAAGTCCTTAGGTGGTAACACAAAAGGTCTTCAGTCACTTGGTAGCCACCAAGATCTTTAGATTTGGAACAATCACACACTGTTGGTCACTTAATGAATCAGACAGAACGGCAGGAGTGCATAAGCCTTAAAACTTGTATCACGGGTGCAAAAGATGTCTCAAAGATGCCAACAGCATCTGTCTTCCCAGACGGTCACCTATCCAAATACGGACCAGACTCAACACTGCTAAACTTCTCTGATTGGATGTGAAGCGGTGCTTTCAACATGGTGTGGTCGTTGGCTGTTATGCCCATGGTCCGGAAAGATAGAGCCAATCAGTAACAGCTTTGGTGTGCCAAGATTAGTGTGTCAAGATGGAAGGTCTAACTCAACTGTTTTTCAAGGTTGAACAATCCTTCGAAATGTTAAGGTGCCCAGACCAACTGTCCCTAACACCGACCCTAGTGACTGAACTTATCTGTCATACATCCACCATCTTCCCTGGAATGTGTCTGGTTGTGCTGAGTGTGCTACTGCTCACCTGTGCACCTGCACTGTCGGGAGGAGATGAAAGGACACTAGACTCCTCCTGTGTTGGCTATGGAACTACTTTGGTATAATTTCCTAACAACACCACAGAGCACCTATCCTCGGATCCTGAGGCTCTTGAAGGGCTAAGAAGTTCCAGGATATTTTAGTGTAGGTTTGGTTAGGCTAGGCTAGGCTAGGTTAAGTACCCAACCTAACCTCTTGAAGTGCAGGTGACTGCCATTCTGGTTGATGCCTCGAGACACCAAGTATCTCCAGAGGGGAAGCATGTAACAACACTCCAAGGAGATACTTGTTGTTTAACCATTAGGCTAAGACCTGTCTCTCTTCTCTGAAAGAGGAAGGGAAGGAATGGAGAGTCCCTTGTCAAAGACCAGTACCTCTCCAATCTGCATTGAAGGGAATGAAGGAGAAGTCGCCCATGAAGAACCGGCCTCCCTGGTGACAACAGGTAACCGAAAGTGGCTTGTAACTGCCGAGCTGGTTGCCCTTGTCGAGATGAGGACAACCTTGCTGTTGTATATGTTAGCCTTGCAGATACTTATTCTTGCTAAGGTGAGAGTTCAGACTTCTTAAGTCCATGCAACTCTCACGCTGCGACCATCTTGAACCAAGTCTGTTGAACAGGTCAGAGAAGAATGATCTATTACTGGTTTCCAATTACCTGCCACTTTCTCTATGAGAGAGGGTTGGCTGTAGAAATCGCGAACCAGATTGTAAGATTTCCACGATGAATTCACTCGGCATTGCAGGGCAAGATTCTTCAACAACCCGGAACGAATTGGTGGACATGGACCGGATGGTTGATGAGGAGTGGTAGGAACTCGAAGGGAAGTTGATATCCTATCAAAGGACATCTACTATGCAGGTTTTAGCCACCGTAATATGATGCTTAAGGCTACGGGCACTCCCCACCAGAGGCTGCATGTGGGAGGGAAGCCATGTAGGCATCTTATTCTTCAATTGCTTCTGTGGTCCCCAAAGGAACTTAAGAACTTTACTGACTTGGCTGTATGATGACCAGTGCTTAAGACCGATCCCAAAATGTATTGTTCTGAGGGTGACTTGAAAGAGAAGAGGATCGGTCCTGGCTCTGACGTTTCTACCTGGCACACTATTGGTTCCATGTGTACCACCCATAAATGGATCGGTACTGACGAGTCTTGAAGGCTTGACACAAAAACTTTTGACTCCAGTTGACGTTACAACCGAGTCATCGAGAGAGGTTGAGGGAACCAGAGAGGAAAGCTTAGAATTCTTCGAACCGATCCAAAGACTGAAGACTCAACGGTATATGAGGGCAGCGGATGATCTGTGGAAAGAGGAGGCGACGCTTGTACAGGTCCCTGAGAACAGTCAAATACACACGGCCCTGAAAATAGCTGCTACGAGGCACTCTAACCTAATCTAACCTAGGGACATGGAAAAAAGAAAAAAAAAGGGGGGGGGGGCTGGTGCAATACTAGCATACATCTCTGGAATCTGCATCCCAGCCACGCAAAGACGGCTGGGGGAACATCTCTCATACAAGGAGAATGGTCTCAGTAATGTGAGGGCGGCCGATGCTGTCTCTCAGGGCCACCAGTCTGTCTTAGTCATGACTGTGGCCTCAATCTTCATCCCATGACGAGTACCTACAGAAGACACTGCGACTGCACCCTCACGAGGAAAGAAGTCCAATCATAGGAGTCGAATATCAACAAAACACCAAAAGACGCACGGCCATGGGGCCTGTCAGAGTCATGGACATCTATGTGGTTTACACAAAACTTAAAACTGCAGTCAGCAACATATGGGGATCTGAAGAAACCAGTGCTGTCGAAACTGGAACTATCCTCGACTCTGGAAGAGAATCGATTGCCAAAGTTGAGTGGGAATAAATAAGCAAATATTCCTATCCTACCTGTAGAATGTCGAAGTCTTCGTGGATAAACATGGCCGTGAAAGGTCATCACTCAAGCAACGACGGCTGTACGAATCTGGCAGAACAATCCCGTACATTCGGATGTAGTCACTGCCGAAAATGGATGTTAGCAGCTCCAGGAAGATTGCTGCAAAATCACGGACGTGAGTTGGGGTTGGGGGAATGCATAGACCTGCCACTGATTCCACATGATGATGTCCACAAAAGTGCCATCGATGTCCCTCGCCCTATTGTGAAGGTAGAAACGCTCCCAGAAAAGCGATCGTTCACCAGGGAACTCCCCGTGAAACATAGAGCGGAGGCGCTGCCCCACAGTGCTGGGGAGATGGTGAAAATCTTGTTCACAACAACATGCACGGAAAGGCTGTTACAGATGTCGTATGGATGTGTCAGCCATCCATCCACACAAACGTGGTAGAGGGGAAACGTTCTCTGAAGAGCAATCCATCCACTATGAAACCTTCACACGAACATTGGGAAAATCTCTCAGAAGAGCCATCCCGTTCTCCTCCAAACCTCCACGTGAGTGTGAATGGGGGCCTGGCCCTGGATGTGCCATGCCACGGCAATGTTCCAGGGTGGGAATGTGCAGGGAAGAAGCAGCATCCACATACTTGACAATCACTAAGCTAAGTAGAAGAGGCTCAAAGTCTATGTCCACTGGCAGGGGAGAGCATGAGGAGATCATATCAGCAAAAACAACCAAAAGGAGTTGTATCTCGGTCGTGCAACATTTGTAGAAGGGACACAGTCATGCAACATCTGCGCAACCGCGCTTATTTTCCTTAGAGAGCAAATCTCCGGCTAAAGACGTTCAGCAAATTGCAGAAATGTTGCACTGTCACGGTCATGTAACAATATGGCAAAGGCAAAGCTACTGACTACCCAGGGCCACTCTCTTTCTTCCACAGTCATGAAACATATTAGACTCGAGCATGCAACATTGCACGGATGCATATACTTCCTTCCTTGGAGAGAGTATCTTCAGCTTAGATGTCTGGAAAACTGCGGCAACATCACTGAAAGTGGCAACCAAGAACTGTTCTCGAAAGGAAACTTGCAGGGAAGAGTAAGTATAAATACACTAGGAAGACTCACTTTGGCACTAGAGATATGCTTGGCTGTGCTCAGAAGGACAACAGGAGGAGGAGGAAGATGAAGTTCTGGGCGGGAGCTGCACTGATGGCAGACGCACGGTCAGGGAGGAAAGCCTGGGGAAGATATGGTCTTGGCCAACAACAAAACACAAAGGAGAAGGATCTACTTCTGCAAATCCAACATCGAATGGTGACTCGTCTTCCTTACAAAATCCAAAATCAAATGGCGATTCGTCTTCCTTACAGCCATTGTGTATTCTTCCACCCAACTGCAATACAGCATACAACAACGAAGAATGTGAAGGCGGAGATGTTTCATCATGGAAGCTACCCAGGTCTTCTCATCCTATAGAACAGGAACGAGAGGAAGAGAAGGGAGCGTAGGAACACCCGACAACAACCCAGACAAAGTAAGAACTGTAGACGGGAACAGCTACTGGTCTTGGAGACGACTTCCCAAAATTGGTAAACTCTAAGGTCCTGCAACATTAACCTCCACTTCTTCCTCATGTAAAGGGAGAGGAGATTCCATGCTCGAAGGCAAGCAGAGGTCTCATACAACGGGTTAACAAACCCTGCACCAAGTAGGAGAACCCTCCTCCGTCTCAAGCTCTACAACATCTGAAAGAGTAAAACATTACAACATTCCAAGTAAATGTGTAGCCAAAATAAAAACTTTGCTTGTTTCAGAGAGAAAACACTTCAGAACAAACAGAAACAGATGTAGCACAGGGATTTTTGATAAAATGAGGTTGGGA
This sequence comes from Macrobrachium rosenbergii, assembly GCF_040412425.1. Classification (NCBI taxonomy): domain Eukaryota; kingdom Metazoa; phylum Arthropoda; class Malacostraca; order Decapoda; family Palaemonidae; genus Macrobrachium; species Macrobrachium rosenbergii. Next base: position 107,930,179 of record NC_089752.1, read on the forward strand.
AGGCATCTAAAAATAGAATTGTTGGTGGCGAGAGGCAGAACCTCTCTCCTTGGATGAGTAATAGAAAAAAGATATAACAAAATAAAAGAACAAACACCAAGGTAAGACAAGAGCTGGGTTTGCGTTATGTCAAAAGGTAAAGCCTAGCTAGAGAGGACATCAAAGAAAAAGTCTCATAGGCTAAAACAAGTTGGTAACAACTATGCAGCATAACTGTGTAGGAAATACTACACAGCAAGAAAGAGCAGAAAGTAAACAGTAGAACATGTTGCATTGTTCCAAATAAGCAAAATATCTCAAAACAACAATATACTCAAAAACGAAATAAAACTAAGTCGAATGGCAGGCAGCAGAAGAGACACGTCTGTCTCAGACTGCGGCCAAAACAAAGTGAATGCATACTAACTGGATAGTGGGGCTTCCTCCCCTACTGTCAGTAGCCAACTACCAATAAGCACCTTGTTTTTTAGTTAAATGGCCAGCTCCAGCTTCTGCTGAAAGTTAATCCCATGTAAAGACCTAAAGTTTATATATGTGTAGGACCAACTAATTTTTAACATAACTTTCAAGAGTAAAATATATATAAAATAGTACAAGGTATCTTCAAGAATAAGTTATTGGTGTTTCAACAACAGAAAGTAGAATTTTACAAGTCTTGGACAAATTGAAATTCAAAATAGATGAGGAGAGCAAAACAAAAGTTCATTACAACATTTTAATAACCATAAGAAAAGGATTCACTGATGAACCGACAATGAAAATTTGTCAGCCATGAATGGTAAAGTCAAACCAAATCTAGTTTGGCATGTTTGCGTTATGAATATATGTATAGAAATGTGTTACACACACAACACACACATACTTACATATATATAATGTATGTATGTAGGTGAGTGTGACGTACTTGTGTGGAAATATTAGATATAAATTTGAAACCCTCATTTTTGTCCAACGTAACTGCAAATACAAAAAAAAAAAAAAAAAAAAAAAAAAAATTGGTTTGTCTTTTTTCCAAAATTCCATACAATTCCTAAATGGTACAAGTTATTTACAGACATGATAATCATTTCATGACAATTTGTCATGTATAATATTCAAAACTGCACCGGCAGTAACAATTTTCAGAAAAAGACTCTTAATGAAAACAATTACAAATCACAAGTTTTCCTTCTCCTCCGAAACAGTAACTCATTAAAATGAAGAGTACATAAACCAAGCATTAATCATACATTCCTTAATATTTACACTAAAAATTTTCAAGAAAAATTGTTTTATATTTGAACAACTAACAAATCATCAATATCTATAAAATAAAAAGGAAATTTATAAAACTTGTTCCGTTCAAACACTAGTAATGTGATTCCTATATATGACCAAACAAAATAGTGAATCACAGTTTCAGAAAACCCTGCTTTTGGTGTTTTAGCTGTATCACCTTTTTGGTAAATTGCATAATGTCTTTTATCTACACTCCTCCCATGAAGTGTGCTTAACATCATAGAAAAAACCTCCTTGCTGTCTGGGTCCCTTTCACCATTGTATGTTTATATTTCAGGGTTTCAAGCATTTTTTCCAATAATGACAGTACTGTACAGCACACTAAAAATTTAAAGATCAACTTTTCAAAGGTCATCTTTACATCTGACAGCTATTCACTCATTTAACAATGCTCTTCAACTATGAAACACATTCTCTGCAATTATCAGTGGTTTGCTTCTTGTCTGCAACTAACTGCCAGGTGACATTCACCTTTATTCGTTTATTACCAAGCCAAAGCAAGTTGGATCGTCACAGTTAGGCTTGAAGAAAAAAAAATTTCATTGATCACTACTAATTATATCTTCAAAACATATTCAATTTATTCAGTACTTAATGCAGGTGCTGTAATGACAATTATCGCATACACCAAACAAAATAGCTAACTGTACATCACTTACATTTATTCAGGGACACCTGTCAGAGAAACACCAGGAGGGGCAGGCGTTGGAGAGCTCATATGTCGCGTCTGTTCTTTAACAATAGGATAAAAGTAAGGATGTTCCATTGCTTCGTGAGCTGTTAAGCGTTCCTGATGATCATATCTTAAGAGTTTGTCTAAAAAGTCCAGGGCTTCTGGCGATACTAAATGTTGGTTTTCACTATGGACAAACCTTTCCCATCGTTTTCGAGAATGCCTGTTCAAAATCAAAGGAGATTAATTATGAAGCAAAACATCATATTTCAAGTATCATGATTATAAGTTTTCCCTTGTGTTGAACATGGTATTTTAATCTACAAAAATAAAGAGGGGTGTATGTACATTGGTCTGCCAATATCAATGAAAGTTGGGGTCAAACTTCCTCTCTCCCCACACTTTGACATTTTTTGGTTCAAATATAATTATTTGATATAATTGACATATTTTACTTATCTATTATTTGGACAAACTAAAAAATTTATGGCAATTTTATCGTATATTAAGAATGTTATGCTAGTTTTTTATCTAACCACTGTATAAATTAATACAGTACTGGACTTGGCAGAAAATTACGGTAATTGTGGAAAATACGAAGAATTGCTGTGTGCAGTGGCTAAGACTAAATAAATTAATGGTATGATTAACCTGTACTCTGTGCATGTGTTTATAACTATACTAAGATATATAACTAATTAATAATGCTTAATTAATTGTACTCATGGGAAAAGTTTACCTAGAAATTACATATTGGATCTACCAGTTGTTAATAATAACAATAGTAATAATAATAATAATTTGCTTTTCAGGCTTAGTGATGTTGGTCAGCAACTGGCCAATATTCATATTGGAAAGGGACAGTGCGAGATGAGGGTAGTGTTTTTATTGAATTATTCATTCAAAAACTCGTAGATTTCTTCGCGGTCTTGTTCGGTGATTTGGATTCTGGATTATTTTCTTATTTCAGGTACCATCGACATGTTTCAACCAACTCGATGGTCATCCTCAGGACATGGTTGAGAAGGATCTGGAGAAACAAGGCACTCGCATTGGTACTTATGGAGGGGGGGTCCTTGATCAGTGATGAATTATGATTGGCTGCCCAGGTGGGTCGTCTCGGGCGGAGCCTGTTCTCCTGTGTTGATGTTTGGGGTTCATCTTGCGTGCGAGCAGCATTGTAGTGCTGAGGAGAATGTCGATTCTCAGATGCGAGATTTTGATTTGCTCGCTCACTATGGGGTCGTTCGGTGCAGGTCTCCTGGTGGCTGTGGGGAGGAGAGAGGTCTCCTGCGTAATGTTGAGGGTTGGTTTCTCCATCCCAATGTGCAATGCTTCCAGGAGATGCAGGTGGCGGTGGTCCATAGTTCGGTCAATTATTTCTATATTCGTGATTATGTCTTTTCTTGTGATTCTCTGGTTATGGGCAGTCCTGGCATAATTAAAGATGGCTTCCTCTTGGGCAGGAAATCCTCTTGGAGAAATGCATGGTGGTCATAACAATGTAAGTGCCGAGGCATCCTCGGACGGGGCATGAGTATCGGTAGACCACGCTGGCTTTCTTCAAGGGGTCCTGCTGAGAGGCGGCTGGATTGTTACACATCACCAGGCTGCTCGTCTTTTTGCTTTTGTAGTAAATGATCAGATGAATATTCTTATTGCAGCCAGTGGGGCAGACATCCTCGATGATATTCTTGAGGGCACATTCATCTTTATATTTTTGATGGAATTGCCCTTTGTACAAGAGCTCTATGCGTTCAGGGACATTGGGGCGAGGTTCCTGCCGGTACCATTTATCGATGTTTGATAGACTCTTCTACATTTTGGTTTGGATGTCCATTGTCGACGAGGGTCTGGGCTACATGTTCCTTTCTTTGTGTGTGTGTCATTCCAGGAGGAGCAGTGCGAGAGGGCTATCCTGACGTAGATGCTGATGGTGGAGCTCTTATACATCTCGGGGCACTTGCTTGCTCTGTTCTTACACATGCCCAGGTTCCTTGGATTCGTGTGAACCTTTGTAGAGAGTATGACATCCCTCTGCTCAACAAGGACGTCAAGGAAGGGGAGGCAGTGTTCTTGGCTACGTTAGATGGTGAAACTAAGGCAGCTATGGTTGTGGAAAGCACATCTCAGGTTCTCAATTTCTTCTTGTGAATTGGCGCCAAAGAAGGTGTCATCGATGTAGCGCACATATTATATCCTTGGCTGGTCGATGTTTTCGAAGAGCCTTTGCTCACCCCGTCGATCTGGGTGTACAAACAGCCATGGTGGTTAGAGAAAGGGGCCTTTTTGGTGCATATTTCCAAGAAGGCACAGAGGGCAAGCTCAGGGATGTTCAGGGATGGGGTGGTGGGGTCCCTATACACACAAAGATCATCTGGATGGTCTCATTGACAGGGACTTTGGTGAAGAGGGACTCCATATCCATTGAAGCAGTACATCCTCCGGGGGCATCATTCTTAGGGCCTCCAGGAACTCTGCTGACAACTTCAGGGTGTGGCTGTCCGGTGGGTAAGGGGTTAGGATGGTATTGAGCCTCTCCGGGACGTACGAGGTTAGGATGATTAGCTGGTATATCAGGGGAGGAATCTGACTGATGATGGGGCGCAGCGGGTAACCTTGCTTCTGCAGTTTGGCATTCTCGTAGATGTACCAGAGGTCATAGTCTCCTCTAACTGGTGGTAGGTGAAGGGCATTAGAAGCAGCACTGACCATCTCTACGATCCTGTTCACCTTCTGCCTGATCTCATTGACAAGGTTCTTAGGAATTCTTCGAGATTTGGTGCTGTCCGCCAAGATTTCATCCAACTTCTGATGGTATTCCTCGGTGAGACCATCCAGATGATCTTGGACTGTGTATATGGGGACCCCACCACCCCATCTCTGAACATCCCTAAGCATGCCCTCTGCGCCCTCTTGAAAACATGCACCAAAAAGGCCCCTTTCTCCAATCATCGTGGCCTTTCTGTGCACCCACATAATCACGAGTATAGAAATAATATAGAAATAATTGACTGAACTATGGACCACCACTGTCTGCACCTCCTGGAAGCATTGCACATTGAGAAGGAGAAACCAACCCTCAAGATTACGAAAGAGACCTTTCTCCTCCCCACGACCACCAGGAGACCTGCACTGAACGACCCCATAGCGAGCGAGCGAATCAAAATTTCGCATCTGAGAATCAACATTCTCCTCAGCACTACAATGCGGCTCGCATGCAAGATAAGCACCAAACATCAACATGGGAGAACAGGCTCCACCCAAGACGACCCGCCCGGGCAGCCAATCATAATTCATCACCAATCAAGAACAGCCCCCACTATAAATACCGACCCGAGCACCTTGTTTCTCCAGATCCTTCTCGAACACATCCACAGGATGACCATCGAGTTGGTCGAAACATGTCGACAGTATCTGAAATAAGAAAAGAATCCAGAATCCAAACCACCGAATGATACCACGAAGAAATCTACAAATTTTTTAATGAATAATTCAATAAAAACACTTCTCTTATCTCACACTGTCCTTTTATGATATGAATATTGGCCAGCTGCTGACCAACATCGCTGAGCCTGAAAAGAGAATTATAAGAAAAATAGAAAAGATCCTGTATAAGATAAACTTGCAAAATACAGCCATCCTTTCCAATAAGACCTGTCTGAAAGAGGGTCTACTTGCCTCAAATAATAATAATAATAATATAATAACAATAATAATAATAATAATAATATTATTAATAAGGGGTTTAACCATACCACTGAGCTGAAAATTCCACCTATCACAGCTGGTGTAAAATAAATAAAATATTTTACTTAACCTGCAACTCCCTCAAAATAACACAAATAGAAAAAAAACTGGGTAAAATTTCCTATATAACCACAACTTGATATTGCTGTGGACTGATATCTGGGCATTCCCTTACAATATTTCATTTAATTAGTAAATAAATAGGCCTGTTGTTGTCTTCCAACTTGTGCCATTTGGCGCTTACGAAATCGTCATTCATCAAAGTGATTTTTGTCAACTTTTCCCTTTTAAAGGGTTAGACGCACAAAGAAAGTTTTCCATTCTTGTGTGCCTTGTGCTCCATATTATTATTAGCTATTCAATTACATTTTTAAAAATCAAAAATAAATTACAACACAATAAAAACTCAATACAAATAAAAATAAAAATTCAAAAACTAATTTTAAAGTTGGAAAAATATATGAGAGTTATCTTTACATTCAACCAGAAGGCTTGAGTACTATGATCATGAAAATGTTAAGGGGAAAATATTTTGTTATAACAGTCATTCATTCATAAAATCGCAATAGATATGTTTAGTAATTACTGTACCGTAATACCCCGAACTTGCGCAAATTCACAGACACGCAAACTTTCATTGGAGCCTAACTAATTATCATACACAAGTTTTTCACAAAAACGAGAATATTGAGAAACCCAGCAAGTGTCAATTTTAAATTTTTTATGTAATTTATAAGTTTTCAAGCTTTTATGTGTAAATTAAATAACATTAAATACTAGAAATAATAATTTCTCTCTCTCTCTCTCTTTCACTGCGATGAGAGAATTTTTATGGTATATGTTTGTTTTGTATGATAAATTTTTTACCAAATAATAAGTAATTTTATTTGAATTTGGCTTCCAGTGTAAGTCTTGTATACAGAAATGGGAAATCTTTGGAATTGTCATGAGGTGAGGTTTAAAATGATACACTTGAGAACCCAATTTGGGCTTTCAGCTGTCCAGGAAGCAAAGTACAGTGCTCTGAAGCTCGGTCTTTCAGCCTTTATAGGCACCTGACTATTTTTAAATATGAAGCATATTTGTTGACAACATTGTGGATGTTTAATATTTTGTCTTTTGTTTTCTATTTTTCCCACTGTTTTATGAGTTAAAAGAAATAGGAAAGGGATAACATTGCTGAAAAAATTTTTTTTATTGTATAGAGAGAGAGAGAGAGATTCATCATTAAATTTTTTTGTAAGCTTTTCCCTGAAGGGTTTTGATCTGCAGTGAATTATCTACACTTTCTTCTGTCACATAAACTTTCTGCCTGAACTCTAATCAGGTCTAGATCTTCAGCCATCTCCTCTTTATGATTTCCTGGGTCTTTCTATGGGTCTTTGTCCTACTACTAAATATTTGTTGCCTCTGACCAACTGCTCCCCAGCCTGTAGATACCACATCTCTATACCAATCCACATTCCTAATACAATCATCCCACAGTGCTCTGGCCACAAAGCGGAATATTTGTCTGTAATACATTTTCAAAATCTCCTCCATTTTCCTTGTCAGTGCCCATGTGTTGCTTGCATAAAGCAGCACAGGCCAGCCCTGTGAAAGTCAAGAATGCTAACTCAGTGGTCTGGTTTAACTATTTAATAACAACTACAGTATAGGCAATCATAAGGTTGTATGTGTGTGACTGCCTGCTTGTTTGTGTTTTGTGGTAATGTTTGAGGAGGCATCCATCTTTTGACGATGTGCTGAATCAGGTAGGATGTTAAAGCAGGCTGGGGAAAACACATTTAAATACCAGACAAAATTCACTGTTACAGTCTTTTAAGAAATTGTAATGAAATATGTTTTAATGCATAAACACTTTATAAACAAGCCCATTAATCTCAAGATGCTCTGTTCTTTGTAAAACTAATTTCGGCCACACAGTTAGCCTGAAAAGAACACACCTGCTCTATGTGGTGGGCCTCTTATCATCACCCACATCATACTCATAAGATAGTGCCCTTCTGGGGATCAAATTAGTGCTGGGGTACGAGGAGGGCATAATTCCCAAAGGTTAATGGGTATATGTAAAAATTATACTTTTAAAAGTAACAACATCACTTTTTCATTACAACCCATTGATCATAACTTCTGAAAGACTATGTAGGAGGGAGGATGAGAGATGAATATGTTAAATGTGTAATGTAGCACTACTTTATCTTTAAATATACTGTATTTCATAATAATCCTACCAATAAATCCTAAAATTTATACAACAGCAAAACACGTTTTCAAGCAAGCTGAGCCCGGCCGGAGAGTCGAACCCGGGCCCAGCAGAATGCTAGCCGAGTACGATACTGACCCATCCAATGAAGAACTTTAATGCCAATAAAAAATAATATAGGAGAGAGAGGGAAAGAGATTGTTGGGCCCACGGTAAGTGCGAATTGTTTCCTAACATAGTGCACAAAGAGGAAAGTGATGTTTGTGTGTGTGTTCACTATCCACCCTCAGAGGCACAGCCAGGAAAACATCAGTAAACATGAGTGCATCTGTTCATTCACTCCAAAATATTTTGATCATTTTTACCAGACTCAGGTGAGTCTATTAAGTTATGAAATCCATTACGCTGAGGTGCCACTGTACATCTCTACTAAAATTGTGCAGTTAGCTTTGGTACCACTGCATAACACCTTTTAAATTTTTTACCTTCAAATGGTTTGATTCCATTGCCTGAGGAGAAAAGTTTCACCAGCAACTGAACAATGAATCACCTTAAACAATGGCTAAAACATCTGGCAAAGATTCTATGTTTAAGCTATTCTATTTCTCATTACCAACTTTTCCTTTCTTGTCCAACCTAATTTATGGCTACCATTGTCTATGCTGAGGAAAAGCTGACTCCCCAGGTACAAGGGTCAGTTTCTGAAAGTCCATTCAACTAAAAAAAACACCGATTCACTACCTACAACGAACAGCATCACTGACAGATATGCCATCTGTACTGGCTCTATATATGAAACCCCATATAAGTCTATTATTTATCAAGTACCAGATATAGGGGTGTAACAAATAGGAAGGCTATAGGGAAAGGTTATGTACCATTTCAACATGTAACCTACACTAAGAATTATAATAATTTTCAACAAATATCTCTCTTGCTCAGTTATTTTGATATTAATTTTTGGCATCAGGCATTTCACAACTCTAATAGTAGTAGAAAATATGCTTACCTTCCAAGAATGTCATTGAACCTAGGATCTAGTTCTATCTGATATTTTTCAACATACTCATAGAGCTCCTCTGTTCCCAAGACTTTTGCAATTCGCACCAACTGATCATAGTTATCATGACCATGGAAGAAAGGTTCTTTACGGAAGATCATACTGGCCAGCATACATCCTAAGGACCACATATCGAGTGAATAGTCATACATCTGGAAGTGAAGAAACATACCTCTATTATACCTGTAATTTAAACGTAAAAATTAAAAAACTTAACATCTGAACTAAATTCACAGCAACTCTACCATGCATTCTAATTTAAAATTACAGCAAAATATTTCGAGTACATACCTGATAATCTACGAGGAGTTCGGGTCCTTTAAAATATCTGGATGCCACTCTCACATTATACTCCTGGCCTGGATGGTAAAATTCTGCTAAACCCCAATCTATGAGACGTAACTTACGATTTTCATGATCAATCATAACGTTATGAGGCTTAACATCTCGATGCATTATTCCCATACTATGACAGTAGTCTAAAGCCTATAGAGAGGAAAAGTGAAGTTAGTATATCTTACAGACTGAAGATCAAGTATTCAAATCAATTTAACTACATTTCCCACGGTCAAAGCTAATACCCAATAAATATATCCTAAAATACAGAAAGTAAGAATACTAAATAAATGCATTTCAAAGAGAAAAAACAAATAAAAGATGGTTGATGTTTGAAAACAAAATAAAATGTAATTCTCTCTTATTAGTGTGCTTTTTTTTCTTATATGATCAAATTGTAGATTATAAGTAGTTTTGATCACATTTAAAATGAACCTGTGATAATGAAAGAATGCTGCCCAAAGCAAACAATAAACAGTACAAGCAGGATAAATTATGTCAACTCGTCAAGTGGTTTTATAAAGAGTCTACACACAGGCTATTACTGGATGAACCCTAGTGAGTGAGTTCATCGAAATTTTGTGACAAGTGGAAAATAGTGACATAAAAGACTGGTGCATTGCACTTGCACCATATTCAGGGATGAAATGAAACTGCTCTGGCTAATCAGGTAATTCAATACCACAGAGCAAGGAAATAATGACAGCATATAACTGGTGTTCTGTTAATACAATATTTTAAAAGATTATTATAATGAAAGAAAGGAATGTTATTATTCTTTAGTACTTAAAACATCATGATTAAAAACTGCATGCACTAATATATTTACGTCTCACCTTTAAAAGTTCATACAAATAGTAACGAATATCATAATCATTTAGTGTCTGATACAGCTGCTTGAAATCGGTGTTGTTTACATGTTCAAACACTAGAGCAGGAGTACGTGAAACTGGATCTTTCACTACAGCTTGGAGTGTGATAACATTTGTCCCACCTCGAAGATTCTCCAAGATCTTAATTTCTCTTTTAATCTTCTTTTTCTTGACAGGCTACGGAAATGGAAAAGAAGACATCTATAAGAATATTTGACAAAAGCTAAGTAATAGCCATTTAACAGTTTGAAGCCTAACTTATAAATGAATGAACAGGTTATAAGAAACACATCCCAAGCAAGTTATATTTATGTAAATATGCAAATTCTTACCTCTAAATGCCCAACTCCCAATATACAAAATCTATATTAAGGTGGATGATACTAGACTAATTGCATCTTCCAGGATAAAGGTAATTTTTACATGTGCTGACAGGCTAGAAGTGCACATGCCTGAGTGCCATGACTGCTAGGGAACAAACTTTGCAAGTGATATTAGGCTGAGATAAATAAATCACAAGTGAGGCAATGGGCTAGTGGAAGTTTTGCCTAATGCTGAATACAAGTTTTAGTGGAAGTTCTGCCTACTGCTGAATACAACTTTTGCCCCTTGTTGGTATAGGAAACTTTTCCCAAGACATTTAGCAAGATAAAATTTTGCACCTGATAAGCAGTTTAGTTATTACATAAAATCATAAAATAACCTGTACATGCTCATAACATCACAGCCACTTATAAAACCACTGGTTCCGTAAATGTATCTTTACATTCTTGTGAATTCGGTATGCAGTGCAATTTTTTCATTTTATCATCTTGTAAAGATGTTTTTGATTGGTATCAATTTTTACATGTGCTAAGAGTTTCCAGTCTGACTGGCATAACTGTGTGTGGAATTTATTATACGTAATATCCGTATCACAATGATCAAATCTCTTTTTCTTTATTAACCCTTAATGGACGGGCATCATCATATAAGTATCTACAATATGTTTTGAGTGACATACAGGCTGGCTAACTCATATGAATATTAATATAACGCCATACAATTTGGATTAATTTAGCGGGAAAGATGTTCACAGCACTTCAATGATCAATAAATGACTTATGGCAACTGTGTACCCCAGCACAGGACAGAGGGGGGATTCATGTGCCTTGAGACTTGATGGGGGAAATGTATTGCCCCTCGCTATCTCATGACATCTTTTAATTTATTTGCTCACAAATATACCCAGGGATTGCTGTTGGTTTTAGTTCTTATTTTTTATGATAGTATGTCAGCTATAATTGTAATTTTGCAAAGGAAAGTGCCAAGAAATAGAAAGAACATGTATACCTCACAAAAAGTTACTGCCTCTCCCCATCTCAGTATATCTCATAAATAATTTATAACAAATATACTCAGAATCTACTAATGATTTTAGTTCTTATCTGTTATGATATTGGGTGAGCTGAAATTATAATTTTAAAAAATAAAATATATTATAAAAAAACCTGTATAACTTGGTAAAATTAGCATATTTTTATGAATGTCTTGTAAAAGAGGGCCCACACAGGGTTGTCAAATCCCATGGAAGGTAAGGAAAAATTTTTATTACAATTTTTTTCCTTACACCATGTGCATTTGCATATCTTCCTTTTTCCATTGATATGTTTTTTTCTTAAACTGGCCAACCTTAAAATCTGCCTGTCTGGGGGGTGTGTTTAATATATATTTACCCTGTCCCTTAAGGGTTAAATTCACCCCAAAATTGATCACCTAATAAAACCATCCCCTTGCAGCAATGCTGCTAAGTCAGTGTACAGATGAAATACAGGGCTTAATAGAGTATCCCTTAATGGATGGGCATCATATGATGATCTATAACAGGTTTTGAATGATGGACAGGCTAACTCATATGAGTATTAATATTACGTACCATACGGTTTTGAGGAATTTAGCGGAAAGATGTTCATAGCACTTCAATGGTCGACAAATGACTTATGGCAACTGTAGTAGCTCGGCAAAGAAAAGAGGGTGAACAGTGTGCCTTGAGACTTGATGGGGGAATGTATTGCTCATCTCTCTCTCATGGAATCTTTTTATTTGCTCATAAATATACCCAGGGATTGCTGTTGGTTTTAGTTCTTATTTTTTATGATAGTATATCAGCTATAATTGTAATTTTGCAAAGAACAGTGCAAAGAAATATTAGAAAAAATATGTATACCTCACAAAAAACTACTGTATCTTCCCCATCTCAGTAATCTCATGAATATTTTACAAAATAAACGTGCGCAGAATTCGTTACTGATTTTAGTTCTGATCTGTTATGATACTGAGTGAGCTCTATTATAATTTTAAAAAATAAAATAAAACATATTAGAAAAAAAAAACATGTATAACTTGGTAAAATTACCATATTTTTACGAGTTTCTTGTAACATAGGCCCCACACCAGGTTGTAAATAGTAAATTTCAACTTACCGTGGAAGGTAAGGAAAAATTTTTAGAATTTCTTTTTTTTTTACACCATGTGCATTATCATATCTTCCTCTTTCCACTGATGAGTTTTTTCTTAAATTGGCCAACCTTAAAGTTTGCCTGGTCTGTGGGTGTGTTCAATACATATTTAGCCTGTCCCTTATGGGTGTACTTTTGCCTCTAAAAGTACTCGTGCTTCCACGAGTATTTAGCCTAAAATCATTGGATTTGAGAGCTTGGGAGGATATCCAGGTGGATTGGTACATAAGTTATTGATCTTCGATGGGATTTTCAACCTACTTGTACTGATGAAATCAGCTGTGTTGCCATATCATATAGAATTTTATGCTCCATTCTACTCAGTGAAAAAACAAACTGTAGCACTGATGATTCTTTCTTGTGGTGCCTCATTGCCTTAGATATCTTTTCTAACTGACAGCTTCCATTTTACACCATCCATATTAACGTTCATTACTTTTTTTTTCTGTTAAATTCACCCTCATAACCCCTCCTCATCATCTCTTTCAACTTAATTTTCTTCTTGCAAATAATAGGTGTCTTTAATTACAGCAATCACTTATCTATAAATGAAAGTGGCTTTGCAGTATCCCAAATACCAAACTTCCAGTATTAAAAAAATATACCAAGAAATTATACTTCCTAACAATCCAGTTACATACATCTTAAAAGATAACACCAGGAACCCTACAGTCAGAAAAAAAAGAGGGGGTTGGTTACCTACAACAAACACACCAATCCACTTCATTATAAAACTATGTTATTACCTTAAGAATTTTCACAACACATTTTTCATTATTGTTGATGTTCACAGCCTCAAAGACTTCTGAATATTTTCCTCGCCCAAGTTTTCTGACGAGCTGATAGTCATCTTGTTGCCTGAAAACAAAAGAAATCTTTAATTGTAAAGAAAACTTTCAAAGGTAGCATTTCAATAAGAAATGTGTTGCAGTACAAAATATTGTACAGCTAGCCTTGATTATTTCTTTGTTCCCTTATATATAACTTCTGTTTCTATAGGGTTTCAAACCCAAATTTTTTACATGGATACTCTCCTGGCCCAACCACGACTGGCTGAAGCTTAAAAACATGGTTCTAAATTTGGCAGTCTCCCTTGTGAGGAGCTGTGGGTAACTGCCAGCGCACACAGTATGAAGGGCATCAGTTTCTCTTCAACTGACATTGTGTAGACATTTCACTCATATTCTCATCATGGCTTTTGTTAAAACTGTGATTTCTATTGATTATTTGTGCTTGGTGGCTTTAGAATAAAGCTCTTCTGCCCTTCAGTTTGTAGTGTTGTATTGAGAATGATGGTGCCTTAGAATTCCTCTTTTTGCAAATATGATAAGCGTTGATATTTTAGCATGACTGTGAGAGTCCACTTTCTTATCAACTTTGCCAATAACCTCTTTCTTTGTTTGCAACATCCTAGCCTCCTTCCCTTACCCCCTCCACTGCAGATGGGATAGAGCATTATGGAGGACCAACTTAAGTTTTCTAATCCTTCTCCTCTTCCATTATCATCACCTTCCCCACGCCTTAGGAAGAGGAGGAAGATGGCACAAAAGGTGCCCCTCAGCAAGGTTAATAGTCTTCAAATGTCCATCTCTCCTTCGGTAGGCTTGACAGCAATACCAGTAACCATTCACGAGGGCTAGTAATCATGGGCACGAGGGGTGGTGGAATGACTATTTCTTCTAGAGACAGGCCGCTGTGGTAGGGGTCTGCTCATGCACTCTCTGACATGACTGGTCATTCCTAGCCACCTGCTCTCTATCCTTGATACCTGAGAGTTACCTAGATTTGACCTGTGCTTGCTCTTCAAAAAAGTGTGAAAGGTACTACTTTCGACCTGTGCCTGAAGACCAAGTGGGGACTCTGAGGTTGTGATGATGTATCCTGGATCATGCCTGCTATTGGTCTCAGGGCTGATGAACGGATAACTTTAATCCTGTACGGAGCACTGACCTGCTCTACTCAATGGGGGTCAGAGCATATGCAGTCCAGTACTACACCAGTCCACTTTCCACTTGGTGCTACACCGTACCATGCATAGCCTGGGATGGGTCAACAGTGTGCATTTGGTGGTGCCAACCTGGATGGTTTTGTTTGTTTGGTGCAGTGCAAGAACATAGAGAGACAATCACATGCAGTTGCCTTTTTCAACTTTGGGTTGGAGCATGCACAGCCAGTCTCACTCAGTGCTATGCCAACCGTTCCCAGGGTGGTATATCACCATGATTTCAAGAAAATTCCTCCCTTGAAGAATATCTTCATAAGAAAGAAGAATTTGTATCCTCACAGGAAGAAATGGCAAATTTTTAAGGTAATTAGCATTTTTCCTTGACATACAAAGCCCTGTCATGTTACAATACAACCTATACCACCCACAACTTCCTCACTACCAAACCAAACAGAGTCTGATACTAAACATATTGTGTGAAAGCAGTACACCACACAATTTAAAACCCTGATTCCAAGCTTCAACCAGTCCCAGCACCACCAAACAAGTATCCATACAAAAGACATGGGTTTGTGTAATTAAGAAGAAATTTTTCATGGTAATATGTTGGGTCCCTGCTCATCTAGGCATTAAAGAAAATGAGGATGCTGATAAGAAAGCCAAAGCTTCAAACTCTATATCTCAAAAATAACTGTTCCTGCCAGTGACTTGGTACTATCTCAACTCATCATCAGAAAATGGCATGAATTGTGGAATAATGACGAATCTCACAATAATAAATTAAAACATGTTAAAATGGCTGTGGAATGAATGAATGATTAATTATGAAATGTAGGCTATAAATCCAAGCACTTTTTTAAAATCTTCAGCAGAAAACCTATATGGGCAACAGTCAACAGACTATAAAATGAAATGGGCTCCAAAGGGAAATCAAAGGCAGAGAGAGAGAGAGTTGAGAGAGAGAGAGAGAGAGAGAGAGAGAGAGAGAGAGAGAGAGAGAGAGAGAGAGAGAGAGAGAGAGAGAGAACAGAAAATAAAACCGATAAACCCAAAATTCAGATGTCAGCAGAGAGCAGGAATGAATTTGCTCCTTGCTTCAATATTTGGAGATCAGAAGAGTCCACAATGTCACTAGGCAAATTATTCCACATTTTTGTTGTAGCCAAGATAACACTCCTAGCCCTGATGACAGAAAGTGACACTCTGTTTGCAGCAACAGCCTGCCAAATGTTGTGAACAATAACAGCTAGGTCAGATAAAGAGTGCAGACATGCTTGTTTCTGTAGAATACAATATAGAAGAGAATATGGTATAGAATTTAGGCCAAAGGCCAAACGCTGGGACCTAAGAGATCATTCCACACGGAAAGGGAAATTGACAGTACGGTTTGAAAGGTGTAACAGAAGGAAAACCTCACAGTTGCACTATGAAAACAATTGTTAAAGAGGATGGAAAGTCAGATTGAAGAAAGAGAATAAGAACAGAGGGACAGTAACAGGAATGAAAGGTTTGTCATTGTAGTATATTTTATGCAACAAACATAATGAACTCACTTTACGTCTATGCCACAAGTCAGCATTAAGAGTTGGCAAAATAAGCTTAGCTGATGACATTAACTCTATCCAAGAGTTTGAGATGTGAATCAGCACCCGAAGACCACACTGGAGAACAGTATTCCAAACATGGCAGAAGAGAGTTAAAACACTTAGATGTAATAGCTTCATCCAGAGACATTCTAAATCATTTTTGCAATATACCAACTTTTTAAGAAAGGGGACGAAATATTAAGTATAATCTTCTCAAAAGGCAATTTCATATCAAAAGATACACCTAAAATCTTGAGTTACAGACATTTAAAATCATACCGTTTACATGAATATCAAAATGCAAAGCAAAAGTGCACTGGATCGACTAACTTTCATGATCTGAGTTTAGAAGAGTTAAACTTCATGCTCCAAAGCCTACTCCCCTCATGACTATGTGCTACATCTCTAGTCAAGGATTCTGCAACCACAGACCTAAGGCGCTGAGAAAGAACAACAGCTACATGAGTAGCATCATCGGCACATGCAATCAGTTTGTTCTCCAGACCCTATCACATGTCACTAGTATAGATAATAAAGAGCAAATGTCCCAGAACACTACCTTGAGGAACACCTGGAATAACATTACTAGAGCTGCTATACTGGCCATAAATACAGACCCTTAGATTCTTCCACTTACAAATTCACTAGAGATATTAATAAAATATCCACAACTCCCAACAATTTCAACTTGCAAGAATAGGAATATAAAATTTAGGCCAAAGGCCAAGCACTTATACCTATGAGGTCATTTAATGGTGTAAAAGGAGGAAAAGGTTTTAATGGTGCAACAGGAGGAAAACCTCACATTTGCATTATGAAACAACTGTTAGAAGGTGGAAAGTAAAATGGAAGAAAGATGGAAGAGAGAGAATATGAGCAGAGACATAGTAAAAAGAACGAAAAGGGTTGCAGCTAAGGGCAAAAGGTAAACTGTAAAGAACCTTAAATAATGCCTAAGTGCTTGTAAATAAGTGCTTCGTGTTTCACAGTCAAAGGCCGCACTAAAATCTAAACCAATCCATGAATGCCTATGCACCACTATCAAGAGCACTCTGCCAAGATGGTAGATATGGATATGGATGCATGACAAGTACCAAGGCCTTTACAAAACCCAAACTGTAATACTGACAACAGGTTATTTTCAACAAACCTACAAAGATGCTTACAGAGCAGCTTCTCTAAAACCATAAATAAAACAGGGGCAACTGTTTCATCTTTAGTCCATTAGGTAATGCAGCATTGTTTCCCCTCCTACAAACACAAGGGAAACTTGGAAGTCCAACTAATCTTCTGAAAACAGTTGTAATCTTAGGAAAAATGAAATCAACAGTCCTTTTCATGAAGATGGGAAGGATCCTGTTAAGGTCTAAGTTGCCATAAGCAACAAGGACAAGCAGCAGAATTTTGACTTCTCTATACCTCAAGGCCACTTAACACTAAGCACTTTCAGCTACTCAGCACTAAGACAGTGAAAAGACTTAGCTGGAGTGGCTGAATAGAAAGATAAAGATCCTGAGTGTAAATAAGAAAGAGTACTAAACCCCCCCAGTTGTAAGGTACACAGATTGGTAGCTGGAAGAAAGGAAACAGGAGTGAAGTCAAGTACAAGGATTAAAGTGGGTGCAGCCAGGGGCCAGAGAGATGTTGTAAACCCCTTTAGAAATGACTAAGGTGCACTGACAGCGCTAACCCCTCAACAGAATGTCAAACTGAAGTATTATCATTACATTTGAAAGTTGGTCACACTCACCTGACCCAAGGGTATCTGATAAGCCGCAGGCAACAATCACTAAACTGACCATTTCACAGCCAAAACCGTTACTTACAATATATGCGCTCTTTAATCTATACTAGTATATATGATTACTGGCAAACATGACAAGTATTACACTAAAATTCTGAACACAATTCAGTAGCTCCCCCTCTTTCCTCTTTTTGCACTGCCCTCTAAGTTTTCTAGAAGTGTGGTAGCTACTTTTGATATTAAATAATATAATTATAGTACAATACTTACCCCCATTCTATTACATGAGATTCATAGTCCCAATACTCATGTGGTCTGTGAGCATTAACGTCAGCATATACCCGAGCACGGCTTGCCAATGGCATCTTGTGTAGCCCACGGTAAACCGTCCGACCAAACCCAGCCAGGTCTGCAAGAACATGGTAAAAAAAATTTTACAAAGAAGCAAGAATGGAGTGCCAGGGAAACTTAAACCGTATAAAAGTTTAATGAATCTTAATACTGTATTGAAATCAGCTACATAAACCAAACACTTCAACTGTGCACAAATTAGCAGTGTCTTAATACAATCTGCATTTTTCATTCAGAAAAATTTAAGCCTTTAATGTAAAAGTATTCACAGAGCCAAAGCAAAAAGTTGAAGCTGTGTATCCAGGTGGTCAAATGGTGGACAGGTGATGGCTAGGTTCAGACCACTTAAACTGTCAACACCCCTACTTTTCATGTAAAGGGATGGTCGAGGTATGATTCAAATGAAATACAGTAGCACATCAACTTGACAGCCATTTTGGAAGTCTGGCATTCTGATAAGTAACAGTGTGTCAAGCACAAGCAGTCCCCTGTTAATGGCAGGGGTTCTGTCCCCGGCCGAGTGCCACTAACCGAAAATCTGATTAACAGCAATGTTAAAAGGAGAATGGTGCTGAATTCTCCGCTTAACAGCACTGTTAGCCAGAGATCGACGCTGAAATCTTCACTTAACATATGTCACTGTTAACCAGAGATCGGTGCCAAAATCCCCCCTTAACAGCGCTGTTAACCAGAAATCGGAACCGAATTCCCCACTTAAAGGCGCTCTTAACCGAGATCAGCACCGAAATCCTCACTTAACAGCACTGTTAATCGGAGATCAGCGCCAAATTCCCCAATTAACGGCACTCTTAACCAAAGACTGTCGCCAAAAATCTGGTTAACGACGCTGCTGGCCAAGCGGGGACTGCCTGTAATGGTAATATGTAGTAAAAATAATAGCCTGCACTTGAATCTTCTCCAGATATCATACAGCTTACATCAATTTCACATACTTATCCTAAACTAAACTGTAATTTACACTGCTCATTCAGTTCAGGAGATTTATTTAAAAATGTGTAGCCTCTATAAATGGTAGCATAACAAAAAATAATCAATGACGTAAAGGATAAGAACAGAGGTCCATTAAGCTGAGGTGTTATAACCTTACGATATAAAAAATGTGCCTTTCATTTCAAGAATGCAAACCTTCATCCTTTATTATGGAAGGGAACATCTCATGAAACTGACAATATTCTGGTCACCACTATGATATTAATTTTCTGTCATGTATCAATGTGTCCTTTTACCTATATAGCCTGGCAATCAGAAGCAGAGGCTTAAAGTTCTGTGCCTGAAAACTGTTTTTAACCCTGTGAGATTTTGGGGGATCCAAGACACGTCTGTGGTCAAACCCCCACAGTCCTCTAGCTGGATAGATAGATAAAGCCACTAGGAATGTACTCAGGAAAAGAGTTAAGTTGACGTGCTACAGTATTTTATTTTAACCCCTGCAGAGTTTAATGGCCAGCAGCCTGAACCATGACACTCACTCACCTACAACCACGTAGTTACCAAGCTTCAACCACTGTTTCTAGCTGGCTAAAAAGAAGAAGAAGAAGAAGAAGAAGAAGAAGAAGAAGAAGAAGAAGAAGAAGAAGAAGAAGAAGAAGAAGAAGAAGAAGAAGAAGAAGAAGAAGAAGAAGAAGAAGAAGAAGAAGAAGAAGAAGAAGAAGAAGAAGAAGAAGAAGAAGAAGAAGAAGAAGAAGAAGAAGAAGAAGAAGAAGAAGCAGCAAACTGAACACCACTGCATTAATTCCTCAACCTGTTGGATCCAGCTTGGCAGAGCAATGTACTGGAAGCTTGTTCAAGCTTAAAGCAAAGACAACAAAACAAGAGCACCATCCACAACTTCCACAGGCCTGACAGACTGTGATGTCCAGAATCCCCTACAAGTGGAAAGTTAGAACTATTGCTGATGGTATCAGCCATGTTTCCAGCCACTGTGTACAGCCTTGGGATTATCACAACACTGTGCTTCTCAAACCAAGCAAAGCTCTGTAACACCTGGTGGCAAAGGGTTTCTGAGCAAGTAACCCTTTGATGTTTGATGCACACTTTGGTCTTAGCATTGTTAGGCATGATGCCAACAGTTCTTCCCTCTAAGGTCAGTGGAAATGCAAGGACATCTAAGAAAACAACATATAACTCTAGAATGTTAATAAGCTGACATTTCTCCTCTGAAAACAAAGTCAAGACAAACACCTACAACAACTCAAGATGTACATCAACAGATATAGCAGAATCACTCCACATGCCATAAGTGTCTGAACTATGAACAGTAACAGCGTCGGGGATCACACTAGATAGAGCCAAATGTGGTGGCAAAGCAGCAGACAGTGGTTCTCTAGTCAAGAAAAATAAATTGGATACAGCACCTTCAGTGGTTCTCCAGTCAAGAATACAAATGGAATACAGCACCTTTAGCATCTCCATAAGCTCTGTACTCAGCTTTAAAGACAAATCCTGACTGGTAGGGGTCGGCTGGTTTATGAGTGTACATGGAACTCCCCTTCTGACCAGCTGGCCTTCCACTAGATGCGAGAGAGATGTCTAGCCTTACCAATTAAATCTCACTGCACTATGATGCAAAAGGGGACTCACCAGAGATTGTATCAGGTAACGGAATAATGGCCCTGTGAGACAGCAGCAAAGGTATGTAGGGTAGGGGTGTTACTTTTTAAAAATATGGAAGAATCCTTGCTCATCTTCCTTTTCTTGTCAACTTTCAGCCAGTAAGCTGGGAACCATACTTTGCACTCTTAAAGTAATGCCATAGAATAATCGTTGATCACGCAAACAACAAACTTCACGTGGATCAATACCATGGGGAGACAAGAACCTTGCCTCACATGCCTACATCAATGACATCTCTACTCGGTTCATTCTTTTCTCAAAAATCACCAGATCATTCCCATTACTTTGGCGAGGGTTTGACAAGTATTAAAATTGAAACAATCGTTAACGAATGCTCCCAATAGTTAACCCCCACCCTTTGTAGGGTGGGGGTAAAAGGGTAGGGTGGGGGTAGGACAGCAACTGTTTCGGTTGCTCATTCTACTCTTAATCTCTTAAGAGGGGAGGGAAGCAGGGTTTCAATGATAAAGGGTAAGTACCTAAAAAATTTAGTTTATCATAAAAATCATTATTTTTGAGGTGAAACTTACCCTCTATTATTTAGCCAACCCCAACATTGTGTGCTGGAGGCAGGCAAGAGATTACCTACAACCAAATTTTCAGTTATTATACATATCCTCATTGCTGCTTACCTGATGAATATGATCCCATGGCAAGTACTTGTCAGATGAGGATCTTCATCAAGCAAGGTCCACTATCTTAGGAGGTGGAACATGAACTAAAAAATTATCCAAATAAAGTGGAGTAAACTACCGCGTACGAACTCCTCACATACAGTTCCCCTTTACCCAGGAAGGAGGTAGCCAGAGAGAACCCTTATTTATTCATGGCACATAATAGGAAGACTAGGAGATAATCTCCCCTGCTGAAACCAGAGGTGCTAGTGTACAGCAGTCTTCAATATTGGGTCTCTACGTCCCTCAAGTAGTTGAAAGCGAAAACAGAGCTACACCTCCACTGTGCTGCCAAGATTAGACGGTCTAGAGAGAGAGGTGTTGGTGAAAAATAATAGAAGCAGCCGCTGCTCTGATATCGTGTGGTTTCACCTTTGAAAGAGGACAAACCTCTGGAGAGACTAACTCATGTGCTTCCAGAATTAAGGACTTGAATCAAGAAAGCCACAGCAATTTTAGATATAGGAATTTCAGGCTTCCTGACCAAACAAAATAGGTTCCTACACTGATTCCTTACAGGTTTAAATGGGACATATAATACTTCAGAGCCCTAATGGGCCATAAAACCAGCTCCTCTTCCTCAGGAGTTAGAGTTTCTAGCAAAGGGACTGAGAAAACTCTAGGAAGAGCTTTGGACTTAACATTGTTCTGGGTATGACAGGAAGCCAGAAAAGATGATTCTACTTGCAATTCACTTGTTCTTTTGTTTGGCCAAAACTAAGGCCACCAGAAAGTTTTCAAAGAAAGAGCCATAAGAGAAGCCTCTCTAAGGGGCTCAAAAGGAGGGCCTCTAAGGGGACAATATCTAGGTTCCATAAAAGAGGTTTCTGAAGAACCTTCAGCATTTCCAGTTGAAAAGAGCGAACAGTTTCACGTAAATCAACATCCTTTGAAATATCCAATCTAGTATGCCTTAAAACAGAAGCCAGCATAGATTTATAGCCTTTGATGGAGGAAACAGACAAACCTTTAGCATATCTTAAGAATCGTAGAAACTTGATTACATTATCAATGCTGGTGCAAAGACATGAACTGCCCCTGCAACTGCACCATACACTATACAGTTCCTACTGTTTCTGATATAATACATGAGTGGACTTCCTCCTTGCAGTGAGAATAGAGTCCCTAGACGACTCTGAAAAGTTTTTAGCTCTTAGGAGCTTGTTGACAGTTTCCAAGCGGTTAGATGAAGCATGTTGATATTTCCATGTAGCCTCCCTCTCCCTGGCTGTCAAAGTAGATGTCCAAAAAGGCAACTGCCTGGGAACTAATATCGACATTTCTAGGTCTGTGAACCAATGCCTCCTCGGTCACCAAGGTGCAATTGGAATCAAAGTGGTGTTCCATACTCTGGAAGCAAACTGATTCCCCATTACTATACTCCAGGCCTTGTCTGAGGCATCTAAGCATTTACAGATCTGGGCTTGGTGACTCTTAAAGACTTTCCTGCAAGCAGCCTCTCTTCGGACATCCAACAAAGAAGGTAAGGGAACAGATCTGAGTTTCAGGGCACTAACTCGTAGACTGGCTGTGACTCCCTGTGCCAGTGCCTCCTCAAGTGCAACTGAAATGGTCTCACCTGTAGTCAAGCACCTGGGACTAACTTCTCAGAAGACATATGACCTAACAGAGGCAGCCAGCATTTGGCTGGCATTCTTCCTGAGGTAAATTGACCTGTGATTGACAATAGATTGTCTACTCGAGCACGTGTAGGAAAAACCTTGAAAAGAACAGAATCTATCTCCATGCCCAGGTAGGTCACTCTTTGAGATGGTTCCAGTGAGGACTTTAGTAACCGTAAGGCTTTCAGTAAGCCCAGAACTAGCTCTCTTGCCCTTAGGGAATCCTCCCTGGACTTCGCAATGATATTCCAATCGTCCAGGTAGAAGTATCTTTACTCCTAGTAAGTGAAGCCATTTCATGAAGGGGGATAGGACCCTGGTGAAAACCTGAGGTGTGGAACTTTATCTGAAACAAAGAGCTCGAAATGGTACGTCTTTCCCCCAAAAGACAAAGTGTAGGAACTTTCTTGAACATTGGTGAATGGGGACATAAAAGTAGGCGTCCTTCATGTCCACCGTAATCATCCATGCCTCTTTCTCCAAGGCGGATAAGACCATGGAGGCCGACTCCATGGAAAAAGGGGACAGCTGGACATAGAGGTTGAGCTTGGATACATCCAAAACAGGCCTCCAACCTTCCATTGCCTTTGGAACTAGGCGAAACCTATTGTAAAGACCTGGTGAAGTAGCCGGTATTTCCTCTATAGCTGCCTTCCCTAACCAAGAAGAGACTTCCTGACTCGAGACCCTTCTCTTCTCTGGGATCTTTTGTAAGAACAAAAGGCTAAGGTCTGGTTTGATAGAGGAGCGAACTGCAGAAAGGAATGCAATAGCTTTCCAAAAGTACTTTCACTACCCAAACATCTATCCCTAAGCATTCCCACACTGAGCAAAGAGGCCCAACCTGACCCGCATGAGGTACCTCAAGGCTCAACGAGATATTCTTCATCAAACTTTAGGACTCTTGCTATAGGAGGAGGGGATAAACTTCCCTCCCCTTGCAGAACGGGATTTGGAACTTTGCTGGCGAAAGAATACTTTCCTCTTTCCGGCAGTTGGAAAGGAAGACCTAGCAAAGGAGGTAGCATTGCCCGAGGGCTGTTTAAAAGAAGAGGAAGATGCGGGAGCCTTCCCTTTCGAAGTTTGGGACTGATGGATAGACGAAGCCAATTTTTCTTCAATAATCTTCCCAAAAGGATGTGCTGAAATTAAAGACTGTTTACAAAGGGGAAGAACTGAAGGAACCAGCAGAGAGCAATGCTGCTCTCTTCTGCAAACTTTAAGGTTGCTCATGATATGGGAAAGCTCACCTATCATGTCATGAAACACCATATCTAGGGAAGCAAAGAACCCTAAGGCCTTAACAAAAGGATCCTTAGCCACAGGAGGAAGAAGCTCACCAAACTCCTTCAACCACTATTCTACTGTGTTCAGTACAAAGTCACTGAAGGACATAGCTTCGATAGCATTAGTCAAACTCTTATACATATTCTCAGCCTCTGGAACAGAGAAATGCAACCTGCCTGATGCAATAACGCCTTTCTTAGTCAGAAAATCCTTGGACATAAGAGGGCCGTCCACTGCCGGATCAGAAGAAAAGGGGAGAAACTTCCCTGTCCGATACACAAGTGAGCATGAAGGGAGACAAAAGAGGGGGTCCTTTACAGGAGACCTTCTTATGCAAAGCCATGTACAGAATCTTCCCTCAGACTTGATGAGGCGGTGTGAGGCCTGGCTGAGGCGGCGAGTGGACTTGATGAAGCTTCCCGTAACCTAGAATATCTGACATGCTTAGTCTAGCTTCAGAATGACTGTCCATAAAAGCCGCAAAAGCCTTGGAAGTGGACAAACCTCCAACCCTGAGGACATCAAAACTCAGACTACTGTCAACAGAAAATGAGTCAACATGAGTTTGCTTACTCTCCAAATGCCTAACTAATGACTCAGGACTCCTTGAGACGGCTGAAGGCACAGCGGTATCGTTCGCTGCCGAATGCAATCAGTTACCTGGTTTGGATGAATCACCATAACAACCTTGGGGAAGCGAAGGCCTAGACCTTTTCATCCGCTGATTCTAAGTAAGACTTAGATGCAAGACTACTTGTTCTCTTTACACTTTCTAAGCCTATCCTTCTCTCTTTTAATGCAATACTTTAACATCCTCTCAATATCTAGCAAAGACCATTCCCTGCAATGATCACACCGGTTGTCCGCATCACACGTTACTCCATGATGATCAATGCACACTGTGTGTATCGAACTTTAAAGAAGCCAATCTGGTCTTGCAACCACTTACCTTGCTAAATCTAAGGGATCCTGATAAGGAAGATTGAGCAGAATCCATAATGAAAAAACACACCAGTCTAGATGATCCATGAAAAAAAAGGCAAACCAAAAATTCAGAGCACTTGTCTACGCTGCCATCCAATTTCGCTGACAAGAGTAGAATGAGCAACTGAAACATTCACTGTCCTACTCCCATCCTACCAAGGGTGGGGGGGGGTAACTATTGGGAGTGTTCATTAACGATTTCAACACTTGTCAAACCCGCGCCAAAGTAGTCGCAGATAAAGCTAAATGATAGACGGTAAGTTTCACCTAAAAAAAATATGATAGATATATATAATATATATATTAGATATATATACAGTGTACCTGTATAACTGAAAGTTTGGCTAAGATCTCACAGGACAGAATGTTATGAGAATATCAACCCTAGGTCCATTCCAGGCAAAGCAAGTGGCCAAGGATACTGAGAATGCCCTCTGAGAGGGCCATGAGGAGTAGTGTATGTGCATTTTGTACATCAAGAATCACAGCCAAGATGAGTGTCTTGTACAAGAATTAACGATGATTCTAAAAAAGATGAAAGATACCCTTCTCTTCAAAGAATTAGTACAGGAGAGGATGATTGATTGTCCAGGGTGTTAAGAGGCAAGGAAGATCAGAGGCATGTTCCTTTTGGAAGACAACATATTTACAAAAGCACTTTCACTGACCAAGATTGCAAAAGCATCACTCCCCTACCTAGTATGAAGGAGTCTCGGGCAGCTTAAAGTCTGGTTAGTGACAAAAGAACTGGTTTCCGTGCAGACCCAAACATTGTGGACGAACCCCTAGTGGTCTAGCATTTGTCATGCCAATCTGCGGTGGGCTTGAGAGAAATAACTAAACAGTCACCATAAACGTCTTCTGTGATTTTCAGTTTTTCCAGATTCCTTCAGCACCCAAAACATGGGTTTGCAAAGAGGGGAGGAGAAGCACGGATGGATTTATTACCCGAAAGACAATCTCTTAACCTGACCAGATCGCCATAGCCTCTGAATCCCAGAGTAGAAAAGAAATACAAGAACAAATGGTATAATAGGGATGAAGCGCTTGTATGTCTTCTTTGTCAAGCCTCCAAAACATAGCAACCTAAGACAGCAAAAAAAAAAAAAATAAACACTGGAGCCTCCTTGTTACTGTTTCCTGAAAGTCTAAGGGTAGCAAGGCTGTAAGTACTCTTCTATTCATGAACCTAAATGCTGACTAATTACTGTATACCACAGCTGACCACCAGACTACTAGAGTATTCAAGATTCAAGTTCTAAAAGAAATGCACTCACAAATGTAGTGGAGGCACTTGAAATGCCATGGAGAGTGATTACCCTTCTTAAAAACTGCTTTCTCAGAAGGGCCACCACAAACATGGAATACAGACAAGATAGACTAGAAGAAGAACCAGATCAATTCAAAGGCTACCAAGTCCTCCTCATGATGTGATCAAGAAAACTGTCCACTTACATTTTATCCTAGTAACAAGACAAGAAAAAAAATGAAGCCTATGAAAGGGAACTGAATTGGTCCTGGCTTAAATCAAATACTATGGCCTAAGTAACCAGGGCAGATTCAAAGAACTGGAGCATTAGGAATGGAAGGGGCAATATTACAATGGTACTTCCTAGGCACACGACGAAATGAAGGTACTATAATACGAATTTTCATGAGAAGGGCATTGTAGCCTGGAATATTTCTCATTTCTATGCTAAACTCTCAATCTTCCAGAAACCACAACTACTGTAGGTTGCATGGGTATACTGTAATAAGCAAGTATTATCAATTCCTTATTTCTGAGGACCTCATTTTAGCCCTTATTTATTACCTTCAGTGGGCAGCATGTGTTTGCCACTTACAATTTATAGTTTCCTTGAATAAATTTTTCTTCCATGCCATAACTGTCTTTGTTTTTAGTTCTCGGGGCAACTTATTTGAATAGTCAGTGCCTTCAACTTATAATGCTCTGAGCCTTTTTATTTTCATTGTACACTTTTAGATTACAGTCAAAGGAAGACATGTATTTAAGCTTTCATTAGTGTAAAGTTAAGTATACCTTAGTTTAACCAGACCACTGAGCTGATTAACAGCTCTCCTAGGACTGGCCCGAAGGATTAGATTTATTTTCCGTGGCTAAGAACTAATTTGTTACCTAGCAACGGGGCCTACAGCTTATTCTGGGATCCGAACCACATTATACCGAGAAATTAATTTCTATCACCAGAAATAAATTTCTCTAATTCTTCACTGGCCGGACAGAGGCGTGAACTCGGGCCTAACAGAGTGCTAGCCAACAACTCTACCGACTCGCCCAACAAGGAACTTTTCATTAGTGTATTTCAGTAGGTCTTTTACATATTTCAATTTCTTATTATGCACATCAAAACATACTATATTAAATTCATCCTTTGATACTTTAAAATTTCTACTATCAGCTACTCCATAAAACATTCCTGCGTCTCACCTCATTGCTTACACATTACAGTACAGTACTAGTCTTTTACAATAACTGAGTACAGTAATCATTTCTTCAGGAAAAAATGACAAATAATAAACTCAGTAAATATAACTTTTGTAGAATTTGCAGCACCCTACACACTACATATTTTTCCACAAACTGAAACTCAGTCCCTACTTCCTACACACTTTCCCTTGAGGGCGACAGGAACGAACTAGAGTACGTAAACAAGAAAGGCTTGTTTCTCTACGATTTACGGTGCCCTAGGTGAGGCTAGGTGGCAGTCAGTTTTTCTTAGATTTTACATACTACCAAAGTTTGTCACAATGGTAAAGCACTGACCTAGAGCTACTGACCTAAAATTAAAACTGTTCTCCCTCCCTTCAGGATAAACACATTTGGCAATACCTTGGGAAGGAAGGTCATGTCTTACTTGATATTTTCATTTGCTCTTCTAGCAATTTAATTATATCATTTCCCTCAATTATATTTACACAGGTTCCACAAATAAAACCTTCTTTTAAAGAATCACAAGGAAGTCTCTAATTGCCAATCTGCCTGATGAGGAAAGCACGTTTGGGATCGCCACTTCACCTCGCTACACCCTCTTTTGACCAAGCTAGCTCGATAAACTATAGCAGGGTGTAGTGGGTTGACTGCCTATTTCTAAATGCGAGGAATGTCAAATCACACCAAAATCTATCAGAAAAATTAAATTTTACATTCTTGATAGTCGGTTTAAAAGCAACACTTTCCCACTTGCCCAAACTACAATACACTTACTGTTATCTTATTAAATATTTTAAGCCTTGACCATTAAGCAAACCAAACTTTATTATTGGCAGCCCACCTGTCAATCCCTCTGCTGGGTCATGCCTGATCTGGTAGGAAATATTCCTCTGAGTTAAAAGTAATTTAACCTTCTGAGAGCCCCCAAAAAAAATTATTTCGCAAAATTTCATCACTTGAATTTAGAAAAATCTTCTAAAACTAACCACAATTATTAAACACTGAGCACTGAATGATCTAGAATTTTGTAATTTTTAAAAGGAAACTCATTAAAATAGTTGTAAATACAAACATCTGCTTATTTGTCCTTATTTTCTATATGTAATAACAAGCACAGATATTAATAATATAATTTTTCATGGAAAAAATAAAATTTTTAAACCTACTTCTTTAAAAACATACCTCAACGAGCCTGTCTTTAATGCATCACTTTCACTCGATAATTATGTGGTTTGTCATTGTAATAATGAAATTATTCATCAACTTGAGAAAAATTCAGCATTATACCACAAAAAATTTTACATAACATAAAAAAATGGACACTCGGCTACAAACTCTCAAGCAACAACCCCAAAACTGGCTAGTATGCTTTTTAAATCAAGCACGTTTAGCCCTTCTCCTCTAAGCGGAACCTAAAAAGCAATAGGCAGTCTGCCGATGGGCTTGCAAACTTTATGGGCGACGTAACTAGCACAACACAACAGGTAGGCAACGATAGCAAAGGGACTATATAGAGTAGAACATATTATAGAATTTACACCAAAGGCCAAGCTTATTACAGAATTTCCGCCAAAGGCCAAGCGCTGGGACCTATGAGGTCATTCGGCGTTGGAAGGGAAACAGAGTAAAAAGGATTTAAAGGCGTAACAGGAGGAAAACCTTGCAGTCGCACTATGAAACAGTTGTAAGTTGAGCGTTGAAAGTAAGACGGAGGATAGAACGTCAATGGAGGTACAGCAAAAGGAATTAAAGGGGTTACAGCTATGGGCCAAAGAGACGCTGCAAAGAACTTTAAGGCGGAGCACTAACGGCACTAGCCTCCCTACGAGACAAGGATATATAGGTGGAATATATGCCTAAGACTTATAATGTTACACCCTTCTAGTTTAACATAGAATTCCATTAGCTGGTTAGGTTACATCATTCAGGCTAGCCTTAAAAACACACTAGGCCCACATTAGCAGCCTCAGGCTACTCCCAGGCTCAGCCTACAATAGCCTGACCCTACTCTAAAATTTGGTTTAATCATTTTTAAAACATGTCTGAAGTGTTAAAGTGTCCAAATGACGTCTAAGATCAAGTCTAACCAACCAATCACTTTAAAACTAAACATGTGCCAGCTAGGCCCAGCCTTAATTGGGTTACTAGGCCTACACCCTAAATAGGACTCCCAAAGGCAAGGTATTAAGTGGATTTAAGTCGCAAAAGAAGCCCGTCCCTGGGATTTTTTGCATATAGGATATCATATGTAAATACACGACCCCAGGGGAGATAAGTCGTTACCCTGAGACTACGGTACTACATGTGGATGTGTGCCATCACCCCCAAGTCACAACAAGGCGTGTCTTTGACCGCCAAGAAAATGGCTTTCAGCCCCGAAATTAAGCCCTACGCCCACGTCCCTACATCAATGAGGCACAGACGGAACGAAAAAACCGACCCGAGAGGGGAAAGGCGCCCCTGGAGCCTTGCACACACGCAAGATAAACAAGTCATCGTCCCCCAGCCCGAATAATCGACACCGACCTAGTACATTCCTAAGTGCTATCTTGCTCTCTTCAGTCGTCCCAAATCACTTCTATCTCTTCATGCGACTTCTCCTCGACGCTCTCTGCCGTCTCCGGGGATCGGTTCCGGGGGGAAATAGAGGTGTGGGCCGGTAATACTCAATATGGCCGTCTCGCGGTGGCTGCAGAAGGTGGAGGACTCAATGCGGTTCTCTCTCTAACAACCATTGTGTGGTGGCCAACGCTCTCAAGAGATGGCGCCACTGACACCGTGTCTCTATACTCTACTCTACACCTCTCTCTCTCCCTCTCTCTCTCTCTCTCTCTCTCTCTCTGTGTGTATGTGTGTGTGTGTGTGTGTGTGGCTTTTACTATACTCTCTTTTACTATTATGCCCCTGTGAATGTACGTGGAGGAGGACTCGTGGACAAACATGTGGGTCTTTCTAGGGTCTGTGATGATGATGATTGTATGAATACTTGAATTATTATGGGATGGGGAAATATACATACTTACAATGTATATATATATATATATATATATATATATATATATATATATATATATATATATATATATATATATATATTAGACCACCCGTGACCCGTTGGGTCACTTATATTGAAACTTTGGGAGGGAAGGGGTGGGCAAGGCGTGGGAGGGGATGGGGAGGTGGATGGGTATGGGGATTGGTGAAGGGGAGTGGGGAAAGGTTGGGGGGTGGGTGAAGGGAAGGGGTGGAAGGGAGGGGAGGAAGAGTGGGAAGGGGAAGTCTACAGGCCGCACCGGCCCCGTTTAACTTCCAGTGTGCAAACAAACAAGCATTTCAGAATTATTATAGTATTATAATATATATATATATATATATATATATATATATATATATATATATATATATATATATATATATATATATATATATATATATATATGTCCATTACCAACTGCAGCTTACAAGCGTACTCTGATGAACTGTGGATGAAGCCCCTGAGGACAATATCCCCACATAACTCCAGTGCTTCATACCACTTCCCTTGAAAGGCTCACCAGTAATGCCTTGGGCTCCTGCATACATCGCACCATTCACCTTTATCTTTAACACATACTCTCACTTCCTAGCTCCTGGGGCCCCTCCTTTCCAATACTTTCCTAGCCATATTATCCATTACCTTTCAGGTCGCCAAAGAGCCCATCTCTGATACTTTCTGACGTATTAAGCTTTTTCTTTTAGATATAATGTTTTCAGCATCATTATAAAAGTCACTTTTATATTACTTGGCAAACTGGACCAATCTTTCAACATATATTTGCACTTGATGAGGACATGTTTAATTACAACGTGGATGTGTTAACTTTCAAGCAATGTCACATGAATGTATAGGAAACTATCAGTCTCACATAAAGAAATTCTTGCACTGAACCACTAAGAATTATCAACAAATTCTGATAGAATATCAGTATGGTCCAAATGTTCAGTAGGGGTGCAACTGACAGCGTTCAGTCCAACAGAATTTTCCGTCAACCTGTTACAAATGCTAGGCTTACCTTTATGCATTTTTTCTTAACATCTGAGATGTTAAATATTACCATTACCACTTGTATCAGCTAACCGTGTAAGCTCAGAATACCGAGTCACAGAATATGGTGTCATACTGATTTTGCCCTGATAAACTAATGCTTATCTGACTTGACTTCAGCAATATTATCAATGATTTATGCGACATTTTACAGATTCTGTTTTAGTTTGCTTTTTTTCTTTTTTTCTATAGCCTCTCTCTCAGACAGTAAACTATACTAAAAGTATCTAGTAGGAATTTCTTAGTTTTGATCCCCTAAATCTGCTTACAGCCAGGCTGCTGACGAGAGACCACTGTTCTCTCCTCTTCATCCTTTTCACACCGTCAGGTATAAAGTGACTTTTTTTTTTGGAAAAGGATCCTTACTGCTCATAGAATGGCTCTCTTCATTAAGTGAGAGAGTAAAGATCAATACCCTTTGCAACTTTGGCGTTTCAGCAGCGGTTTAAGACCTTTTGCTTTCTTTACACAGACATAAAGTTTACGTGCGTCTGTTAACAGCATTTGAGGCTTCACCCACGAGATTGTCTATTCCAAAATAGCTCCTCCTGATACATCACATGCCCTTGCATGAAGGATTCCTTCGTGATCACGAGCAGAACTCCCAGAACTTGACCAAGAAGCCCCCCCCCAAAGGCCAGTGGTTACCTGGCCTGGCCTCTTCAGATGTTCCCTTGTCTTTTGTCATCATAGTGCAACTCTGAAATCACCTGGAATTAGTAAAGACACATCTTTCACTTCATCTCCCTTTCTCTCTTCGTGATTAAAATCATAGTTGGAATGAAATTTTTATTGTCAACTTGTACTAAAAACTGTGTTTATATTAATGGTGTCTGTTGTCAGATTTTTAGTCAGGAGGTAAGGCCACTATAAGAAGTAAAAATAGCTTAGCACAGGTGATCGGTTTTTCTTTTACCGAAGGTGACCAGGGAATTCATGACATGAAGTGGTAATTTAGCTTTGGCCAGCCCCTTTATTAGTTTTATCTACCATACACACAACCCTTTTCCTGAAAGAATTGAGTGATAACTGTCTCTGAAGCTGAAGAGATCAATAATACATTGAACTTAGGAAGTGAAATTAATCATGACAAGAATAGAAGATGGAAATGGTGGAATGCTGCCTGAAGTAAATGCAGTCCTGGGTCCAAAGAATAAGAATTTAAAGATTTGATAAATGAGGTTCATAGGAGAGAGGCAAAACTGAAGGAAACAAGAGAAGGTGTCACTGTAAGTTTGAGAATGCTTGTGCAATTGGCTGCTGAGGGCGGAAGAATAGTCAATTAAGAGGTAAATGTATAAGGAGGCAGTAGGAGGTGACTGGTTTACAAGAAAGATAATGTAGTGTTTAAAGAGTGTTTCAGTGGAATAGCGGACAAGATGCTGAGAGTAATTATAACTTTCTCAATAATGGAAGAGAAGAAAGTTAGAATGTCTAGACAGAAGAGTGACTAGTTTGGGGCCGAATTGAGCCTGAGACAAGGGTGTGCTATTTTCCCATGTTTGTTTAGTATTTTGAGAAGAGCAAGAGGTTAGTGGAGCTGTGGTGGGATGCGGAATAAACGTTGTTTGCAGATGATACAGCACTAATTGGGTATTATCAAAATCAACTGACGAAACTAGTGAAAGCGTAAAGTTTTTTCACGAGAAAAATGCTGAGAGTAAATGTGAACGAAGGCCAGATTACATGAGTTTACAAGAATCAGAGATTTGAATGGTAGAAGCATGGGAGCGATTGAACCTGGATGTAAATGAAAGGAAAAGTTCAAGCTGTTGAGATGGACTGTTTATGAAGTACTTGTAGTAAAAGAATCATTCTAAAGGTGAGAAATGTGGAGATACTTAGAAGTTCTAGAAAACACGCGATGGTTCAGTCTCGTTGAAAGAAATTAGGACAATGGGTAGGGGAAAAGAAAGTGTAATTAGGAAGTTTTAGAAGGGTGGAAAGAAAGATGTAAGATGTGTAATCTAAGCGGAATGGAGAGACACTGGAAGGCAAGGATCTTAGTAGAGTATCCATAAAGTATGGAAGAGTTTGCAAGATATAATGGGACTTAATTTGAGTAGTAGGTTAAGGTACAAATGTGGCAGTGTTCATTGGTAAACAACTGGATTTTTTTTTTTGGATCAGATAAAGATTAGTGGAGTCAGTGGCATAACGTTAGGTCATACAGTATTAGTAAAATATTTGCTGAAGCCCTCAAGTGGTTGTGATCACGATGTAGAAAGTATTATGTTTGTGTAAGGAGCGGTGATCATTTGGGTCAACTATAACTCAGTGATATATTTTGTTCATTTATTTTTTTCTGAGTCACCCTGATATGGAAATGGCATAATATATATATATATATATATATATATATATATATATATATATATATATATATATATATATATACATATGAGAGAGAGAGAGAGAGAGAGAGAGAGAGAGAGAGAGAGAGAGAGAGAGAGAGAGAAACGGGAAGGGTAGGCGGTAATTGACAAAAGTCTACCAAATCCTTCCCTTTCAGTTTCAGCCACCATTTCTGTTTGATGATTATTGCTGTATCTATATGATATAAAGTTATATAATTTCAATTCATCGTTGTATACTTACTGTAGATGTACAGGTAATTACAGAAAGCCAGTAGTTATGTTCATATAATATACGTAGAGACGAAGCTTCGCCGAATTTTATCAAAAGTTTCCTGGTACCGAGAAATGAGGAACACATTCCCCGTCGGTACACAAGTATCCAAGCTCACACTGGCTTAATGCATCATTTGTGTTGTAGAAGAAGGCATCGTGCTTACCCCATACAAAAAATGGGAAAAGCACGTTAAAAGAAGAAGAAGACTTATTGTTTGTGCTACACATAACTTATCAACTCTTGTTCTCTTACAGTTTAGTTAGAAACCCACTGAAAAGACGAGCTGGTACTTCAGATTTTAAGCGCGAAAGAAAGTCTTCAGTTTTCCTCTTAGTCTGGTTTAAAGTGATTGTATTTAGTTCCTGTTTGGATTCTGTGATGTCAACAGCGTTTGTTAGCGTCCAATACTAAGTCGCCTCTGCAAAGGATAGCTGTATATGTATTCTCAACCTCTTAATATAGGTAAGAGTAAATGCTAATATGTTTCTTCGCAACTGGGTTCATCAAGGTCTGTAGCAACATTTAGCCTAGAATGAAATCACCTACGTCATCTTATAGAATTGGCAAACTTTGGTACTATTATTTGTTTTACGTCTACTGTCAGACAGAGTCTGTTTTCACGTAGATAAATACAGTGTCTGCCTGATCAGGGAATACTGTGCTCAAAAACATGCACCCGAGTTTCCGAGTATTTACGCAAAATGTTTTCATGATCGCGTGCGAAGTTACTGTACAGAAGTAATCAACTGCCGCACGGTGGTTGATTATGATTTTTTTTCTTCTTCAGCGGTGGACGATTATTTAAAAGAGTTTAGAATTTCATCACCTCGTGCGTGATCATAATTTTTTCTTCTTCAGAGGTGAACGAATATTTAAAAGAGTTTAGAATTTCATCAGCTCGTGCAGATTATTGGTCTAACTAAACCTGACATCCATTACTACGCAATCTACGTTGCCAGCTGACAGTTCTGGGCTTCGTCACTCACCGGTGACCACTTGGAATAGAATCGCTGTTGGTCAGATTTCGGTTCAGGCCCCGTGTCAGCTGTAGCTGATTTTTTGGAAGTTTTTATACTTTTTTATAATATATAAGTGGCTCATCTTTGATTGACTAGCTAAAGGATAAGGGAATTAGTGACTACTACCACTTAGCTTTCCTCTTGTGAAAAACTCATATATATATATATATATATATATATATATATATATATATATATATATATATATATATATATATATATATATATAAATATAAAACCAATAAGATGAACTGAAATCTAAATATATTTGTATATATGTACACACACACACACACACACACACACACATATATATATATATATATATATATATATATATATATATATATATATATATATATATATATATGATGAGAACTGGGAAAAGGGAAACTGGATATAAGTGGAGATTTGTGGAAGATAAAGCTCTGGAAAGACATAAATAACAGAATTCAGAATTCAACAGAGGCCTTTGCATCAGGAAGTACTGGAGGCGATATAAATATACTGTTATCACACTGACAATTGATTTATATATGGCCATGTGCCACGGGAAAAATGAAGTACTGGGTGTAAATCCTGACTGGTTTTGTCTTTATATCTAGAAAATTTCAAAAAAACTTATATATATTGGGAGGAATCTGCGATATATATGCTAGGAAATCTGTACGAACGAACCTACAGACCGCTGGAGACCAAATATTCAATGTTGACAGGTGGGAAAAGTTGTATACTCATTAGTGACTAAGGTCAAATGCTCTCTTGACAAATTCGCTTATTTCTGTCGGTGGCTTCACGGCTTTTCCTTGTCCACTGCCAACCACCCTATTTAGAATCTACCGGTATACAATTTACATATTTCTTCTGAATTCAATGGATCGATTTTATACATCTCTTGACTCATACCCATATCCTGACAAAGCTTACTCTTATAAAACTAGACTATGATGTTTCTTTCCAGTACATTTTTGGAATAAACTGTCTTTTTTGCCCTTGCCCAATTGATTGTATGACTTTTTCACTAACATGTACAAAAATTCTCCTGTTCACCTGGTCATCTGTCATACGTTTATTATGCTGTTTTAATATTTTTTCCAATGGTTTTCCAGTTTGACCAATACAAAGGTTGTTACAGGACTTACATGGACCTGATATATCCTTTACTATTGCCGGGAGAGTTCTTTATAAGTGCTTTCTTCATTGTATTATTATTCTTGAATGCTGTACTAACTCCACATTTTTATAAGTGGGTGGGGAATATCTTTGAAATTACTGCCGTATGATAGTACAAACAGGTTTTTTGTGTTATAAGTTTCTGTGGTTCTACTGTAAAGTCTTTTTTTACTCTCTTAATGAAATTTTAATACGTAACTAATGTCATGTTTAATACAGAATCAGGACATTTTAATTTGTTGTCAGTATTCCAAATTATATCTATTTCATCATCGATGGATTCAGGGCTACAGAGAAATAATGTGCTTAAAAACAAGTTCAGAGACATATCTGGTAGGTGCGGTATGCCTGTTTGTGTCATGTTGGACAATGATCTCCAGTTTATAGCAGAGTAATGAACCAAGTTTGCCAGTGAGTATGGCCTTGACTATCATTTCTAGTCTAACAAAATAATAGAGAATTCTGTGCAGACAGTGAAAGCCACCATAAAGCAGCCAGACCCAATCCGAGACTTAATGATCTGTCATTCTATGGTATGCCTCCATGCCAGATTCAGTCCCACAGAGCTGATCGTGAGTAGAGAAATTCACACTACATTGCTCATGCTTAGCAGACGTTTAGAGCCAAAGTGGATAAGTCACTAGATTTACAACACAATTGTGAAAACGCTATGGCTGCAAATAAGTATCATCGTAACAGATGCCACACAGAGCAGTCTCTTGTTCCCTTAGTGGAGGGCAGAGGGTGCTGGTGAGAACTAACGACGATATAGTGTAAAAAGATAGATTTATGTTTCTCAAGCCCTCTGTGATTTAGAAAAAAATCTTGTTCAGTTTATGTGAAGACCGACCACAGCTTTTCCTTTTTTTTTTTTTTATTAGCACGTGGCATATTTGATACTGGAGGGATCTTTCCTTTATTTTCTATCCTGCTAGCCAACAAGGACACTAGCAGTATAGAAGATTTTTACATCAATATAATTATTGCCGCATGTGCTTCCCTTGAGTTATTTTCTTTAACATTCTTAGATTTAATTTGATGAAATTCAGCAAGAATGAAGAAAAGTCAAGTAAAAGGCTAAGAAGTGGGTGCAGCTAAGGTCTGAAGGGAGCTACAAAAACCCTTTAGTAAAGTCTACAGTGCACCAAGTGAGGTGCTCTGATGGCAATGCCAACCCACCCTTTCCTCGTTGGGTTTATATTTTTATAGAACATTGACTTCTAGATGTTTTAAGTTTCAAAATGTTTTTCCCTTTGCAGGAAACTCACATTCCTTCACATCTTATCAAGCTGAGAGAGCCGTTGGATAGAGGATGAGGCCAGTGAAGAAGATTTTCTATGGCCTTCCAGTGAGCGTCTTTTTCGTTTCTTTGTACAGTTTCAGCCGGGGAGGCAATTTCTTTGGTGAAGCCAAAGATGGCTTCCCTCACACTCTCGCCTCAGACAGCTCCGCTTCGGCAATGATACACATCACTGACGAAACGCTGGAGCGTGGGTCTATCATCGTCGAGCACCAGCCCCTACAGACAAGGAAGTCACGAGTGTTCTTTGCATCTGGGACCCAGATCAAACCTGTACAATACGTCAATAGGTTCGTATATAGTAGTTTTCCCGCTCTCTTATCATTACCTTCTGTACTTGTCTTCTTTGCAAGGATCTCTGCGTGACTTCAGTCATTTAGGTAGTGTGGATTTTGCTTCAGCTACGAGTATGCTACTGATACTGAACAGTAGAGAAATTAGACTTACATTGTTTGGCATATTTTCCATCGTAAGTGGATTTAGATGTATTGTAACCGAAAGGAACTCTATCGACGATTGTGTCTGATGAAACTGATCAATCTTTCATTGTCAAAGGTAATTGATTTTCTGATATATTACGTGTCATATTACTATGTTCTTGTGTTTACAGATTAATAACGGTTATGCAGACATTACGATGGTCTTATATCTGTAATTACATCTTAATTCCATGCCAGAATTCGTACTAAATTGTGGTAATTTAGTTTGTGATGGTTTTGCAATTGTAGATACATTTATCTTCGCTCTCATGATAAAAAAAAAAGAAATTTGTACCTATTCGTAAAGAGAGCACAGGGCACCCTTCGCCAGAGACAACACTTAACACTGCAGCTTTATACAACAGTATCTATTTCGGTGGTACTTTGGCTTGTTATCTACACTGAGGGGCTAGTACTAAACGCGGCGTCCCAATAAGCTTCCGCCGTGTATAGTACTAGCGCCTCGGAGATGAACGTGAAAACATGAGCATAATAACATATATATAATATAAAATATAATTAAATTATAATTTTTTTTAGCTATATTCTAGCGATTGACAGTGTAGATCACATACCAATGTAGATTCATGAAGTGTATATAACATGCCAAAGTGGCACCATCTATTTCTTATGAACCTATTTTTAATAAAAAAAAAAATATATAGCATAAACCACTTACTGACAACTAAAAACTGACTCTCCAGAACGCTGCCTAATCCAGCGCGTCTTTACAAAGAAGCAAATCCTCTGTGGGTGTCATGGGGCCCTAGGCTTCGGGAGGTCAGGGATTACTTCCGGTACCTCCGAACACCTCAGGTCAACTGCAGGAAACTGAAGAGAATGGGAGGGACGGTGCAGTGTGGCCGTTCTGGAGACGGTGAGGGCATGGATGGGCATAAGGTATTATTATTATTATTATTGCTGGAAGGAGGCAGACCCTCTCTTAAGCATGTCTTGTTAAAAAGGATGGCTGCCTTCGT
This sequence comes from Macrobrachium rosenbergii, assembly GCF_040412425.1. Taxonomy (NCBI): domain Eukaryota; kingdom Metazoa; phylum Arthropoda; class Malacostraca; order Decapoda; family Palaemonidae; genus Macrobrachium; species Macrobrachium rosenbergii. The sequence goes on from NC_089752.1 coordinate 107,969,797, forward strand.
GCGAATTGATCTTATATTGAGTTTTCTTAATTTTTCTTATAATTCTTGCACTTTAATATAGGTCGTTGTAGACCCATATGAACAAGCAAGAGAAGCGAATTGTAAGAAAAATTTAGAAAACTCGTTATAAGATCAGTTGATGCTACTACTAAAGCATGATATCTACCGAGCTATTTGCGACCTGCCAAAAATTAGGCTGCTTCCTGCCAAACAACCCATTTGAGGCCTATGGCAATGATGAGACGTAACTACCGAATGGCCTCATATATAACTATGCAAATTCCATGCTGAAATTCGTATGCAACTGAATTAAGGTAAAGAAAAAAATAAGAATAAAATTATATTGCCTGGCACGTAATGAGATAAATATTTGATGTTACCAAAGGTCCCGCACAGAGGATTATTTGTATAAGCCTACTGAAATTTTCCGTAATGTTTTTGCAAATTCCCGTTCAGGTTTTGAAGTCTAAAGAAAGCGTGATAAAGCTCAGTATCTGAACTCAGTATTAATCCATATGGATTTACGGTAAGGAGGTCACTTATCAGAAAATATTTAGCGGTAGCAAACTCGGCACATTTTCCCACACACCTCTGTCACCTTTCAGTGTCATTGCAAACAAACAAAATATCAGCTACAGTTCATGATTTCATGACATTTTAATGAATAAGTCTTATACTTCTATTATTACATTATTGATATCATGAGCCGTAACAGAGCAATGACTCGAGACCAGTGTAGTATCTGCAATATTGTATGAGGCCAGTTCAATATAGAAATCGTTGCGAGAGCTGCTTAGTCACGTAATCCTAACGACAGCTAGGAACTGTGACACGAGAGCCGGACGGTCACTTGCACCTTCGAACCTCTGAAAAAAAAAGTCTGTGAATATCAAGTTAAGGATTCTTTATAATTTAGTTTTTAGAATAAAAATGGAGCTACACTTGCTAAAGTTTGTAAATGTGAGCTCGTCTTTGAAGCTCGATGCGACAACTGAAAATAAGAAGTCAAAATTCCTTTCTGTTTTTTTTCCGTTCCAAGTACATCTGCATGGAGCCAGCCTTCATGCTCACGCAGAACCAGGGCGACGTGAGGGAGTGCCTCACACTCTCCTTCGGGACTCATTTCGAGACGTCTTTCGACGAGGCCATGGCAGACCTTCCTTGCGAAGTCCACATGTTCGACGTCCTCGACTACAGGCCGTTACTCGCTGCAGAGAACCCATATGTTTACTTCCACCAGGTAAGGCAGAGGTATTCCCAATGCTCGAGGTCGTTAAAGCCAGTAGAATGTTTCGCGGCATTTTTCGTTGCTTTTATAAGCTGGCTTCATGCTTGCTTAGGCTAATAAAAATAGACAGACGGCCTGTGATCGATTCAATTATTTAAAATGTTTGTTCAGTCGTGTGGTGTCACTGTTGACATTTTCTTGCATTTTTCGATAAGAGTTTGTATTACAACGAGTAGTGCTTCTTTGAGGGAAAGGGATTTCTTACCTATATTTTACAACAGAATCCAGCGACGTTTCAAGTCACTGATAGATGAAGGCATAAATCAGTGACTCGCCAGCATGGAACTGAGTAGCATGGGCAAACACACACACATATACACATACATACTCATATGTAAACATATATATATATATATATATATATATATATATATATATATATATATATATATATATATATATATATATATATATATATATATCAGCATACAGTGCTTGCCTTCCTTCAAGCATTATAGCCTAAATCATTTGTAAATTTATTCACTATACATATCCAGTTCCTATTACCTAATGCTTTAATAACGAATAGGCCATATACTCATATGTCCAGTGCATCGGTTACAAGTATTAAAATAAATACTCAAGCATACTATCTCAACATAGGTGAGATGCAATACCTGGTTTCATGAAGCATTTAAACGGTGTGATTCAGGACTGGCTCCTCTCCTGGCGCATCAGAATAGGAGGTTTCTTCCCCATAACATCGCGTATATACAAACCTCTGTCACCTCAGTCTTTCCTCCCTCTTATAGCACTCTGATGCACCAGGGAGTGTAGCTTCAGTCGGTCAGTAGAGACCACCTGTGAAGTAGGGAGGTCTTTGTTTCCACAACTGTGCTTCTTTGCATTCTTGTGCCTTTAATGAGTGTTACATATGTGTCATGGTACTAAAGCTTACAGATATTTTCAAATTGTCTTCGTCTAGAGTTCAGAAGGCAAGCATGAGCATTATGCAGGACTCAACTCTAACTGGGACTGCCTGAGGTTTCTAAACGTTGCAAAGTTGATTGTCCTTATCTGCTACTAGTACAGATACAGAATGAACTTTTTCTACTTTGGAAAGAATAAAAACTTACTTCAGACGCATACAAGGATAGGAAAGGCTGTTATCTTTTGCCCTAAGATGAAGTGACATAGAAATTTGTAGAAAAAATAAGAGGGTAGAATTCAGTTATAAACAAAACATACTTTTGAAATACAGGCACTAGCGTGTTTATAGAATCTATTGACTTTCAAATCTCGAAAATCCGTCCGAATTTTGCAACTCCCTCAAAGCAAGATGGCGTCAATCTTGGCCGTCACTGACACGAGTCGTCGTCTCTATTTATTCAACTCTATGACTCCGGTTATTGCCTTCAATCCGTCGACATCATAGAGAGAGAGAGAGAGAGAGAGAGAGATTCGATTGAATGAGAGAGGAAGAGAGAGAGATAGAGAAAGAGAGAGAATATTGCAGAAAAATTAAAGGAAATGATAAAATTCATCATATAAAAATTGAAATAGTTCAAGATTGCATCAAAGTAGAGAGAGATTAAAGAAAAATAAAGGAAATAATGAAATTCATCTGATAGAAACCGAAATAGTATCGGGCTGCGTCAAAATAGAGAGAGGGAGAGAGAGAGAGATTAAAGAAAAATTAAAGGAAATTATAAAATTCATCTGATAAAAAGTGAAATAGGTCTAGATTACATCAAAAAAGAGAGAGAGAGAGAGAGAGAGAGAGAGAGAGAGAGAGAGAGAGAGAGAGAAATGATAAAATTCATCTGATAAAAACTAATATAGTTACAGATTGCATCAAAATAGAAAGAAAGAGAGAGAGAGAGAGAGACGTTCTTGACATCGAGGGAAATGACTAAACGAAGAGCATCAAAGGCTTTCGGGAGAATGTCTCCGATAACTTGAGGAAGAAGTGAAAGGGAATGTTTGGGGCTTTACACCTGAAAGGAAGCGATAGAGTAGCCTCCTGGAGGAGTGAAATTATTATTATGCCTCGTGAGGGAACGGTTTCTTGGGCACCCAATGAACTATACAGGACGCCTGAACGACATCTCTCATTAGTACTAGGATTTAACATTAGGGTAAGTGCAATACGAGCTATACCAATGTACAGTATATGTATGTATGTATATGTATATATATATATATATATATATATATATATATATATATATATATATATATATATATATATTGAAGTGCCAGAAGAAATTGGCCAACGAAGTGGAGCCAATAGGCCTACACCTGGCAAGGCAGATAAGAAACCAACCAAGTTTGCCACAATAACTGCGAGAGGGAAATCAAGATGGATTGAGGAACTAAATTATAAAATACCCAGAAGGAAAAACTTGGTAAGGAAAAAGACGTTTTCCTATTAATCCACCAAGGAACATTTGCTTTCATATCAGCCTGTCCGATACACTTTCGAAAAAACGGGAAAGTGAACAAAAAAGAGGAAAAATGCCTGTTTGTTACCTCTACCGAGGGAACTCAAACCCAAGACCATGGAAGGCCATGGTACAATGGCTAGGGCACAGTCCAAGGTTGGATAACAATGTTTGCATTCAGAGTAATCTTCTCTTAGAAAGTTTGCCTACCATGTCTACAGGGTCCCTTCCACTCACTGGTTTGATTTCGGAGTGTCCTTCCCCCAGAAGCATTGCTTCAGAAGGTTAAAGAGTCTCTTCTACCCTAAGTCGTGTAGGCAGGGACGTCGCACCCTGAAGAATGTTGCAAAGGAAAACACATTAACCCTCGGAACTATATATAGATATATATGTATGTATATATATATCTTATATTTATATATATATATATATATATATATATATATATATATATATATATATATATATATATATATATATATATATATATATATATATATATATATATATATATATATATATATATATTTCTATCAAAGGGGCATCCAGGAAAAGGCATACGTATATCATATCACACTTTATTATTGCCGACGCCATTTAGCAATGTCACATTGCATCATCAAGGCTAAACTGAGCTAAAAAGAAGAGTGTCTTTTTAGCTTAGTTTAGCCTTGACAATGCAATGTGACATTGCTAAACAATAAACTGTGATATGATATACGTATGCCTTTTCCTAGATGGCCCCCTTGGTTGCAACTAAGAAGCCTACAGGTATATTACCTTTTTACACACACACACACACACACACACACACACACATATATATATATATATACATATGTGAGTATGTATGTATATATATATGTGTGTGTGAGCGTATGTATGAATGAATGAGCATGAATACGAGCCTTTATATAAGGTGAAATTCCATTGCTTTATTAATTCCATTTTGTATGCATAGATATGAGGCTCTTCACGATTTTATTCAATGGTTTATAAACCAGATTTAATGAGAGACACCAATAATTAAGTAATTTTAGGTCTGGTCAGTATTTTTAGAGTCTAGGCTCCGAGTCCATTTCTAGAAACATGTACAAGAGACAAATTCTTTTCCTCTGGAATCTTATTTCGCCTGAACTGAAGACTTCAACACTTTTCTCAAAACATATTTTGGAAATTTGTCTTTTTCTCCTTTTTTTTTATTCGTTTCCGTTAGAATCATTTATAGATCAGATTATTGTTTATAAAGGGAGTTCAAAACTTTGGACATGAAATTGTTAAAAATGTTTTTGAAGGACTAACTGGCCATCTACATGGCAAGGCCAGTACGATTAAGTCTGCTCTCGGGAACTGCAACAGCCACATTGAAACTGATGACACCATTCGGAAGGAAGAATTTCATATCCGAAAGAGTGAGGATTTAGAAAAGGAGTTATGGAAAGAGTGGTACTGTGTTGAAGAGCTTCTAAAACCTCTTGTTGATGCTCAGGAAATTGATAAGGATGCCTAAGAAGAAAAATAAAGATTAAGAAAAAAAAGAATATCGAACAACAGAAGGACTCCCTAGCTCGCAGAGAAAGAGAACTTGAAAAGAACAAAGGAAAAATACTCGAACTGGAAGAAGAAAAAAAATGTGAAGAGGTCTACACTGGCTATCTCGAGGAAAAGGTGAAGGCCCAAGAAGAGGAGAGAAAGAAGATGAGGAAAGAACTGGAAGGACGCCCGCGAGCCTCACACCAAGAAGGTCATGTTCCTTGAGTGAGAAATTGTGCTCTTGACAAGTCTTGGAAAAGAGGCCCAGAGGGATAATTTAGGTGTCCAGTCGAAGGTCCAGAAGTCGGACGATCGAACTCAATCTCTCCAACGGGACTTGGCTGAGAAGGAACCGCAAACTGTCTCGTCGAAGGAAAATCTCAACGACGAAAGAGGGGAAAAATGGGTTCGTTCGAGAAGAGGCCCAAGAGATGAAGAACTGCTCTGCCGATCTGGGATGTAGAAGGAAAAACCGGAGGAAGTCCAGACGAAGAAGAAAGAAAGCAGGAGGAAGAACCGACCCAAGTTAAGCAGGACTGTGGAGGATTCTGACTGACGTCCCGTTGACTCTGCTGCGTGTCTCCGGAGGTGCTGCTCCAAGGAAGCAGCCCCTGGGTCGGACTCTTCCCTTCAAGGCTGCCCTCATGAGACTGGCGAGCCTTGGGAGCTTTTGGGCCTCATCCTTGAAGTTCTTGGGTCCTCTCCATGCCTGCTTCCCCAGTCTGGCAGGATACCTGCCTTCCTCCAAGGAAGCAGCCTCTGAGTCGAACCCTTCCCTTCATGGCTGCCCTCAAGAGACTGGCGAGCCTTGGGGGCTTTTGGGCCATATCCTTGAAGTTCTTGGGCCCTCTCCAGACCCGCTTCCTCAGCCTGGCAGGATACCTGCCTTCCTCCGAGGAAGTAGCCTCTGGGTCGAACCCTTCCCCTTCAAGGCTGCCCTCATGAGACTGGCGAGCCTTGGGGGCTTTTGGGGCCCATCCTTGAGGGGCTTGGGCCGTCTCCAGGCCCGCTTCACCAGCCTGGCAGGATACCTGCCTTCCTCCGAGGAAGCAGCCTCTGGGTAGGACCCTTCCCTTCAAAGCTGCCCTCAAGAGACTGGCGAGCCTTTGGGGCTTTTGTGGCCCATCCTTGAGGGGCTTGGGCCGTCTCCAGGCCCGCTTCCTCAGCCTGGCAGGATACCTGCCTTCCTCCGAGGAAGCAGCCTCTGGGTCGGACCCTTCCCTTCAAGGTTGCCCTCAAGAGACTGGCGAGCCTTGGGGGCTTTTGTGGCCCATCCTTGAGGGGCTTGGGCCGTCTCCAGGCCCGCTTCCTCAGCCTGGCAGGATACCTGCCTTCCTCCGAGGAAGCAGCCTCTGGGTCGGACCCTTCCCTTCAAGGTTGCCCTCAAGAGACTGGCGAGCCTTGGGGGCTTTTGTGGCCCATCCTTGAAGTTCTTGGGCCCTCTCCAGGACCGCTTCCCCAACCTGGCAGGATACCTGCCTTCCACTGAGGAAGCAGCCTCTGGGTCGGACCCTTCCCTTCAAAGCTGTCCTCAAGAGACTGGCGGGCCTTGTGGGCTTTTGGGGCCCATCCTTGAGGGGCTTGGGCCGTCTCCAGGCCCGCTTCCCTAGCCTGGCAGGATACCTGCCTTCCTCCGGGGAAGCAGCCTCTGGGTCAGACCCTTCCCTTCACCATACTCTTTGCTTTCTCTAACCCAGCTTTTAAAATATGACACTTGCTCTCTCTGAAGACTTCCAGATGATTTGAAGCATCTCAGAGATTGTTCCTGGAGACTTTGGGGTTCAAAGCATACGCGAATGTCATTTCTCTCTTTCTTCCAGGAGCTGGAGTCTGAAGAGTTCCAAATTGTCTTCAAGGAAAATCCTAAAGGTTTTAGATCATTTTAACATTGCGTTAATCATTACTTAGAGCTATTTTTCTCTTTGCTTTAATGAGTTGTCTTCTATAATCTTATGGGATTCCCTCTTACTGGTAGTATATATAGATATCTCACGACGACGAGAGAAGACTTCTGGGTATTCATGAAGACGCCTTCACGACTCCAGGATCCTTTGAAGCAGTCTTCAGCTCCTGAAGCATTCCTGGAGAATCCAAAGGGGTTTCCAAAGGCTTCAGAACCTGGAGATCGTCTTGAAGCCTTGGAAGCCCCAGAAGCCTCCAGAATTTATCTCTAAGAATGTGGGCTTATTCATCTCCAAAAACGTGGGCTTCCCCAAAAGAAATCTTCAAAGCTTTTCGTCTCTGATTTCTTCTCCATAAAACTTTGTTCTTTAATATTGTGCAAGAAATCCAAAGGCCTGGAGATTGCCTTGTAGCCTTCGGAAGCCTCTAGAATTCCCAGAAACCTTCGGAATTCCCAGATTCCCTACTGTTACCATGGGGATGACAAGCATGATCCGGACAAGATCCACTTGGAACATAGAGGGTATATACCTGGAGTTGCGATCTCTATACCAGTACTACCTTCAGTGGTCTTCCACCAGGGTGCCGCTGCAAAGCCTTGTTGCCATCTTTAAAGGTCTGGTAACCTGCAAATTGAACAGGGACTTAGTGCGATTGTGAATTTTTTCATATCATTAACGCTTAATGAGTAAGTGTTTAGCGAATGTTTAGGGTTTAGTGAGTAAGTGTTTGGTGAATGTTTATCAGTAAGTGTTTAGTGAATGTTTAGTTTAGGGTTTAGTGAATGTTTTGCGAATGTTAGTGAATGTTTAGTGTGCAAGCATTCAGTGAATGTTTAGTGAGTGTTTAGGGTTTAGTGAATGTTTAGTGTGTAAGTATTCAGTGGATGTTTAGTGAGTGTTTAGTGAATGTCTTGTGAATGTTAGTGTTTAGTGAGTGTTTAGGGTTTAGTGAAGGTTTAGTGCATGTCAGTATTTAGTGAATGTTTAGTGTGTAAGTATTCAGTGACTGTTTACTGTGTAAGTGTTCAGTTAATGTTTAGTGAGTGTTTAGGATTTAGTGAATGTTTTGTGAATGTTAGTGTATAGTGAATGTTTAGTGTGTAAGCATTCAGTGAATGTTTAGTGTGTGTTTAATGAGTACTTAGTGTTTAGTGTTTAGGGTTTAGTGAATATTTTGTGAATGTTAGTGTTTAGTGAATGTTTAGTAGTATTCAGTGAATGTTTAATGAGTGTTTAGAGAATGTCTAGTGCAAATTAGTGTTTAGTGAATGTTTAGTGTGTGTTTAGTGATTTTAATGAGTGATTAGTGAATGTTCATTGACTGTTAAGTGTTTAATTAGTGTTTAGGGATTTAATGAACATTTAGTGTTTAGTAAGTGTTTAGTACTTTAATGAGTGTTATGGATTTAGTGAGTGTTTCTTGTACAGTGAGTGCTTAGTGAATGTTTATTGAATGTTTAGTGTATAGTGAGTACTTAGTGAATGTTTAGTGTATAGTGAGTGCTTAGTGATTGTTTACTGAGTGTTTTGGGTACAGTGAGTATTTAGTGAGTGCTTAGTATTTTAAGAGTGTTTAGTGAGCGTTTAGTGTATAGTGAGTGCCTAGTGAGTGTTGAGTATTCAGTGAGTGTTTAGTGTTATTGAGTGTGAGCGTAGTAAGTGTGAGTGTATAGTAAATATGTATGTTTAGTGTGAGAGTGTATAGTAAGCGTAATTGTTTAGCAAGTGTAAGTGTATTGTGAATGTTAGTGTGTGCTTAGTTGTTGCAAGGCAATTTTTCTTTATGAAATTGGGTCAAGTAATAATAATAATAATAATAATAATAATAATAATAATAATAATAATAATAATAATAATCGTAAAAATGATATTGATAGTAATAATAAGATAATGATATTAGTAAAAAAGATAAAAAATAATAATAATAAAAATTATATAATAGTGATACGTTTTGCAAGGAACACTGAACCGAGATTATCGATGGCAAAAGTCGTGCAGAAAAACCTTGGACCGACCAAAGATAGAAGGAATGAAGATGGGCAACAAAAATCATTGAATGGGAGTAGCAAACCTTTGGAAGGGGTGCGGGACGTTCTTATGGATTTCGCCGAGTCCACAGCCGACGAGGAGAAGGAAGAAGAGAGTTGGAACATACCTGGGCATGAGTACAAAAAAAACGGAAGCGCTTACTGCAAAGAAGACAAGCTCAAGAAAAAGAAAGTCAGGGCTATAAAGAGAAGGGGAGTGTGTTTTGAACGAAGACGGCGTAAGCCTCCTATCATTGGGGAGAGTGATGGAAGCACACTTAGGGCAGCTCAGCCTTTAAGGCATGTACATTTATTTGTGTCTAGGCTGCAACCTGACACGACTTCAGAAATGCTTCTTGGCCATGTTTCTTGCATAGCAGGTGTCACGACGGTGGAGTGTGAGCTGGTTGAACAAAATTCTCTCACTATCGATCTTTCAAAGTCATTATTAAAGAAATGCCTCAAAGTAGGGTTAAGGATTTGTACAAACCAGAAAGTTGGGGTAAGGATATTTTGGTCCGTCGTTGGTATGATTAATCTTCATTTTTATTCTCTTTATAAATGGATTTAAGCTTTACATCTTATAACTGTAGATCAGTAAGAAATTGCCATTTTGATGTAGCCGAATTAACTCATGTTTCTGACATAGTCTGTTTGCAGGAGACTTGGCTCCAGGTGCAGGAATCAGACTACCTGAATAGAATAAATTTTGAATTTGCATATTATGCAGTTTCCCCAGTTGATTTATCGAATGAGTTGTTAACTGGTCGTCCTTATGGGGGAATTGCTTTTCTGTACCGAAAGAGCCTTGCCTCCTGTATGCTGCGAGTAGACACCTCAAATGACAGACTAATTTGTATTGACGTGTCTATAGATGAAAATTGTATAAGGATTATCAATTGTTATCTTCCATACTCAGACGGACAAAATGATGCGGAATACATTGACTGTTTAGCAAAAATACACTGTCTTATGTCAGATCACCCAAATGGGGAGGTTTTTGTGGTTGGTGATTTTAACGCTCACCCTGAATCACGCTTTGGTAACGAGCTGAAAGACTTCTGCACCCATTACGATTATTGTATTGGTGATGTTGCTGTGATGCCCTCCGACACTTACACTTGGGTGAGTGATGCAACGGGCCATACCCGTTGGTTAGACCACCTTGTTTGCCCCCCTAGTCTTCTAACACACATTAGCAATATACGTGTGTTGCATTCCATTATTGGTTCAGACCATCGTCCCCTTTCATTTTCTTTGAAGGTCTCTCAACTACCTACGCTGGTACAGACGAATGATGGTAGTCAGACGAAGTTTTATCTCGGCGATCTACTGGCATACAGAGTTAAATCTGAAGAAGCTTTGAAAAACGTCGAGTTGCCTTTGGAAGCTCTGCAATGTAACACAAGACCATGTCAAAACGAAGATCATTATAGAGCTATTGAAAGATTTCTTTTGGACATAATTAGTGCACTTCAACAGTCGTCTGACTCTAAGGAGTCGAATCACAGAGGCTTCAACCATGTTCCTGGTTGGAACGACTTTGTAAAGGAATTCCATCATGAAGCACGGTATGACTATTTAGCATGGAAGGAATCTGGTAATCCAAGGGATGGATATTTCTATGATAAAATGAAATTTTCTAAAGCTCAATTCAAAGGGATGCTTAGATTTTGTAAGGAAAATGAAGAGGAAATTCGACCCAATAAAATTGCTACGAGTCTTAAAGGGAGTATGAAGAAGTTTTGGAGAGAAATAAATAAGAAAAGAAACCCCCAAACATTCTTGCCATACATAATAAATAATGTGAGTGGTTATGAAAACATTGCCGAGTTATGGAAAGAACATTATTCTGAGCTGTTTAATGATCCTACTCATCCTGTTCCAGACCCAGTGGAAAATCAGAGTCAGCGAGATGTTACAGGGACAAATGTCAATGAAATTTCGAATGCTTTGAATTCTCTGAACACTTCCAGTAGCCCTGGACATGACGGGCTGACCCTTCAGCACTTAACTGAGGCTCATCCGGTACTTAGAGTTTTACTAAGTTTATTCATTACTTCCTGTTTCTGTCATTCATACTTACCAAGAGCTCTTATTCTGGTTATACTCTCTCCTTTGATTAAAGATAAAAACGCGGACCACAGTGATATATCTAATTATAGACCGATTGCTCTAGCCACTGTTATCTCAAAAGTTTTGGAAGCGATTCTATTGGAGAGATGCAAAGAGTACCTATTGACAAGTGACAAACAGTTCGCTTACAAATCCCATCATGGAACTGAAATGCCAGTTCATATTCTTAAACACGTAACTGGGGAGTATAATGTTCGTAAAACACCTGTATTTGCTTGTTTCATTGATATGTCTAAAGCCTTTGATAAAGTGTCTCATAAGATGTTACTTGAAGTACTGTCAAAAAGAAATATTCCTTGCTATATTATTAAACTGCTTGGTGAATGGTATAAAAATCAGCAAATGATTGTCAAATGGGGCCATGTATTTTCGAGTGAATTCTCCACTTCATGTGGAGTGAGACAGGGAAGTTTACTTTCACCTTACCTGTTCAATGTATATATGGATGACCTCTCACAAAGACTGAGTCAAACTAAAGCGGGGTGTTATTTAAACAACATGATTTTAAACCATTTGCTGTACGCAGATGATATTGTTTTATTTGCTCCCTCGGTAGGTGGGCTACAACAGCTTGTAAACATTTGTCGTGATTTTATGTCCGATAGGCTTCTATTGTTAAATGTAAAGAAAACCAAATGTATTATTTTTTCTAAGAGTAAGATTTGCCCAAGTAATATATCATCTATTGTTGTTAACAATGCACGTATAAATTTTGTACCTGAAATAAAGTACCTAGGATATTATCTCACTGCTCAAAATTCGGACGATGCCCATGTAGAATATTTGTACAGAGGTCTATGTACGAGGGGCAATGTGATTTTAAGGAATTTTTCTAAATGTAGCGCTGATGTCAAGAAAATGCTTTTTACGAGTTTTTGTACAAGTTTTTATGGCATGTCTTTGGTTGTCAGAGCAAAACAACGGACTATGAATAAGCTGAGGGTATGCTACAACGATAGCCTTAGAAGACTCATGGGCATTCCGAGGTATGCAAACGCATCCGCTCTTTTTGTGGGTTTTGGTCAGCCATCTTTTCAGGAACTGAGACGCAAAACCATAACAAGCTATTTGCAAAGGCTGAAGAATTCTGAAAACTGTATTATGAAGAGGGTTGCCCACCCACTTTACTTGCATAATTCATTTATTTTCAAACACTGAAAAGGCCTCATTTATGCTTAGTGCATCTGGTGCGCTCTTTGTGTAAGAATACAGTATTTCTTTGTTTTGTTCTTATATGCTACATATGTATATGTCCTTTTAGTAGGAAGTATCACTTAGAGTCATTATCCTCACCTCATTCATATCATAATTTTTCACCTCTCTTTCGTAATAATTTCTCATAATTATTTTAAATTTTTATTCTTTTAAGGTTTGGAGGCTTTTTATGTATGTTTATATATGTATGTGTATGTGTTTATCTATGGCCATTTATGTCCGAAATAAAGATTTTGAATTTGAATTTGAATTTGAATAGTACTATGAACTGGATCGACACCTTTCAATATGGCCGCCCAAGGTCACACGCTCGGCAGGAGATCGCCACTCCACTGATTGACTCTATGGTAGACATTCGTAAACGTACTCTCTTAAAATTAAACATGCTTTTTTTTTTTAATTCGACATACCCAGACGATAGATAATACTTAACAATACCTAAGATGGGATAATAGTTACGATTTAGTGTTTCCTATGAAGTTGAAATTCAAACAACCATCATTCACAGAAGAGAGAGAATGGGACTGCGTCAATCTGTTATCATGTTATCATCTATTAATTAGGTACCTTATCTTCCTTTTCCTTAGAGCTTTCTCCTTATCAAATTAATGCAGCCAACGAAGCAAATGTATCTTTATTGATGTTAAGAACGTCTATATAGGGTGAATAGGGCAAAATAGTAGGGAAAATAGTGGCGTGAAGTATAAATCTTGAAATTGTGGCACTGCTGTTGACTTGTGTGAAAATGGTAGAATGAACCATTCACCCGTTACCTTGTCATGCGTTTGGACAAATTTACGGCTTTTGTTACATTCACACTTTTTGTTAATGTATTTTTGTTTTTATTCACAGGAGGGAATAGCAGCCGAAAGACGTATAGATGTCTACTCCAACACAAACGCAACTGCCCAGATGTTCACGTTGAGAGACCACGTGTCTAGGCTAAATCTTACCAACCGCCTTATCCATGTACTCAAGGTAAAATACCCATTCATTTTCACCATTTTCACCAAATACTAATACATCAAGAAGAGATGTAAATTACTTGCTCTTTTGTTCATTTAGCACTTAGCAAATAAACCATAGACGTCACACGAAAAGAAATGCAAATGTAAAAAAATACTTGAGGATCATTCCGACGATCTTGGTGAATGATTTTGGTCTTTGCATAGTGTTCAGATACTAGAATACTTTCACATAATTAAGTTTTCCTCGAATGTCAATTCCCATAAATTGGTGAAACTCATGATTTATGGGAAACCAGTTGTCAGTTCTATATCATGAAAACCCGATTAGATTATTTCATCACTGAACATTAGAAACTCCCACAAGACGAGATAGCGTGGGAGAAGGAAATGTGTTGCTTGTAATCTGTACAGCGTCTTGTGACACAGTATGCAACAGTATAACTCAATAATGAACAGTACATTAACAAAAGAAACTGGAACAAAATTAAACAATTTAAAGCAATATGGGACACAAATGCAAAAAATAAAGGTACAAATAAAAAGTAACACGTCACACTCGGGCCCTCCTTGTTACAATGAGAGAAACAATACTCAGAGCTTCATTAAAAAGATAGATCCCGCTTACTGATATTCCACTAACCAGTAATTACAGCAGCGGATGTTTCTCGTAATACTGATTGTACCCCCATTTCATTTGATGAGTTACGTAACCAATTATGGCATCATACTCTCCATATTGTCATTATCGATCATCTAAATTAATGGCCAAAGGAATACACGTATTTGCAAGGGGATTACACTTGGTTAAAGTCCCATACAGAGAATAAAGCTGATTCTATCTTTCTCTGTGGTTGCTGTCGTGATGTACAGGTATGTATATTCAGTCTAATCACAGCAATGATCACCACGTTTCTCATCAGAATCAACAGGCCTAGTGAGACTCTAACTCTCCAGCTCCAGAGGTCCTTTATTCCTCACACTGTTGGACTGTGGAACAGCCTCCCTGAGAATGTCGTGGAATTGGAACTTGAGACGTTCAAGTAAAAAATGCAATGGATTACTGCCCTAATACAATTCTACTTGTATTTTAAAAATTTACTTACATTTTTGTATATTTATTTACCAATTTGTTGATCTATGTTTTTCAAATAACTGAAGTGTTCTTTCTCTGTTTCCCATTACCTTCTGTTACTTCTTTCGAATGTGAATACAATATTCTTTGGAAGCTTGAATTTCAAGTCAGTGGCCCCTCTGGGCTTGTTCCATATGAATAGGGTTCATCTCCTGAATAATAATAATAATAATAATAATAATAATAATAATAATAATAATAATAATAATAATAATAATAATAATAATAATAAATAATAATAATAATAATAAATAAATAAATAAATAAAAATAAATAAATAAGTAGATAAAATGTATTATTTTGGTTTCGTTCTCTCTAGCGGAAAACCGCAGGCAGATGTCCCCAAGTTGCTTTCATCACAATTAGGGCCAAGTTACGTTATTCTTTGAACAGGAACTCATATATTCAGAGACCATGCTCATATCGTATGGTTACCCATGTGGAACCATCTGTAAATTTGGGAGTCCAGAGAAGGTGTCACTAACCACAGCACTAACTGGAAAACATTCCTACGAGCCCTTTCTCAGTACAGATACGAGCCTCTAAGCGGCAATGACGTCAGTATTGTGTCATTAAGGAAAATGTTTTAGTTCACACTACAGGTGGAAGAGAGCATGTTACTCAGCTAACTATCTTCTGGGCCACACCTGTGGTAATTTGATTTGGCCGAAGTACATAATCGCTTTTCTCTCTCTTCCAAGATAGATTAATCCCATGATTACAATCGACCAAGAAAAGGAAGATGGGACGCTTCTCTAAAGATATGTTCACTGAAATTATATAATTCCTGATTGTTTACAAATAATTTTCCCCCTAAATTCCCAAGTAAACTTGTAACATCCAAAAGTTGATGAATCATAATTATTATCTCTATAACTGAAAGCATAAAGTAACGACTGTTCAGTTTGTGTGATTACAGGGTAGTTGTTATCTTGCAAGGCTGTAGGAAATGGTAATTATCTTAAACATTTAAAAACGGACTTTGTAATGTAGTTATGGTTCATTTTCAGAAGTCATTACAGAAAAAAAAAAAAATTGGAATGTTAGCTATGGGACTCACGAGTGGTTGTAAATCTTTAAAATTCAACAATCAAAAATGGACTTTGTAATGTGATTATGGTTCATTTTCAGAAATCATTACAAAAAATAAAACAGGTGGAATAGTTATGGAACTCATAAGTGGTTGGGCGGCATTATAATTCCGAATGAAGTTAGCTGTGGAAAGATACACATGTCATTAATATATAAACCTGCAAACCGTTAATTCTTAGAAAAACATAAGTTTTCTAAATGCCTTTACTGATAGTATATCAGAGACAAACAAACAAAAAAAAAAATGTGAGAAAGGCTTGAACAATTATTCCATTTAAAAGTTACTGCCTGAGACGCTAATAATGTTAGTTTTTTTTTATCCATTTCACATATCTCTCTCTCTCTCTTATTTTCCCACACCCTGATAACAGGTCGATATCGAAAACAGCGAGTGGGAAGTGTTTAAGAACATCGCTAACGACCCAATATTCAACGCTGTAGGACAGGTAAGTTAATTCAGAGTTTTCGACTTGAAAATATTATTTCTTTCCCATCTGCCGCTTAGTATAGTGAAAATGAAGTAAATTTTCCAGCATGAAGACTTGATTTTCGCGTCTTTTCCATATTTTATTCTCCATGCACCTGAGCTTGTCACAGACATCTTCAATGCTGAATCTACTAATCAGGATATGGAATACTCGTAAATAAACAAACATACTTGAGGCTATTTTATATTCCGTACACAACACTGACTGCAAGTTACATAAGTCATATGAATTTCTGATGATATATCGAACGTATAAACTGCAAAGTAAGAGATGGCGTCATCTTTTGCATAAATTAAAAAATAAAGGCCCCAGATCGTTTTACTTGGTTCTCTCGCATGTCAGTTCCATTCTTCTTCTTTGATCTGTCTTGATTCTGAGATCTCACCAGACAATCGACTGTTCTGCAGTTACAATTTTAATTTAACCTACACATACATCTCACCTCTAGAATAAGTACGTCTTTCAGACCTTTGGTTGGACAGAATTCAGAGGGTCCACATCAGGCCACTTATGCAATGGGAACTTCAGAAGTTCAAGCGAAGATGCAGTGCATTACTACCCTAATACCATTCCCCTTGTATTTTAATAATTTTACTTACGTTTTTATTTATTTATTTATTGATTTTTTAACTTATCTGGTTTTCTAATAACTGGTCTCTTTCTGTGTTTCCCATTACCTTTTGTTTCTTCTTTCGAATGAACAGCATATTCTTTGGAGGCTTGAATCTCAAATCAGTGGACTCTATGGGCTTGTCCCATATGAATAGGGTTCACCTTCTGAATAATATAATAATAATAATAATAATAATAATAATAATAATAATAATAATAATAATAATAATAATAATAATAATAATAAATATCACTTTTGACACCTTAGCACACTTACAGGCAAGACTTAGGCCCATACACTGGAAAATTTCTGTAAAAGAATTGCAAACTACATTACCTACCTCAACTGTCAGTTATAATCATTTACGAATGCATATGAGTTACATCTTTATTTAGTATTTATCTCTAAAAAAAAAAGTAATAGAATTTATTTTAAAACATATGAAAACTGTTTTTTTTAAACTTCATTTTGGCAGGTAGCCCTCGAGGTGCACACCTTAGACTTGGTGAAGAACCTCAACAAATCGTGGAGTAAAACTTTGCCGAAAGAGAAGTGGCTTCAGGTCATACAGGATAAATTTGATGTTCTCAGAGCTATAGAGGTCAGTACTGAATAAACTTATTAACTGAATGGTTTCATAATAAAACTCTGTACAGTTTTGTGATAAGAATGATTACGGGAAGTTTCATATTCAGAGCTATATATTCTAAAATCAGAAATTGTTGGCAGCACAACAGACTTCTGTTTACATGTCTAAAGGCCTGTCCACACCAGGACACATTGTTTGGAAACAAAGTTTGCAAACAGTTTGCGAACAATTTCTTGGAAACTTGCAAACAGTTTGTAAACTGTTTGCAAACAGTTGCCAAACTGTCTGCAGACTTTGTTTCCAAACAATGTTTCCTAGTGTGGACAGTCCTCTACGGTACACCCTCAGCCAAATTGTGCTAGTAAATAGCAATTGTCAATAAAAGTTTTTTAAAGACATTACTTGAAATGACCCTACAGTTTCTGCTTAAAAGGACTCAATTTTAACAGGACGAAGCTCATTCTGTTTCAAAAACTAATCAACCAGTCATACTTAAAGACATAAACGCGCATTTATCTTTGCTTTACTTAATTTGAATATTGCATATTGCACATTTTTGCCTTATTTTAGATATAAAGGACCCATGTCTTATCCCTTATCATAATAATAAATTTTCAGTTCTTTAATATACGGGGTCAGAATATTCAGTAAACTGTCATATGCACCTCAAAGAAGATTTATTCTAAGCTAAATGAATGTTTAAAAAAAAAAAGTTATCTTAGAATGAATGTTTAGAAAATTAGAAGTTATTTTTAAACATGACTAAAAGGGACCTACAGCTGGAATCCGTTATTTAAACAAAATGTACTTCACTGTATTTCACCAACAGAGTGACTGAGTCTGAAATCAATGGTCGTTATTTAACACAAAATGTACTCCGTATTTCACGTGACTGAGTAATGAATTTAACTTAGAAATGGATTTTCTTGGATTGGTTTAAGTAAAAATTATTAAATCAAAAACTGTCCAGGTAAAGTAAATGTTTAATGAATCTCATCTTTATTATGAAAAGTCTTTGCTTAGTACAGTATACTAACAGACGGCTGATGGGAATTATTTATACGCAAACCTGCTATAACCTGAATCATTAGCAAAACAAGCAAAATATGCGCCGAAGTTTCTTTAGTGCAATCGAGTTCTCCGTACAGCGTATAATGCTGTATGAAACTTTCAACCACAGCCCATGAAACTCAGCCACGGTCCGGTTGTGGCCTGTGTTGTTGGTACCTATAGAGGTGCCAGAAGTACGATTATGGCTAAATTTAACCTTAAATAAAATAAAAACTACTGAGGATAGAGGGCTGCAATTTGGTATGTTAGATGATTGGAGGGTGGATGATCAACATACCAGTTTGCAGCCCTCTAGCCTCAGTAGCTTTTAAGATCTGAGGGCGGACAGAAAAAGTGCGGACGGACAGACAAAGCCGTCACAACAGTTTTGTTTAACAGAAAACTAAAAGTCTTTTACCTGTCTACATAATTCACAAGGAGTTTAAAAGACGAAATTCTCGTTCTGCCATTTGAAATTGAAAGACCATTTTTAATAAAAGAAAAAAAAAATAAATAACTTTCTAATTTTCAGGCTCGTGGTTTTCGACGCGTACTGTACTGGGACAACTACCAGAAGGATTACCCCTATTTCGACGACAGCGGCGTTCGATACGAGACGTCTGGAGAAATACTCTACGTCAACACGAATTGGTACGATCCAGCCTTCAGGAGACGCCTCGCTGACCAGGGCTACAAGTTTCGTGATGCACTGGAGAGACAGTAGCGTGTATTGTGTTTTTGTTTGTAAATTACTTACATGCGAGAGGAACGAGTGATCGGTGAATTAGTGATGATGTGGTATTTGTTAGCTGTTCCTCAATCATTTGAATTATATGTATGTTAAGCTTTATGTAGTATTTAAACAGTAGTCTCACCGTATGGCCTTCTCACTTGGATAATATTCGTGGTGAGTTTTGTGCATTATTTGAACAGCCATCTCAGCATATGGACTCTGTATTGCTTGTCTGTTCTTTAAACGCACATTTTATAGATTCAATTAAAGTCCAACATTCTTTGCCTTATCGTGAGCAAGGTGTTATCTAGTAAGAGACAACTGGATTTTGACTACCTAACTTTATGCCTTGGTGGCCGGTAATGAAGTCACGGGAAAAAAAGTCAGTTTTGGCTAGGAAAAAAGTCACGTTAATTTATGGTGGCCGGTAATAAAGTCAAAGGAAAAGAAGTCACAGTTTTGTCTAGGAAAAACGTCACAGGAAAAAAGTCACGTTAATTTATGGTGGCCGGGAATAAAGTCAAAGGAAAAAAGTCACGTTAATTTATGATGGCCGGTAATGAAGTCACAGGAAAAAAGTCACAGTTTTGGCTAGGAAAAAGTCACAGGAAAAAAGTCACGTTAATTTACGGTGGCCGGTAATAAAGTCACAGAAAAAGTCAGTTTTGGCTAGGAAAAAGTCACAGAAAGAAAGTCACGTTAATTTATGGTGGCCGGTAATAAAGTCACAGGAAAAAAAGTCACAGTTTTGGCTAGGAAAAAAGTCACAGGAAAAAAGTCACCTTAATTTATGGTGGCCGGTAATAAAGTCACAGGAAAAGTCAGTTTTGGCTAGGAAAAAAGTCACAGGAAAAAGTCACGTTAATTTATGGTGGTAGATAATAAACTCACAGGAAAAAAAGTCAGTTTTGGCTAGGAGAAAAGTCACTTTAATTTATTGTGGCCGGCAATAAAGTCACAGTTTTGGCTAGGAAAAAAGTCACGTTAATTTATGGTGGCCGGTAATAAAGTCAGGAAAAAAGTCAGTTTTGGAAAGGAAAAAATTCACGGGAAAAAAGTCACGCTAATTTATGGTGGGCGGTAGTAAAGTCACGGGAAAAAACGTCAGTTTTGGCTAGGGGAAAAAGTCACAGGAAAAAAAGTCACAGTTTTGCTAGGAAAAATGGTCACGGGAAAAAAGTCACGTTAATTTTGTAGTGGCAGGTAATAAAGTCACAGGAAAAAAGTCAGTTTTGGCTAGGAAAAAAAGTCACAGGAAAAAAGTCAGTTTTGGCTAGGAAAAAAGTCACAGGAAAAAAGTCACGTTAATTTATGGTGGCCGGTAATAAAGTCAGAAAAAAGTCAGTTTTGGCTAGGATAAAAGTCACAGGAAAAAAGTCACAGTTTTGGCTAGGAAAAAAAGTCACGTTAATTTTTTAGTGGCCGGTAATAAAGTCACAGGAAAAAAGTCAGTTTTGGCTAGGAAAAAAAGTAACGGGAAAAAAGTCACATTAATTTATGGTGGCCGGTAATAAAGTCACAGAAAAAAGTCAGTTTTCGCTAGGAAAAAAGTAACGGGAAAAAAGTCACATTAATTCATGGTGGCCGGCAATAAAGTCACAGAAAAAAAGTCAGTTTTGGCTAGAAAAAAAAGTCACAGGAAAAAAGGCACGTTAATTTATGGTGGCCTATAGTAGTGTCACAGGAAAAAATTCAGTTTTGGCTAAGAAAAAAAGTAACAGGGAAAAAAGTCACGTTAATTTATGGTGGCCGGTAATAAAGTCACAGGAAAAAAGTCACAGTTTTGGCTAGGAAAAAAGTCACAGGAAAAATGTCACGTTAATTTATGGTGGCCTGTAATAAAGTCACAGGAAAACAGTAACAATTTTGGCTAGGAAAAAAAGTCACAGGAAAAAAAGTCAGTTTTGGCCAGGAATAAAGTCACGTTAATTTATGGTGGCCGGTAATAAAGTCACAGGGAAAAATCCACTAAGTTTCTTTGGGGTCATTATCTTTATGATATTTACAGTCTTTTGTTTATGTTTTTACGGTCATCCCCAACGGGCTTGTACTAAACACGCCGCAAAGGTGGAGGATACATACCGGGTTAAAACACTTGGAAAGATTAACGTGACTTTTTTTTCTGACTCTTTTACCTGTGGCTTTTTTTTTTTTACCTGGATACGATGCCTTTGCTATAATTCATCCTCTGCTATGACAATTTTTCTTGGAGATTTTATACTAGATAATAACCACAGTTCGTGCACAGCTGTCTCAAGATCAATCATTATTATTGCTCAGTATTAGCTACTAATCTCTAGCGGTTGCAAGCAATTAGAGTTGCTTCTCGGTCCTCTCGAACGGCAGATAGTGAGACATTGCATCTTCCATACAAAGAATTATATTGAAAGGACATGGTGATTATTTCAGACCTTCCCACAAAGAACAAATATTAAAGAAGTCGCTCCTTTGAGGTTTGAACTTCATTCTCGCCCATATACCTCAGAAATATTGTCAAACAGGTCAGCAAGTATCTTTGGTGCTTTTCATTTCCTGAAAAATTAAACATAGGTTAAATGCGATTTCGTAGAATAGCAAGTTCTATCTACTTTGATATTCATTTTGATTTCTGAAAATGTCCCCTTTTGATGCTGATTAATTTTTTATCTGCATATTTTGACCAGTGACTGAATCTGCTTAGTTTGATCGGTGCTACTTTGGCTTGTTATCTGCGCGTCACCTACTCCGAGGTGCTAGTACTAAAACACCGTATGGTAAATGTAAAGTAGACTGCGGCACGAAGATATCGTTTATTAATATAATTTGTCGACCACACAGTATTGAAATGGGTGCATATAATACTTTGATCCTCGAGGGGCTAGTACTAAACACGGGGTCCCAAGGAACCTCCGCCATGTTTAGTACTAGCACCTCGGAGTAGGTGACGCGTAGATAACAAGCCAAAGTAGCACCGATTGATCTTCGCACACGGAGATTTCTTAGCTGAGAAGTGTGAGTCCTCTGAGTGGGATATTGTCACGCTGAAATTCTCAATAACAGATCGATCGTTGTATTGACCCTCCTTATAAAAGATGTGAAGAGTATTCTTTAACGTAGTCCTTCCTTAGACCTATAGCGCTTCTCTCATGCACTGCATTCTCGTGTCCGTCACGGCTATCCTGCAACATTTACGTCAGTTGTAATGCATCCCTACTTGATTAACATCCTATAATAATATTACAGTTGCTGTTCCAGCCTGTCTACCACCACCTACACCAGTTCCTTGTCCGCACCTTTTTTTTTTTTTTTGTTATTCCCGTTTTTGGAAACCGTTACCTCTCCCGCCCAAAAATTATCCTCATTTCTTCCTCATTTCTCTGTTTTTCGAGTTTATTTCTCATCACTTGGGCTGTATTGTTTTCCTATTTTATCGTCAGGTCTTGCAAATCTTTCTTCGACTACTGTATAAGATCTTTGCGCCTTTTCCTTGAATTATTGATTCTTTAGAGCTGTCCAGTCTTGGATCCGTGCCATCTACTTGAAGTCACTCATTGTCAGCGCCAGTCGACCATTGTTCACCTCGTCTCGAAAAGAACTGGGAAATATGCGCTTGGCTTTGATTGTTTGCTCTCTCTCTCTCTCTCTCTCTCTTCAGAGTCATCAGCACTTTGTTGTGCTTGTTTTTGGGCTTGTTTGTAAACCCTCTTCTCTCTTCTGTGCCATGCCTTTTGCCCAGTTAAGTCCCTCTGTAGCAATACGCGCAGCATTTCTCATGCTCATTTGATTTTCTTGCTGTTTGATTGATTACCGACCTGTATTATCTCTCCTTAGTCCTCGATTCTGATTTTTCCACCTTTGGTCGCTGTTGCTTCACGCGAGGAATCATAATTATTCTTTACATGAGCCGACTGACTTAAGAAGGATAACAAGGAAACCTTGCTACATAATATAATAATAAATATAATAATAATAATAATAATAATAATAATAATAATAATAATAATAAATCTTTATTTCTGCTCAGGGCCATATGCATGGGATATACAAAGTGGAGACACTACAATACACACAATCTAGATACAAACTGTCTTGCCAAATGCATATCACTAGACTCATGCCCCTTTAAATACCGTACCAGATTGCATACTCTCCCACTAAAAAGTACCCATAAACGTGTCACTTGTGTCAAACGAACACGTTATGATTCTGCCTCACGAAAGATGGAACCAAGGTACGAACGGCGCCTGAATTTTGACAATCAAAGGCCTCACGCAGACTTCGTCTGAGAACCGCAATCCACGCACGTGAAGTATTTAGCAAACAGAGCAAAGTTAGAAGACAGTGTTAAATCTCATTCTGAAATTGTCATTTAAAGAAAACAAGTAAAAAATGCGCCGAAGTTTCCTCAGTGAATCGAGTTTTCTTTGCAGCCGCTACAGCGGCATTCGGGTCGTTTCGGCCGTAAGCACGTTTACGTGCAAAATAGGCGCCGTGTTTAGTACCAGCCCCTTGGGGATGTACGTAAAACATGTGAAATAATAATGGCAAATACCATAAACATAACGGTAAATACCATAAACATAACGTCTTACATTGTTTTGGATGTTACGTCCTAAAATGACTTATGGCCGAAACGACCAGGACCGCTACAGAGTATAATCAAGGCCACCGAAAATAGATCTTTCTTTCAGTGGTCTCGGTATAATGCTGTATGAGACGTGGCCCATGAAACTTTAACCACGGCCTGGTGGTGGCGTATCCCATATCGTTGCCAGACGCACGATTATGGCTAACTTTAACCTCAAAAAAATCAAAACTGCTGAGGATAGAGGGTTGCAATTTGGTATGTTTGATGACTGGGGGGTGGATGATCAACATGCCAATTTGCAGCCCTCTAGCCTCAGTAGTTTTTAAGATCTGAGGGCGGGCAGAAAAAGTGCGGACAGAATAAAGTGCGAACGGACAGACAAAGCCGGCACAACAGTTTTCTTTTACAGAAAACTAAAAAGGGGACAGAGATATCGTACTTTCACGTGAACTTAGGCGCGAAAGATAGTGCTTAGGAATAAATCCTTTTGCTTGTGGCTCTATTCACTTCGTAGGATTCGTGAACTTGCTTTTGACTTCAGATGTTATAGTACATTCATAGCCGTTAATAATATTTTCTTCCAGATTTAAATAAAAGAATAGGTGATCTGCTTCGTGATTCGTAATCAACTTTATAGTCCCATCTTTCGTTTCCGTCGATAACTGAACCAAAAGCACGAGAGAGTATTAAATGCAAATATGGCGAAATCAAAAACCACTTGGAATTAACGAAAATAAAAGTTCTCGAACACAGTCATTGCTAAATACTTTGTATATTACTCATTATCATCTGTAACTGAAGATAACCTTGCCTCTCTAAACAGGGTTTGATAAGATACCTCACCGACATACTACTGCGCAGTCATTTAAAACGTAAGCAGAGTTTCATCTTATCGGTTAAACTGCCTTGTTTTCGCTGCAGTTCATTTCAACCTCGAGGCTGAATTACGTAACGAAGAAGCGTTGCCTATCTCCTAAAGATAATCTTTGAACTTTTGTGAATTATTTGTGGAGTGAATTATGTCATATTTATTGGCGTATGTTATTCTGAAAAAGAAGAAGAAGAAGTTATTCTGATCCGATTATTTTATTTTCCTGTGTTCCGATAGACTTTTCCAGTTTTTTCAGCTATTACCCAGAAGGCGTACCCTATTCATACGGAACAAGGCCTGATGGGCCATTGACTTGAAATTCAAGCTCCCAAAGAATATGGTATAAGTGATTTTAAGTTTGCTGTTCATAACCATTTTAAAACCGTAATGTTATTAAATATCTACCCTAGTGTTAATGGAATGATCTAAGTAAATTGTTTTATTGTTCAGTTTCTTGTTTTGTTCTATTACCTGTGATTTGACGCTTGTAGATTTTCAAATCGCTCTTGGCTTTTGATCAAAACAAATGCTTGACTTTTCAAACTGACTGATAGATTATCATAGCATAATTACCTATGAAAAGTGTGGTAAAAAATATCTCTGATTATTGCTACACGGCTGGTAATTGCTTGAATGAGTTCAGTACTATAAAAAAAAATTCGTCCCCGAGTTAAATACCTGCAGTGAAAGTAGCAAATATTATCTTAGTCCGTAAAACAAAACTATTCAGTCCAAATGAAATAAAGATTAATCGATACCACAATCTTGCTTGACTGTTATCTTATTTTCATGCTGTCCTCTTTGCTACTGTCTTAAGTCACTTATATCTCTGAACTATCAGCTTTATTTTCACTGCATGCCTTTTTGGGGCTTTTCTGATCGCTTGTTGTTGCTTAATCCGGTTCACGAAGTTATCCTGTGATATCCGGAGTGGAAAAGGTGCAGAAAGATCGTTAAATAGTACTATCTTATGATATTCAAGCGAAGCACCATATAATCTTGGTGGAGGGGCGCCGGGGGATTGGTCCCGCTCCTCTCTAGACCGATGGTACCCAGAGCGGGCGTTCCTTTAAGTAAATGTCAGCCTCACAGAAATGTCAGCAGGTGCATCTTCCGCACCAAAAACACACCAGCAGTAACTATTTTACTTTTTTTTTTTTACGGGGGAAATACCAGGAAGCACCTGGTAAACCTTCAGATACGGGAACTCTTGCTGCTGTACCCATTTTACTAGCGGTTCAGAACCCACCATTAAAGAATTTGTAGCGCGTCATCCCGCCACCAGACCAGTAAAATTCCCTAATTAAATCACATCGTGATAAAAGATTGGACCATAAACTCATGTTGCAAGATTCCTTGAAATTCTTTCCCTCATTCACTGGAATTACCATGGATTGAAGGCTTAGGTTATTGTGTAGAAGTAAAAGAAATAGTTGTTTATAAATATTATAACTGAAAAGCATTGCGGGAGACAAAGCTGTTAGCCATAATTTCCTGCTCAAGAGAGCATTTGTCATAGCACTGAAATATGGTACTAAATGGTTCGTTACGATAAGTCTACTATGACATCCCACATGCCCAGTTCAGTCTACAGGCTCATGTGCAAGAAGTGTTAGTAAAAGTCTTTCTCAAAAGGAAAATGCAATGTATGCTCCTTACTAACAGCTAGGAAATGCTTCTGTTGCAGGGGTTTTTAAGTCTGCTTTAATCAGCTTCCTCGATCGTTCTCGTATGCTTTGTCTAGGGCTAAATTAAACAACTTCTTATGTACGTTGTTATGAAAGCCGCTACTCAGAGTATCCATTAAGCTAGAATTAATAATTACAAATGGCAGAGAACAGAATGGAGTACAGAAACAATAAAATCTTAGAAAGCGCAAGTAAAATATATAAAAAAAAGAATTAATCAAAGAAAACGGAAAAGAATATTTGAGAAGATAGGACTCGCATATAAAGAAGCAACATGTTGCGCGATAAACAACAACGCTTATACTGTATAGCCATCAACAGTAAGTCCACAAAGAAGAAAGCACATAAGAATGGTTTCCAAATAAATAACTTCAAAACTGGTGGTTTTATTAGCTTTGGTATTTGTTCTGAACTGCATTTTATCTTATTTACAAATCTGCACAGGTTTAACTCTTAGCAAACGAAGAAGTTTGAGTTAGCATATATATATATATATATATATATATATATATATATATATATATATATATATATATACAGTATATATATATATATAAATAAATATATATATATATATATATATATATATATATATATATATATATATATATATACAGTATATATTATCTGTTATCTGTATGTATATAGTACTGTGAGAAGTTAAATACCTACAACTTAAAAGTTTATCCAAAATGGATGTAATTTGGAAAGGCGGTGGGAAATGTTCTCGATTTAGCTAAACCTGGCTATAACTTTATTTTGATTAATAATAATAGTCATTATTATTGCCATAACGGAAGGTGAAAGGTACAGTGTACTTCCCGTAGACTTTTACTCCATGGGACATATCAATTAGATTTCCAACAATCTGAAAAAAAGCTCAAACATCAGTGAACTCAATTAATTTTATAAATACGCTGTTGAAACATGTATGAATAAAATCAGTACTTAATACATTTATTTATTCAAATAAAGAAAACATTTGTTGTGATCCTGAAACATGCGCAGAGAATAATGATAGCAGAGAAACTAAATGGAGATAGCTTAGAAAATCAGTGACAGAAGTCTTTTCTTGTAATTAGTGTCGTGTCTGATTTTCAAAATCTTGATTTGGAATGACTACGTATATCTCTCAGTAAGGAAGATACCTCAGGTGAATACCTGTGCATGAAGTAAACGCAGGATTCATCCATAGGCCTAGAAGAATCCTAAAGTTTGAATTAGTCCAACGCCACTACCGGTTACGAAAATGTTGTATGTGCATTGCTTAGAGAAGTGAGTCTATTCAGACCTTTCTTTAACTGAGAACATGTTGTGAGAAGAATATGGAGTGACTATTCAAGAAAATAGAAATTGTAAGTTCTGTTAACAAGGGATGGAAAAAATACAGGTGCGGTTCGTTTGCGGGAAACCGTTTGGACAACTTTTCACCCAACAGCTGACAAAAAAATAATCTGGTGCAGTTGTGAACTAGATTCAGTGCTTATGGCAGAGAAGCGAATGTGACTGAAGGTGACTTTTATCATCTGGACGTTCTTTGCTGAATGTGGGTTTGAGATGATAGTAGTAAATTTGATAAATGCGTTGATGTTCATACTCCGAAACTTCTGTAATTCAAAATCCAATTTGTTCAGATGGCTAAATCTGCCTAAAAAATAATGCGCTATATTCAGATGTCCATCTTTTCTTCCTTTTAATCTTAAAAGTTTCATATCGTATTTATTCGTCCATGTTAGATTGCACGCACAATTGGGTAGTGCTCCCTTTTTGCTCGCCCCCCCTCCCGGTAGTATTGAATCAAAGGCAATACAATAAATCGTGCCGGCAAAGAAAAAAAAAAAAAAAGAATTCGCTGATCCCACTCTCATCTCATCTCTCGACCCTCTTCTTCATCTCCAGAAGGTGGCCTCTCTTTTCTTTCCTATCTTTCTTTCTTTTTTCGAGGCACGATTTCGGTCACCGTTCCGTTGCATTCAAAGGAAGGATTCCTCCTCCTCTCAGTCTGCCTCGTAACAAGCGAGAAGTCACGTCCTCTAAAGTTTACCCTGTGGGAATTGGTAATCTTCAGATTACACAATTCAGCGACTCTTTCCAAGCCAAGCTCTGGAATTCTTTCCTGACTTTTTGGTGACATATATACTTTCTCCCTTTCAGAGGCAGCATCATTTCCTCTGCGGTCAACCCCACCCCCAACTCCCTCGTCTTGCTCTTCTTTGGCCTAGGCTAAAAAGAGCATTTGTTCATAAAAAAAATTATTCCATCACCTGGGAAGGTTACATGTGTTATCATCAGAACGTGCCACAGTTATAAAAAATTTGTTTATTTCTTTATGAAGCTTATCAGTAAAAAAATAATCTAAAAAGTTTCACGAGATGAAATAGCAAAACCTTGCATTACTTACAATGAAGAAAATATTTCGTTTGCTAACCATAAAGCAAGCTTTCTAACAATGTTATGAATTATAAAACTTAATTTAAAAAAAGTAAACATACACACGCCGTGTTATTCGTGCACGTTAAATATCCAGTTGTATTTCATAGCATAATTATTATTTATTTGCTGCTGTGATAAAACTGCACTTGTCTTGTTCTCTACCATTAAATGAGATTACCGGGTACCGCAACGAGAGCAGCATTATGCAACCCATCCAAGCTTAATTCAATTAAATTAGTTTAGGCTGAAAGGTAAAGCAATCAGATAAACCAAAGCGCGAGAGCGAGCGTGTGTGCGTATGTGCGTGCACATGTTTTGTGGCAAGTGGGCGGAGTTTACTCAAGCTTCCCCAATCGAAGACTTCCACGCTAGCAGGTTTGCTACTCTCGCACTGAACGCTAGTCTATGTCAGTATTGAATTGTAAAAGTCATATGAATGCGTTAGCTTTCGTTCGAGTATTTGCAAAGGAAAGATTGATTTTACAGCAGGGTGACAGTACTAAGTTGCTTTTACCTTTCCACTTAAATAACAACGAATACGTATCGTATCATTTAAACTTTGCATCATCCCGGGAATTCTTCTGACGTCATTTTTACGTAGTGAAAACGTAAATAACGTTTTATGAATACGATTTTATTTGTTTCGGTTGCAGAGGCATTCTGTCGAGTGTGGTTATGCGCACTATATTCGACCTGCGTTAAGACATGCAGACATTTATTCATATCTCAATTGCTATGACCGAAAGGAAAGATGAAGGATTTGCAAATCGGTCGTGCATCTGGCATCCGGGGTACGTCAGGGCTATCCCAAACACAATAAACAAATCCTGTTCGTTCAGTTAGTGAGTACGTCATAAGTCAGGAAATTTGTATGCCTCTAGCAGTCGACCTAACGAATTCCTGGCATTTTGCTCTGCACAATAAGACACTTGCTATAAAAACATGTGCCAACATACCAACAATCTTTGTGCTGCTGTTTTGTTTACAGGACCAAGATGTATACATTCAAGAGGAAAATATTTTAAATTGTCTCTAACCAACAAATTATTTCTTCAAAAGTCAACAAAATTGTTGTAATCTATTCTGCTTTTTGCCTAGACATGCATCTACGAACTGATTAGGTTTAAAATTTATTGAAATATAACAAATAAGGAAGAAACAAGACGTGTAAATCTGATAAATGCATGTAAATGAAAATACTCCGTTCATGGTAAGGGGATATTAATTTTATATTGTAGTAAACTTGCGATCATTAGAGCATGAGAGGATGGTTTGCTTATCTACCCATAAATCCTCAAACGGTTTATTACGGTAATTATTTATATTATTTAACTGGGGAAAAATCCGAAAGACCAGGTTATTGGTGGCAGGTTTGAGTACAAAAAAAAGTAAACAAATAAAGGATCTGCGGTATTCGAGTTGAAGAGGTGGCATGACGATCTCTAACGATCAGCGTAGAAGGAAAATGGCCCAGCCATAACCCAAGGTAGTCGTCATTGACTAGTACGAATCTGCCTTTTGTCCACGAAGGTAGCAGAATCACCCGAGAGTACTCAAGATATCTGCTTAGATTTCTAACATGGCTTCTATATTCCTAAAGACAGACCCTTTTTCAAATATCCAAGTTTTGGTGTTTTTTTTTTTCTTCTTCTTGTCGAATGAAGCTGATTCTGGGGAAATTATGAAGAAACGGATTCCTCTGTGTAAATAAAAAAAACTGTTTCATTAAGACCAATACTATGAAAAAATAAATTCTAAAGGTATACTTTTTTAAACAGTGGTCTTCGAATTATTCAAATCAGGAATGGTGCAGGATAGGAGCTAGAGACAATAAATTCGCCCAAGTAGTCATCGGCTATGCCTACTTTGGTCGTCAGTACACCGAACATTCAATTGTACCCTTCAAAATTTAGGATTTTGACTGACAAAACTATATCCATGTATGCAGCTATGAAACGAACCGTAGAAGAATTAATATCTGCACAAAGTTAGTATTCTAAGTGCAATCATTTTAATTAGTTACCAAGGAAGGCAGATAATCACCCCTAAATTGGGTTAAGGATAGTCGGGTTTTAGTGACTGGATGGTGTACAAAACCACACACGATTTAGATGGTGGCTGAGCGAACAACCGTTAGAAGTAAGCTCCGTAGTGGGATATCGCCGTCAGTGCACCTCGTGCGGTTCATTGTAGGCATTATTACTTAAGGTTCTTTGCAGCGTGCCTTCGGCCCCTAGCTGCAACCCCTTTTGTTTCTTTTACTGTACCCACTTTCATATTCTCTTTCTTCCATCTTCCCTTCCACCCTCTCATAACAATTGATTCATAACGCAACTGCCAGGTTTTCTTCATGTTACACCTTTCAAACCTTTCACTGTCAATTTCCCTTTCAGCGCTGAATGACCTCATAGGTCTCAGCGCTTGGCCTTTGGCCTAAATTCTATATTCAATTCAATTCAAGTCAGAAGTAAGGCAAAGACAATATGAACAGACCTGTTTCCTACATATCAAAGCACGCGGGATAATGAAGTCGTATCTCATATCAAAGTACATGGTTAAAGGCGGTAAAAAGATAAATTCTTGGCCTTAAACTTCAAGCTCTCTTTAAAAGATACAGTCATTGTTAAACAGAAGGAAAATGTCACTAGCAAGCAAGCTGCTAAACTTGATGCAGTAGTCCTATGCAACGAAGAAGAGTAAGTCTCTCATCAGGGGTGGCACGACTCGGGGGAGGTGGGGGACGGTTGCCCATCCCCTTAATGTTGATTTTGAGTTGGTAGAAAATGGTCAGTATTAGTTGTTTAAAACTGTATAGAAAATTTTCACTCTAATGAATCCTCATTTTACTTATTCATCGGACTGAAATTAACTTTTTTTTTCTTCCCCTTCCAGCTTGTCACTTTTTGTTTTTTTTCATATTAATGAACTGTAATTTTTATTTTCTTTGCATTATAAAATACTCTCCGGGAAAAATATCGTTGTTGTATAAAAAATAACCATGAAAAATTTGGTTTGTATATATAACATTACTTATAGGATATATATATACTGTGTCTAGTTCAACTCGGTCAAAATGACTAAGTTGGTCGAAATTGTGTTTAACCCCCTCAGTCAGATGGTCCTCAAGCCATCCATGTCTCATAGTACAGCTCAGTGACACTGACGTCGTAGTTAGTCATATCCGTCATACGCTCTTTGATACAATTTGGCCTTGACAAAGCGAGTGATTTTTGACAAAGAAAAAAAAACTAGATGGAGCCCAATACCAGAGGTGGTTTTTGGCCACAGAATCAGAGAAAACGCACACTCTTACTCTGTCATACCTACACTGGCCATGATATCGTTTGTGTTTCTTGGCAAAACAAAGTCTGTCTGGCATATGTTTCTTGGCAAAACAAAGTCTGTCTGGCATATGGGCACTGTGTGAACTCTGAAGCACAAACACAATACTCAGCCTATGATTTGTAGTCTTATTTCTGAAAAGTCCAGTGATGTCTAAATATGCCTGAACTAAAATGCAACAGCAACAAGGATTGAAATAGAAAGCACAAGTGATTCAACTGTGAGCCTAACGGCATTGATCTTTGTGCTATGAAAGACTGGCGCCATAAATTCTGAATGATTGTATCAATTATCCGACAATCTGGATAAACTTGTAATTTTCATCCACTGTAAAGTAAAGAAGAAATGAAGAGCATGCAAATATAATTGAGTAGAACTGAATAAAGATAGCAAATCAAAACATAGAATTGAAAATCACTCAATTATTATACCGTATAACAAATTCAAAAGTTAATAGCTAATAATGAATTAAAAAAAATGGAAAATAGATCAATAAACCAGGGAAAGAAGTTTGAGTGAACTCACCTTTTAGTTAATCTTATTATTCTCACGCCTATTCTTTCCTTCTGGGCTTCAAGTTTCTTCTATTTTCCTCACAACCCTCTTCCTCTACATCCCTTGGGAAATAAATTTCCCGTTCCACTGCTAAGATCCGCTGCTCTTAAATCCTCTGTTAATATGTAGCAGTGTTCTTCTTCCATTGTTGTCAAGGATGCTGCAGCTCTCCCAACTTAGGCTAATGCCTCACAAACCTAAATCCTTTTAACTTTCAGTATTTGTCAGTTGGCTCTCAAAAACTGACCACTCTTTCGCTAAGCCCATGCATATAGGGCCCTCTTCGCTCACTCTCCTCACAGGAGGGGTTAGAAGTACCTGAAAAGTCAGTTGATACTTTTACCCAACTCCCTTCAAATACATATTACCCATAAGGGGTGCTAGTGTTGTCAGTGCACTAAAGGGTGCTTGCAGCGTCCCTTTGACTCCCAGCTGTACCCGTACTTTAGCCTTTTACTTTACCTCTGTTCCCGCTTCTTTTCTTTCATATTGTTGTCCAACATATCTGGCTGCTCTGTTACTTCACAAGTGCAACTTGGGGGTGGGGGGCGGTGTTTGTCTTCCATTTTTATCTTTGGATCCTGGTACTTTATTTCATTTATTTTCTGAATCTCTTAATCTTGCTGTCCAACCAATTCAACTCCCTCTACTCATTGTCTGAATGGCTGAAAGTGCCCCAGTGCTTGGCTTAATAGCACAAATTTCTTGATTCAATAATTCATTCAAGCATACAATAGGCCTATAGTGTCCAGCTGCTGTGAAAACAAATACTATCCTCGAGAAGGGTATTACCTTTCAGCATAAACTAAAGATATTCGAAACCTGCTGTGAAGCCACAGGCACACCTACGAACCTCAAACTTCCAAAAGGCAGTAACTGATATTGACCCACAAATAAAAATACTGCTTACGCCAGGGATGACAGAAGCTTCAGTATTAAAAAAACAAAATCTTCCACTAGAAAACATTGCCTGACTGACTTCAACCAACGTGGCAGTGAACTTTGATTATCGTTATCATTACAACCCCTGATACGAACTCTGCCATTTCCTTTACCAACACGCAGAACCGAGTTGCAAAATCTTCTTTTCGTTCCCTTCTTTGGAGATGGTTCGCTACCATAGGCCATTCGATGTTGAAAACACCACTTCTTAAGCTATCAGTGATATTAATGTAGGTTATACTTGGTGTGCTTGACACTTGGAAAGGTGACCATCAGAGAACCACTCGCTGTTGACGTCGGAAATAGCTGCTTCAGTATCCGGTTGTTGCGTTGATAGACCCAACCAGCAGGGCATACTTGGACTGATGTAATTTTGTGACCACGTTAACCCACTTTAATCGTCATCTTCCCTTCTTATGTGGAGTTTCCTTTTCCTTTTCTCATGACCTTTCAGGTTTTTTCTTAGGATTTGTATATATTTACTTGAATACTGGTTTGTTTCGTTTCCTATGGAAGTTATATTTGTTGGTTCCATCAGCCTATCTGTTAGCAAGATAACATGACGTAATGATGGAGATCCCTCATTTAAAGTAATGGGTAATATCCTCAGTAACCTACAGTTTAATATTAAAAACTAATTGGTTTTCATTTTGATTGAAAGGTGAGATTAAGTTGATGATGTCTACGATCGCGTGTGCATAATTAGATGTGTAGATGCGCACCTGTTAATCAGGTGGTTTTAGACGCATATGTTGACGAAATAAAAGGAAAACAACTTGGCTGCCCTTGTTCTGCCTTTTTAATGTAATATCTCTCCCTTGTAGAAGGCATACACTTCCCTTAGTTGATACAGGTACACGTCGCCGTAACATTCAATAGTTTTTGGTATGTCTACCATACTATAACAACAAAGAACCAAGAATGGTTAAGAGAATGTTCAGAGATGTTGCGTCACATTATGTTTGGATGTGGTTGCAATAGTAGCTTAAGAAAATAACCAATACTCTTCGGTCACTTCTTGTGAAAAGGCCAAAACTTTGGTTAAATATTATGAATTTAAGGTGACAACCACTAACACAAAAACCAATATACCCGTATTGTCAACACAATGAAAATTAATTGCTAAAAGTATTAATTAGGTATCTATATATAACTTTTTGGAAAACTCAAAGATTGAGAGATGTGGTGGAAAGGTTTGCTTAGATGAAAATTATATATATATATATATATATATATATATATATATATATATATATATATATATATATATATATATATATATATATATATAAAGTGTTTTACATGTCTCAGAAAAATGTGAAGCATGATACGTAAAGAATCTGGCAAAGAACAATATATTTGTTCCCCAGGTTGGGATGAGAGTCTAACAAATTACCGATAAATATTAAATTACGTAACACCTGAACAGGAATAACCGAAGGACAAACTAGCAACGAATGTCAGTGGCAAATGGCACACCTGATTATTTCAGGCAGTTCTCAATTATGGAAAGCCAGAGTTCAGGGTGAGTTGAAAGTCAAGTGTGAAATAAACTGGTGAAGATGAGCCCCTCAACTCTTTCGTGTAACTTCGGAATACTTTGGTTTATTAACAAGTGATAAGGTAGGGTATTAGAACCTCGGCAACCTGACTGACTAATTTTTAGAAGACTCAAGAGTATAAACTCTTGGAGAGATATGACTGAAAATGAAAATTCAATAAATTCGAGGTTTACTTTCAGTTTTCTTGCACAATTTAAAAGTACCTTCCTTTGTGACGTTGCGGCAAGTAACTCACTTAGACCTGACGCAAAATCTATGGAGGTTATGACTCATGTTATATTTTACGATAGGAAATCAATTAACTATTGTATCCTTTCAAATTCATCGGCAAGTATGGTGTTGACATTGAGTAACATATCACTCCTTTGAATATTTAGGACGAAAAATATATGGGCATTCTATATAAACCCATCGTCTAAATCCGAGTTATCTCTTTATAGAAAATCGTTGAAAAAATTTCAGGCACTCTCGTGATTGCTCATGGTGGTGCAAAACAACAGCCAACGTGGAAGGTGTAGACTCACATAGTCGCGAGTTTGCTCATCCCACGATAATACGACAAGGGAACTATGGAAATAAATGAAGCATTTCCATTAAAATCACTTTTCTTCAAACGTCAAAGTATCAGCATCACAAGATTGTCATACTAAAAATACGCTCAGTTTTATATGACTGCTCCTAATGCGATTTTACTGGGCTAGGGATGAGAAGGTGGAGTCCAAATTCTCGTGGAAAGTCAAGGCGGGCGGAGGCCGCGTTGTCACTGGCTGACGCAACGTTCAGAAATGTTTACTACGGAGTTGGGCGGCGGTACTCGGGGAGTGGTGGGTTGGGGCTCCAATCAATGTTAATGTTGAAGAGTGGTGGGCCCCATTGCAGGGACCAGGATGACGACTCACTCGAGTGTTAGTCTTTGATGTAGAGTCGTGTTGGTAACATGGATACCTAAGGAAAATGTTATATTCGCAGAGTTAAAATGATACAAGTAAAGTGATTCGTGTTTTCTCTCTATCAGTATTTACGTAAATGCTTCTGTTAGCGACAAAGTTCCGTCCTTTCAAGTGAGCTTCTGAGCGTAATTGCAAGCAAAATTGAACGTGTATCCTATTATGCCATTGACAAACAAAAAAAGGTCAAACAAGGAAAAATAAAACTTATTCCTAATATGCGATATGTGTACATTTTCTTCTCGAGAAATTTGACAGTGAATTTTTGTGAAAAATAGTTTTATATATATAATATTATATATTATATATATATATATATATATATATATATATATATATATATATATATATATATATATATATATATATATATATATATTCAAAGTTAATAGTTTGTTAATATGATTGAAAAATAGAAAACCTTTAAGTGCGAAATATGTGACATGAAGATTAAATATAACCTTTGTGTGTGAAATATATAATGTGACATATGAGGATTAAATATTCCAGTAACATTTACGTATGTGAGCATGAGTTATTTTAACAATCAAATTATCTTTTATATTTGAAATAAACATTTTAATAGGCAACTCAGCAGATGAAGAAAAAATATTCACCCAGGCTATCAACGGTAGCTGTTATCAGTCTGTGATGTCATCATTATATATGCTGTAGCTTTTAATTTTTTTTTTTTTGTATATTAATTTGACTTCTGTTAGTGTGCAATTACCGAGTGCAGTAAAATCTTGAAGATTCGTCATCTTTTGCCAATGGTCGTAAAGGAAATGGGAAATTAGTGTAGGCCTATTGTAATGTTATTTTAAAGTTCAGTAATTAAATTTCATGGCGCCCTACAGCTGGGATGTGATGTGGCATTTGAAGGGATCATAAATGAAATTATTTGTCACAAAGTCCACGTTTTTGCATGTTAGCTTTAGACCAATGTCCAAGACTATAGTTTTTGGAATTGTGATGAGGGTGCAAAGTTTTAGTAGCGCAAATAGAAATATCCAAAGAATATTGATCTTGACAACAGATTTGTATATTTTTCCGCACAGAAATTTCTTTAAAGAGATGAAAAGTAAAACCTATCAGCTCCCAGTTCATTCTAGACACGAGAACGAAAAGCAATACATTCCTTGATCCAAGGTTTAGTGAAATGAATCATGTACTCGTTGATGCTGACTTCCTGGTGTCGATTGTCTTCGTCTAAATCTCCATCCCATTCAGTCTTTGTTGTTGGGTTCTGCAGACGCGACACGCCTCTCTCTCTTCTTATCAGGCGCGTCTCATTGCGGGTGTCTTGCCTTCGAGAGACCTTGCAAGCGGATTCCAGAAGAAGAGGTCTGATTCAACATACAGATTCAGGAATTTTGTGACGAACGCGATTTTTGCCGTTTTGCGTCGCATCTCCCGCGACGAGATTTTAAATCATTCCTTTTTATTTGAACTTTCCCAAGTCATTTGACCCTCACCATGCCTTTTGTTAGCTCTAAAGTTATAGAGAAATTACTTTTTCATTTGCCTGTCAGTTATTTGACAGGCATGAAAGGGAGGTTATTGTTATTTCTGCAACAATGCAATGCATTTCTTTCCTTCTTAACATGTGATATCGCCCTATTTCCTGTAGAATATTGTACACGAATGGGCATTTTCTCCTCCATACGAGATGGTAACATGTTCTGGAGTGATATGTCTCCCATAGGCCTAAGTGATATATATGGCTTCTGTCGCGATGAACACATATTCTCTCATTATTTCCAAGAACAAGGTAACCATGAACTTGAAGCCTTCTTGAAAACATGCCGCCCATCATTCAGTACCCACCCCGCCCCTTTCTTCTTCTTTAATAATTAGTTAGAATCGAGTTTGATATTTTTGGATTTGATTCTAGCTGGTTCACCGTTTTTTGGTGGATGCAGTATAATTACTCAAAATAATTCAGGATTATCTCTTTAAAATGTTATGCAGTTAAGCTAAGCTACGTGTATAATCTCTTAATGGTCAAAACTGGTCTTTAAACTGGGAAACTCAAAAAAAAAAAAAAAAAAACTGGCGACCTTATGGTCAGTAATTAAAATGAAATGAAAATAAAGAAAAGAAATTCAAGGAGAAAACAAAAAAACAACGATAACTCAAATTGAAACCAATACGGAAAGTGAAATGATAATGACGGATGGATATTATGATGATGATGGAACGTGGAATAACAAGGAATCATTAGAAGACAGAAATTGGAGAAATAGAAGTATGAAAACATCTCATGAGAATGTCGAGACTCTCTCAAGAGTGAGAAGTGAAATCTCAAATCTCACGTGATGGAGATGTTCACTAAGAGTAAAGAAACAAATGGAGGTGCCGATGCAAAGGCAATACCTCCAATTTGAACTGAACTGGAGCAGTGATTAAACAAACGAGAAACGCGGTTCCAAAATGAGAGGGAACGAACTATCCGGAAATGTTGAAGCTGAAAAAATAAATATTTCTAAAATCAACCGACGTTACAGCGAAGGCTATTCAACAAGCAGAAATGATTCTTTCAGCAATTTGAGAAATTTTAATAGACTTTACAAAGCACATAGACTACTCAATAAGTGACCCCAGAGGTAAAACAATGTGTAAACTTGAGAGATGTTTCAGAATAAAATTAGGGACTTATCTATCCAAAATAATTTTTGACACGGGAGAACAAGTTCGTCAAGAAAACTGTAATCTGTTTACAGTGTAACTGAACCAAATGAGGGATGACAGAATGGCCTCGGGGATCAAACTGGGATGATAATTCTGAAAATCCCCACTAAAAGAAAAAAATAAAAAGGGTTTCCTAGTTTCAGAGTGCTGTTGGGAACTTTGTTCTGTTTCCAGGTTTAATTTAATGATGAAGTGCACAGATCCTTTAATATTCCTCGGAAGTCTATTTTATCCACCGACCAAAAATCATGTAAAATATTCACTTACTGATTTTCTGTTTCATTCGTGAGACGATATCCTTTGGATTTTTTTTTATATAGGCCTCGATCGCTGAATTCTTGAAGTGTTCATTTGGTTCGTGGCAGTGAGAAATGTTGTTTTCTTTTTATTTTTATACTAGGAGATGGTAATGATGCCTTTGTTATACAGTTTTATTGAAAGCCTGTCGAAAGGCTAAACTTTAAACAGCTACGATGTCAGCTGTATGGCGCGGTCAATATGGAACCGTGAACCAGAGTCGACAGCTTCACCAATATATTTTATCAACTTCTCGATTTGCTCAGTAACCACAGCTTTAGGAGCAGAATAAATCTTTTGGTCTTAGTCATTTAGGATAGACTAGTCATCGTCAGTAAACTTTCTGTAAATCAAGAATGTTTTCTTAAGCAAATCTGTACAGTTTTCATGCCTTCAGGGAGCCAGTGAATGTAATGAATTTAATAACTTTTGATAACGTAGAGGGTACTTCATGTGAAATTTGCTGTTTTCGTAATTTGTATATACGAGGAATGGTAGATTTTTTCCCTCTTTCTGAAACATAACCCCAGTTCTTGCACGGTCTGTTTGATTATGTCACCAGATTCATTATTCCTTTCTAAATCAGCAAAACTTTGCAGTAATGACTCGAAACCCTCAGCAGCAAGTGACTGTATTCTAGGTTTTCACATGCTGCTTCAACTTTCTCGAAGAAACATCTGAACACGCTTTCTCTATACATTGATATTTCTAATAGTCTCCTTACCTGAATTTTTCCTGGTTATGGAGCAGAATATTTTATTGCAAACGAAACTTCAAGCGCAAAGAATGTAGAACTTTCTTACGACCTAAAGCAGGACTGGGAGTCAGAACTTGCTAATGGTTTTAAAGAGGACGTCGCCTACCTACTCCATGATGTCTAAATCTTGCTTGTCTTATCAAGAGGCACTGTCCTTGACTTATCTTTCTAGAAGAGTGGTGTTATTGGCTATATATATATTTATAGCTGCTGTGAAATTTAATGTTCTTATCGGATCTGTTAAATTTATCTTTAATAGTTCTATAATCTTTTTTAATTCCACGTTTCTCTATAAACTTAATCCTTCTGCTCCTGTTACTCCTTTTAACCCTTGTCCGTTGATATGGGGTTAGTTTATTTATTTATTTATTTATTTATTTATTTATTTATTTTTACTAGTTTATTTTTTTATTTTTACCAGATTTTTGTCAGGCATTCTCGTTCCTCATCCCAGGATATGTATAGCTGACTTGATTTGCTTGAGGTATTGCATATGTATAAGGAGTAGGATTTCCCTTTTACTACCGGAATTTTTGGGAATTTAAACTGCACGGGCGATGGTTAGTTTTGTCATTTGTAAACATTTTACTAACAAAAAGTTGTGTAAAATATTCACTTACTGATTTTCTGTTTCATTGGTGAAGTGATATCCTTTAGATTATTATTTGTGCATAGGCTTAGGTCGACAGATTCATAAAGTAATTTTTACAACTATTACCATCTTCTTTGCGCTTACTGTAGAAAAAAAAACTCGATAAATTCGTTAATTTCACTAACATAGTGAATATTTCTTTCTGCTACTTTCTTATGGACAGTTTCATTGTATATGAATTTCGTTCATTCTCGACTGCCACAAAATTTAGACTGCTCCTTGAGTTTAGGATATAGGCCTATGTGTGTCTTTTTTTTTTTATTAATTTTTTAATTCCCATAAATAATTCATATGGCCGTTAAAACTATATCCATAAGGTCATTACAGCTGCTCTAAGCCTTACAAAATTCGTTATCATTCGAGAATGTGCATAGACCATAGTTCAATAATCTTTTTATTTCTTTTCCTCTTCCAAAATCATTTGTTCTAACTTGTCTCTCAGGAGATATGTCCCATCTTTTACTGAAAACTCTAATACTATGTATATCCTGTTGTTCCCGTAGGGGATTATTGCCGTCAGTGCACCTCATGCGGTGAACTGTAGGCATTACTCAAGGTTCTTTGCAGCATCCCTTCAGCCCCTAGGCGCAACTCCTCTTATTCCCTTTACTGTAGCTTCATTCATCTTCTCTTTCTTCCATCTTACTTTCCATCTTGTCCCAACAATTGATTCATAGAGCAACTGCGATGTTTTCCTCCTGTTACACCTTTCAAACCGTTTTACTGCTACTTTCCCTTTCAGCGCTGAATGACCTCATAGGTCCCAGCGCTTGGCCTTTGACCTAAATTCTGTATTCTTTCTATCTGTTCTATTGTAAACATTTCTGCAGTCACTTGAACTCAAATAGATTCTCTCCAAAGGTAAGACTTGCTCTGCAGGCAAAACTTGTACTGTACTTGACAACTAACTTGCTCTTCACAAGAAGTATGGGACGGTAGGGCACAGGAATGACAGTACATCTAGAGCACAATCTACACCATAGAGATGTACTTTTACTACAACTGCTGGTAGGAGTAGCAGCAGAATACGCTGCAGAATCGTTACCAATGACCCTGATGCCTCCAAACTTGTCAGTATCATTCTTAACTTCTCATTAAATGAATTAAAGAAGAAGAAAAATTGGACAGAGATGAT
Source organism: Macrobrachium rosenbergii (assembly GCF_040412425.1). Taxonomy (NCBI): domain Eukaryota; kingdom Metazoa; phylum Arthropoda; class Malacostraca; order Decapoda; family Palaemonidae; genus Macrobrachium; species Macrobrachium rosenbergii. The sequence continues at coordinate 108,011,388 of NC_089752.1, forward strand.
GCCAAGTTTAATGCAAGTTTATTTACAACTTTGCTAAATAATAATAATAATAATAATAATAATAATAATAATAATAATAATAATAATAATAATAATAACTGAACCAACAGACAAATGGAAACCCCATGACACAAAGTCACTTAAACTCCCCAAAAGATTACAAAAGCAATCAGTTTGAGAGCATGCTTTTGTGTTCCAGATTTTGTTTTCTGCTTTCAAAGTTGCTGGAGTTACTGTTCTTCACATCTGAAGAGCAGGGAAACAACAGAAACTTTGCAGACAGAGAAATATTGAAAGTACTCTAAGGTAGTGAGTGCAGTGGGAAATGTTTATGGTGAAATGTGAATCTTAAAATAAAGTAGGTTGTTGAATGTGGAGGAAAGTAGAGAGGCGCATTTGTATGTTGCAGGAGGTTAGGGGATTGGTGCAAGTTTGCGAATGTTCGTGTAAGTGTCTGTGGAAGATGTAAAGAGGGCAACTTGAATAGCTGAAGAATCGAAATGAACCAGGAGATGGGAATTGAAATGCTGTAGTATTAGTCTGATTGAGAAGCTGACCAGTGTGCGTAAGGTATATCTGGATGAGGGAAAGGTTCAAATCAGATAAGTCAAATGAACACTTTAGATGATAGGAGTGATTAAAATTCATAAACCATAATGTAATGAAATAAACTGGGAATGTGTACGATTGAGAGAGACTGATACAAGAAGATCAGCGTGGGTTTAGGCAAGGCAGAGGCTGAGTGAATCAGGTGTTTATTGCGAGACAGGTGTTTGGGAACCTGTAAAGCTGTGAAGAACTGATACTGATAAATGGGGGAGCGTTCAGAAATAGACACTGAACTGTTGTGATCAATAAAAACTTTCTGTAATGAAAGTGACGCTTACGTTTGAATTATAGATATGAGAAGGATTGGTATGATGTAAAATGCAAGGATAAGTCTTCACGAATGTTGCTAAATAGTCCTACGTATGGAATTATGAGAGAAGTTAGAGAAAGGACAAATGTAGGAGATATGAAAATGGGATGTGATGATGAAGTGCTGATTGGTGACGGTGAAGAAAGGATAATGAGGGTAAATTAAAGTTAGGATGGAAGAAAACTGAATGCCTTTAAAGATACTTCAATACTGGGAGAAGTTATTTTATATACGCATTTATTATGTATTGGACAATGTTAAGATGAGAATAATAATAGCAAAGGAAGGTTACAGGGGTGTTTGCGAAGGATTTGGAAGAAGGAAGTATATCAGTTGGAATGTATGAAGCTGTTTCAGCTAACTCATCTTTGTGGAAGTTAAGAACAAGCACTGAATGCAAATGAGAGATTGAAAAAGAGTTAAAGTAACTGGTTATTATATGTGAAGTATGAAAGGTCAAAAGTGGAATTTATGAACAGTATAAACGGCTAACATAAGTAAAAAATATGATCATGGTGTTAAGATGTGGTCTGGTCATGTGGTGAGAATGGAGAACTAATAAACTGCAGTGTAAATTTAGGGGTTGTGGGAGGAATGAGTGTTAGAACAAATGAGCTTTAGTATACCGTAAGTGCAAGAATACGCACAACATGAGAGGATGGGTGAAGAACCCCTCCTTTGCTGTTATATGATGTATGTAACATATGTTGGTGAGGTTTTCCGCACAGGTGCTTCACAATAGATTTAGCAGATAAAAGACGAATGTGGCTTCACTAGTTACTTCACTTTTCTCCGTAGCACTTCCTGTTACAAAACATGGTTTATATATATATATATATATATATATATATATATATATATATATATATATATATATATATATATATATATATATATATATTATATATATATGGGTAATATATATATATATATATATATATATATATATATATATATATATATATATATATATATATATATATATATATATATATATACAATCATGAAGCTACAAATGTCGTTAATATCGAAATTCACGTACCTCAGTATATCTCCGTTGGAGAATTGTCGTTCATGATTGTATATAAATCAGTGTGATAAAATTTCATATATATATATATATATATATATATATATATATATATATATATATATATATATATATATATATATGTGTGTGTGTGTGTGTGTGTGACAGAGAGAGAGAGAGAGAGAGAGAGAGAATTAGATCGCTACGTCGCTCTGTGCATGATGGAATAATCATCATTTCCATTTAAATGGCAGTCTGCATACTTTCCATTCAGTTTCAGTGGACATCCTTTATAACTTTTAGGATTTATAAATATAGTATAGCTGTGCATCTAATAATTTCTGGTTTCTGTAGTGTTAGCCATGCAGAATATTTGAGATAAATTTTTTCCTTGATTATGCATGAACAAATGAAAGCAAAATGTATGTTGGGTGGTAAAAAGTTGCCAGTTAGCTTGCATGTAATTGGTTTTTCCTCCGTATATCGTCGCAATAATCAGATGCCTATGATAGCTATGCATTAATATAACATGGAGCTTATTAAGAATGGTAAAATGAATTTTGTTATCCGTTAATAAACGTAATTAAGATATAATTAACAATTTTCAAACCTTAAGCTCCTGGAGTGAGGCTAGTTGTGGGCGGAGTCACTTGTAGATTACATGCCACATCCCCTTTCTGGCAATCCAAGAGAAAGATTTCAGTACTTTTCGTTTAGCATGATATGTAGAAGATGGCCCGATTTAAGAATTTCCCGCTTTGCTTACGATTTCAAATTATACGTTCATGCATGAAATAGGAGGTCGTGTAATTGGAAAACACATGTGATGTTTACTGAACCCACGCTCTTAGCGATCCCGTGCCTGTGAGTGATAAGTTCTGGTCTCTTCTGAACAGTCTTTTCTGAAGCAGTGAGACCGAACCCGTCGTCCCCTGCGGCAGACTAACCAGAATACGCAAGAGAAAGGGGCCGCTGCACGAATCTGCTGTAATGGAACGTTTCGAGACCACAATGAAGCTGCGAAGCAGGTACCGGTGTACAGGTGGACTGGCCTAATTACTTCAGTCACCGGTTGACGTTCGGACTGTGTGGAAGTGCCAGTGGGAAGCAGGAGAAGGAAAGAACAGCAGCAACGTTTTATAATTCGTGAAGCGCCTTGCGAACAAAACACATTGGTGAATCCGCACGCACGTCATTCTTTTGTGACGCAGACCAGCAGCCTTATTTGAGCCTGCCTTTTGTGATGGTGCACGGGAAGTGCCCTTTGTGATAAATCGTGACATATGCATATTTGACAGCCGTGACTTCCTCGTCAATCGTCCCGAAATGACTTCGGCGGATATAGGTATAATGGACTTCTTGTTTGAGAAGGACGATTCGTCCCCGAAGGGCCTGACCCTCGGTAGTGACGGGTTTAAGAACGTGATTTTTAGCTCTTCGGATAAGTTTGATCTGGATACGCCTGACATCAAGGAGGAGCTGGAGTGGAAATTGGTGAGTAAGTTTGTTTAACGTACAGTAGTCTTTTTACCAACTAATTATATGATAATAGTTGGCCTATGGTAGGCGCATTTTGTTAGTTTTATCGGGTAACTCAAGAGGCCCCTGTTGATCATGAATATTTGCTTAGCCTTTTTGCCTCATTAGTTCTGCCCAATGTCTATTTATGTTAGGTTTCATTTACTATGTTTTAGGTTAGATAAAGGCTTTACAGCGTACGCTGTTATGATGATTTAATAGTATTTGCATGGACCGAATTAGGTTAGTAACAGCTCGAGCCAACCAATAACGTTTAGATACACGTGAAGCGTTCGTTTATGGCCATATTGAATTATTAATAAAGAATTGTGTAACGAATATGTGCCCCAACAGGTAAAAAGAAAGTTTAGGGTGGAGTTACTTGGACCACATGAAACTCTTGAGCAGGAAATTCTTTCCTCCATTAGGTATGGCTGGTCGGTCGAGTAGGTCCGGTCCTCAACATATTTCGTAGAGTCTAGCCTAGCGTTGCTTCATTATCCATGGTTATTTAGACTTAACAGGCTGAAATGACAAGAAGACATGTGATTTACGCATTCTAGCTGTTGGAAATCGGAGGTGTGTGAGGATGGAAGCAAAACATATGTGAACGTGCGTTTGGTGGCGTCACGGCCATGTGACGGCGTTGGGGGGCGAGCGAGTGAGTACTTTGACAGCCAGGCGCCCACTCGGCCCTTCCCACACTTCCCTCATGAATGTTATTCCATCTTGAAGATTCTGGTCCTCAGGAGTTGGTGGTTATTGTCCATCGTGTCTTTCAGTTCACACGAAACGGAAAATGTAACTTTTCCGTAGCTCAGGCTTTGAAGTTGAGCCGCTTTTCACGATGCTCATTCAAGCGGTGAACGTTTCAAATAAATGATTTCAACAGACTTACATCACAAAAGCAGTTGTTTATGCTGCAGGGTAATAAAAAAATGAAAATCATGAACAGTAATTATGTATGCCGGCTTCAAGTAGCGCTTGAACATTGAAAAGGGAAAACACACTTTCACTTCCATCCGCTCAAATGTAGAGCGTGATTCCTTTGTTCCAGATTTTTATTATTTATTTTTTTAACTCGCACATCCGAAAGGATCTTTTTTGGATATTCGTTTTATAGTAACGGCAGTTGTCTTTATTACCAAAAGCTTTTTAAAGTTGCAATATTTTTTTAGCAGGGCTAATGGCTGTAGTTGGCCAGTCGGCCTAGATAGGAACAATATTCAATGCTTGTCAGATCTCATTTTTAACCCATTCAAGAGAAACTAAAGCATCAGAGGTAGTCTTAACGTTTGTAGATCAAATGGAAAAAGATTTTATCAAGCAAACTTGTATCATGTAATTATAAATTTCTTAATTATGATTAGGTCATGTGTCAACCAGCCAGTTGTGATCCCTTGGAAGTTATTTATTTTATGTATTTAAAGTTGATTGTTATGCCTTCTCATCATGTATTATCCATGTATGACACTACTAAAATCCTCTTCAGAATTTGTTGCCTGCCAAATGGTTTGCCTCTGCCCCTTGCAAAGTAGACACCATAGCCATGTTTGAACTTAGGATTATGTTAAAATCCTAAACTGGCCGTTGTCATTTCATTATTTATTCTTTAATATAGCTGCTAATTCCACAAACATACCCACATTTTATCCAAGAAAACCTTAATTCGTGTTTTAGATCCTTTGTATTGCCTGTTGATGATTCCATGTCTGTCTTGAATGTGTTCTCAGCCTTGTCAGAACACAATCTCTTCAATTTTAGTCACATTCACCATGAGCTTTCACATTTCCAAGAATGTGCAATGCAAGAATTCTCAACCAGTGATACAGTAGCATTTCCTCAGGTTGCCTTGCAAAAATGAATCATCATGATGGAGAGGTTCCCATAGCCTCCCAATGTGATAGGCTAGCTGTGCTAAGAAATTTCTTCACTGAAGTAGGTGTATATTTGAGCCTCGTGTCATTTCCTGACGTAAACCCAGGGTTGGAGCTAGATCTTTAGTTTATGTTTAGATCAGAGTATGCAAACAGGAGTGGGAAAAGTGTTTAGTATTACTCTTAATAAAAATATATTTCATTGTAATCATTTTCTGTCAAGCGTCCTGACCAGGTTATCAAAAATCAAATGCCCTGTCAACCTTTACACCAGCTGAAATGACTCCAAGGGCAGAAGTTGTTATTTGTACAATTTTCACCAGGCCTAGCCTAAATGTTTTCATTCGTATAAGTAAAAGTAGTTGTCAACTTGAAACGATTCCATGGTTGATATATTGTACATACAAATACAGTACAGTACACAATTAATACATAACATACTTTCACACATACATATACATTTGTGTGTGTGTGTATGTGTGGCTGACCTTCATATTCAAATATTGAATTGTAGACTGGAGTTTCATTTTTCCTTGATCTTTTCATCTTTTTGTATAAAACTACTCAGATATTTTAAATATGCTGATCATGACTGCTTTCACATTTTATCTGTTGACTGAATGGGTCATTTATTTTTTTAGCAAAAAGAAAGTCCATAATTTTCATGCTATTAGTAGAAATGGACGTATGTACAGAATGGCAAAAATTGTGCCTGCTTGTGTAGTTTTGATGCTTGTTTTATCACCAAGGGAAGCTTCCCCTTGGTTGTGATAATCTGTTGATAGTGCATTCTTGCATGCACTCTGAAAAAACTACCCAGCAAGATTATGAAGATAAGAATACAATGCTGTATAGCCTACAAAGAATCTCAGTCACCCCAAAGAAATCAACTGTAAGTTGATGATTTTGTGGCTACTACTTTTGAAATATGTCAAACACAAGAAACTTACAATGTTTGCTTATATATCTCCAGTAGACAAGCCCTCACTACTTTAGTTTTTAATGACAAAGTCCAAACCTTTGTCATTTTTTTTTGTGTGAATGAGTCTGTTTTATTCCTTGCCCCCTGCCGCCACCTGAGGTTGAAGCTGTGGTAGCTACAATCCTGTGTAAACCCATGCCTAACATCTAGGCTAGGCAGGCAGTATACTAAGTAAAGTTGGGGTACCAATTTTAGGATCTTGTGTCATCCAGAGGTCAGGTCAGAGTGCTGAATCTTATCATTGCCATTTATAATGTTGTAAGGTCACATTTTCCCTTCACAGATTACATGTACAATGGGCTAATATGGTCATTACCAGTTGAGCTATAACCTTAGCTGGAAAAACAGACCACTACAAGCTCAAGGTCCCCAGTAGAAAGCAGCCAAGCTCAGAAAGAGCGTGTGTACTCAGAAGCTGAAGTTTCAATAGTTCAACTACATGACTAAGAGGACTGGTGCCTTATTGGTTAGAATTGGTATACTGTAGAATATATATAAAACTCTGGTATTGAACTTGACAGAAGAAAGGAGAAATTGTTAGCATTATCTGTTTTAACTGGACTACTATGTGGTGCATAATACAGTCTTGGAAGATCAGATTGCTGAGGATAATCAGAATTATGAAGCATAAAACATTCAAATAGCTAATTCAGCATTGGTGCCAGAGGTTAATACTAATAACTGGGTTAAGAAATTTAACAACTTCAAGTTTGTATGCAGCAATGTAAGATGCAAGTCAGCTGTTGAAGAAATAGCAGGGGAACACTATTTAAAACATGATAGAATAAAAGACTAAACTCATTTCAATTTTAGACGGGGCTACAGAGCTGTTGAACTCTCAGTATTCCGATTTGTGCAGTTGTTTTGTAGAAGTGGAGCTGTGGTGAAGAATATCACCTAAAATTCTAAATGCATTGCTTGTAGTTGAAGAAACACTTGTTAATGAAAAGATCTGGGAAGGGGGAGGGGTCTAGTGTTTTAGTCCTTCAAACATTTGTACTTTTGAGTTTTGATAAGGTTCATCATATCACATCAGTTCATCATATCAATTTACACAATGTAACAAAATAGCTGCTGAGAGGCTAAGCAACTGCTGGTCTATACAGTATTCAGATGGGATCACAGCAAATTATGTAATTTCATCTGCATAAACAAGTGTTAGTTTTCAAGGCCAAACTAGTTACTATATGTATATGTGCAGTATAATAACAGAAGGCAGTGGCAAAGGAACAATACCCATAGAAGCACCAGAGATTACATTTGCAGTCACTTTAGCATCTTTCATCAATATTCCATGCAGTCTGTTGGTTAAATATTTGATAGTGATATAGCCTACAGTGGTACTAAGAAATTTTTCTTAACTTGAAAACAAGTGCCTCATAATTAATGCAGTTAAGTTTATTACTAAAGTCGAGTGCAGTCATTTGAACTGCGTGAATTGATTCAAGGCATTTCTGTATGTGACTTCAAATTGAAAGACTTATAACACAGTCACCCAGGCCTTGCTAAAGTCAAACTGTAAACTGAGGAGCAGATGTTTGTACTTTTATAATAGGCGTGCAGTTGTTTTTACCAATAGACATTCTAAAACTTTAGATGCAGTAGTATTGAAATGGGCCATAATGTATTTATTTAGCTAATGAAGAAACATCTTTCTTTGTGCAAAAGAACTATTTTAGCTAATGTATGAAAAATAGTAGACAATGTAGGATGTAAGTAATAGGCAGATTTCACAAAATAACAGTGGAAAAATACTAATTGTACCTACACTTGAATAAGCATTTAAAGTCAAGTAAAATATTCTGAACTTCAAAGAACTGAAGCCTAATTTAGGAAAATTAGTTTCATGAAAACATGAATAAGGCATAATTACTTTCACATTGCATTGCTTACTGTCAAATGCATCAGCTGTCTGGTTTAAGCAAAGAGGGCACTTTTGAGTGCACACCTAGGCTAAGCGTGTACTCCTGAGTCCAGATATGAGTAGCTCACCATATATTTATAACAAAGTTCACGTAAAAGAAAGGCCCCACTGCATGGGCTCAGACCAGGGTTTATTGTCTCATATATATTTTTTTTATTTTTTTTATTTATTTATTTTTTTTTTTTTCCCTCAAAACTCATAGCACTATTAAAGTACTGTCTTTCTGTTGCTGCTGGATAAGCGGTTGCTGGAGACAGCTTCCTTATATTGCCGATGTTCCATATTAGTTTCTCCACACACTCATCTTTATTATCGTGCACCTTTACCATCGGCCTTTCATGTAGAGCTTTGATTTTAGCAAAAGACTAAACAGTCAACCACCCACATAGGATCATTTGTCCTGAGTACTGTTACATTTTTAAAATCCCTTTCACTGGAATGCTAGAACTGATTTTGGTTGATCCTCATCCATCGACAAGCAGAGGATGTGATTGCCTTCCTAGGAAGTTTAACAAAATTCAAAGTCTGGTTCCATTTAAGTAATGTCAGATCTGATGTATCAGGCAAATCAGGATACTGGGTCTGGTGAATGTTTTGATCGCACCAAACTCCACAGTAGCCTGTCATCAGTTGATTTGTTAGTAGAGTACTTGGAATAAGTTCTCTGTCTCTTTTTTTTTTTTTTTTTTTTTGCTGGATGTTGTCTCCCTGCTACTTTGTCTGCATTATTCCTCCTGTAATTTTTCTTCATTGGTTCATTACACGTGATTTGAATTTATCCTAATGTTGCCAATTCAGGACAGTTCCTGCAAAACTGGGAACTTCTGCATCGGCCCCTTTTAGTAGTGACGTGGGCACTCTTAGTTCTTTTTGTCAGATGCTTGCGTTATTTGGTCAAGTCCAGCTTGGATCATCTAAATTTTGATAGTGTAGTAAAACACAAACAAACGTGGGTCCAATCCAGTTTGTATTAATTAAATGACCATGAATAAGATTTCCTTGACTGTGGTTTATCTTCCAACTTGTTTTGTGAGAGAGATTAGTTCAAGGACATAATCCTTTATCATTAGAACATTGAGCTTTCAGGCTTCTACCTTGAGATATGACTGAGTAATTACTGTAATTTAACCATTTTATTGGCAAAACAGTGATGACTGTTTCACTTTTGTTTACAAATCAGATTAATCTTAGAACTTAGCAGAAGGTTTTTAAGATACAGTAGTAATGCCAGTCACTCTCATTAACCCCAGAAAGTTTGTCAGATTACACAGTATGTAATGTTAATAAGTTGAGGATGCTGTGACAAGTACAGCTTACCTTTGACTTTCAGATAAAACTTGACTCCCATCCCAAGCAGAGCTTGGAATTCATGCAAATGAAATGGATTCTATGCAAATTGAAGGCATACCTTGTAGGATGATTAATCATAAAAGTACCCATTATACCCTCAGTTTGAAAGTATTTCAGATTATTTTGTAGTATGAAAGAGAGAGAGAGAGAGAGACCTTATGAGTGATATCACTCTGATGTGGTGAGGATTGCCTCACTGAGGTCCGCCCATTTCAGTAGTAAATATTTTGATAAGAGTACTGAGCACCTGTGCATCTGTCAATCCATACCCCTCCCCTTCTCCTCCCTTGTTCTCTTTTCTCCAACAGCATCCCTCAATAGGTGGGAGGTACCAGCTAAACTCACTGCTCAGGTCAGTGGAGGCACACTAGATTTTTAGGGTATACTGTATGCCCTTATTTTCCCATCATCACATATAGAGACTGCGAACACTTGTCATGTATTTATGGGCTGAAGGTGATACCACTTGTGTTACAAGGCCACAGATTTTGAGTGAATTGCTCTATTTAACTGTATTCCCAGTTTCTTTTCAGCTGGTATATGGTGCAGTTTGTAAATCTTGAATGAAAGAAAAATCTGTCCTTGCTGTCGACATTAACTACTGTAATTAAAGCCCTGCTGTGAATTTGAATGATGGTTGCTATTACATCTAGCGTATTGAGGGCAGTCAGTTTTACAAATGTTGTCAAAAGATAATTGGCCAATTTGATGTGACTTAGGTGATTTTTTATGTCATTGGTACTCATTTTACTTTTCTGTAAAAGAAAACTATTGAGATAGTTTTGTCTGTCCAACCTCACTTTTTCTTTCCACCCTCAGATCTTAAAAACTACTGAGGCCAGAGGGCTACAAATTGGTATGTTGATCATCACCTTCCAATCATCAGTATACCAAATTGCAACCCTCTATCCTCAGTAGTTTTCATTTGATTTAAGGTTAAAGTTACCCATGATCGTGGGTCTGGCAATACTATAGGACAGCCACATCCAGGCTGTGGCTGAAAGTTTCATCAGCCACGGCTCGTACAGCATTGTACGCTGTACAGAAAACTCAGTTGTGCATTTTTTTTACTTGTTTATTACTATTCTCTCTCTCTTTTATTTTCTTGGCTGCATTACTCTGTTTACTTTCACTTGGAGAGGAGCCTAGTATGGCTCAGAATTGTAGCGATTACTCTTAGATTAAAGGGTGCTGTAAATGCTCATCCAGAAAAATAACTAGTTACTTTGCCTTTGTCATGAATGATCTGCTAAAACTATGATGACTGGAAACAGAGCCATACTCAAATTAATGTATTTAAGAGGGCCTAAAAAGAAAAATGGCACAGAAATTCTTACCACAGTGTCACTACATGTCATGTTTAAAGCTGCAAAAGCAAACAGAACACTGTGCTGTGTGATGTGTTCATTGACAATTGTAAACAGAAAATAATTGAGTTCTTGATGATTTAGTGAACTATGGTTTTACCCCAGCTTATTAATGACACATCGCCAAGTGCAAAAAATAAATTTCAGGAGTGTACTACATACCACATTTGGTTAACGCCAAGGTGGAATGTATCAGAAAGTATGCAAACTAAAGTCAGAGGGATTTCCTAGTGCCAATGAAGTTATCATCAGTAAAGCACATAGCCTATACCATAAGTTCATGATAGTTCACCTGTTCAGTATAGTAGTTGTCTTATTAGAGTACTGTAGCTGTTTGAAATTGGATGTGATCTTAATAGTATAATGATCTCCCCTGTCACACTTGAAAACTGTTCACTTACGATGCCGTTGGGGCAATACTGTTGTTCTGCAGAGACATGCTGAATTGTTGCGTTTAGTATCGCTGATATGACATGAATACGTAAACATTTTTGCAATCTCAAATGTGGATGTCAACATCTGGTAATTATAACTAGGGTGATTGCTTGTCATACTTAGATCTCATTTGGTACCACATTGAACATTCAGGTCTCTTGAGAGTTTAATTGCATCTTGAACAGTAAGCCGCCCGTATTCGCGTTCTCATGATTCGCGGACTCATGCATTTGCGGGTTTCTCTGTGGAACATATCTATCCATTATTCGCGGAAAATTCGCCCATTCGCAGTATTTTTCACTGAGAAATATCCACGAATTACTGTATTTTCATATAATTTTCATGAATAAATGCTTTTTTGTGATAAAACTATTGAAATACTCAGGTATAAGCATTTTTACAGGGTTTTTCTTGTGTATCAAAATGGGCAGTTCTAAGTGTTTTTAGAGGGGTTTCAAGTATTCGCGGGTTTTAGCTATTCGCGGGGGAGGGGGTGGTGGTACGCAACCCCCGCGAACACGGGGGTTCACTGTGTAGGGAATACAGTATTTGTATTGTGCAATAGTACAGTATTTAACTTTGAAATTTTCTGAAAATCTTGAATATGTGGCTGAGGTACTGCATAGTGCAAGGGTATGTGATTAGGCTTCCAACCAGAAAAAGGTATGCAAGAGTTTCCCATTTGAAGTGAAGCTTGGCTTTGTGTCCACCAATTCAAGAACTTCCCTCATGCAGGCCACATTCATGAATGCACAGGGTCAGATTCGAGGAGCTGGACGATGGGGATGTTGCTATGTTGCTTGGGAACGGCAGTGAACTGCTGACCAAGGAGTGGGCAAAGGAGCTGAAGTAAGAGTATGCAGAACATGAAGATTTCCAGGAAGGTTTTGGCAAGGGAGCCTGAGATTTTAAACTCAAAAGTCCCTGTGGTGTTCTTTTATGATTTGAGGATGCTATTGGCTTCATGAAAGAGGTCATTGGTTTTCTAAGAAGGGCACTGCAGTCTCAACAGTTCATGCAACAACCTTGAAGCTCCCTCCACTTTCTCCGCTGCTTTGCCTTTCAAGATGTCTATTTTAGGTGCCTCTCCAAGTCTTATCATAAGTGCATCCGTCATCATTTAGGAGAGCTGCATTCTCCCATTCTCCACTTAGTCTGTCACCAAGTCCTCCTTTCGTCTTGTCATCAGCCCCATGGGGGTTAGTGTCGTCAGTGCACCTCATTCGGTTCACTGTAGGCATTACTTAGGTCCTTTGCAGCGTTCCATTGGCCCCTAGCTGCAACATATTTCATTCTTTTTACTGTACCTCCGTTCATATTCTATTTCTTCCCTCTTACTTTTCTCCCTCTTCCAACAGTTGATTCATAGTGCAACGGCGAGGTTTTCCTCCTGTTACACTTTTCAGACCTTTTTGCTGTCAATTAACATTTAAGTGCTGAGTGACCGCATAGGTCCCAGTGCTTGGCCTTTGGCCTTAATTCTGTATTCTATTCTTGTCATCAGAGTTCACTGCTTTCTACGATGACAACTGACTTTTACCACATTACACTATGTAAGAAGAGTGGAAAGGGAGGAATTGACCATGACTTTTCACTATGATTGGACACTAATTATGTTGAATTTGATGAGTGACCAATTGTGCCAAGTACTGGCGATTTGTCATAGGTTTTAAAAATAGTATCAACTTATTTGCAGATGTGTGTTTTGTTTGTTATTGTTAGTAAATTCGATGATACTAAATTAGCCTGTGTTAAAGATACATTAGTATAGTGTCATGGGATAGTTGGCTAGCGTTAGCATGGCCTATAACCCATTTTCCCCAGAAGGTAACATTGATGTGATTTTTCTCAATATGACAGATCTTAATGGATGCATTCCGTTTGTGTATGGACATGTGTATAGTGTTGCTTTTAGAATGAGGCCACTGTGAAGTAGCATTCAGAGTATTGGAGGATCCTGTTACTGGCTAATAGAACTGTGGATTATCAGTGTCCAAGGAGTTATCACAAATGTTTCTGCATCAGCTCTGGTTAAGGGAAAGGACCAACTGATGAGTGGTCAGCAGCTGTTTAAACTTTCATAGACAGGTCATGAATATGGTTATCTCTTTAGGCAGTCTTGGTTTCTTTGAGTTAGAAGGTTTTTCAATAAATTTGGGGCATACCAGGTATACCACTGATGGAGTCGTCGTCTTTTTGAATTCCCGTCGGTTGCCAGTTAACCTTGAATGTAAATTCCGTGTACCCCTATACTTATGAATTCATTGGAACAGGTTTGAATTTTAACTAGGGTGGGCTGAGTGTAGATGTCGTAGTGTGCTGGATTTTAAATCCCCCTCTCTCTCTCTCTCTCTCTCTCTCTCTCTCTCTCTCTCTCTCTCTCTCTCTCTCTCTCTCTCTCACCTTGTACTCTTGTGTATTGAGCTGCATTCTCACCTCAGATAATACAGGTATAGCAGTTCTATTAGTTTTCTTCAAAAGAAAACTATGGCACGTTGATTATCCACCCTCCAATCATGAAACATATCAAATTGCAGTCCTCAAGCCACAGCATTTTATTTATTTTTTGGGGGGGGTTAAAATTAGCCATGATCGTGCGTACGGCAGGAACTTTCATGGGTCGCGGCTGAGAGCTTCATACAGCATTTATACGCTGTACAGAAAACTCGATTGCTCCGAAGAAACTTGGCCTATTTATTACTTGTTTCTTAGTGTGCTGGGAATAGTTTTTGTCCTTCTGTTGCTAATGTAGAGAGCGACATAACGCTATAATTAGTTAGGCCTATTTGAGTGTTGGAAACTCCCGCCCACCGACAGAACTGATGAGAAAAGCAACAGAAGGAAAAGTACACATACACCTTTTTTGTATACTTGGGTAATGGGAATTATGGCTTCATGACGCCGTGTGGTTTCCTGAAAGGAAATCTTACTAGAATGGAGTAAGCGTTTGCGCACTTGAACTTAAGAAAGAAATTAGAGGGTGACGGATGTTTTTGTTTTGTAAAATCAAAGGAAGTGATCCAGCGCTGTTCTCATTATTATATCACCTTATCTCGCAAAATGGCGTACGGGTGTTGATGTTTACCACATCTACCATAGCTCATCTAGGCTATGCCATGAAGTTTTACCGGATATGTCACTGGTGTACGTTTTTATGTTTCAGTGGACTTGCTCCATTTAAGTTAATAAGCTTTACGTTACGTTAGTTGTATTAGTGAGTTAGCTCTACAACTCGCTGTTTTATCTCTGATGGCTATGTGAAGATGGAATTGGTATGATTTAGGAACGACGTCGTCACCTTCACAAAACTTGAAACGAGCTTGTTACGTTTGTTTTGTTGCGAGGTTTCTTTACTATTATAGTAACGGCATTAAAATGGAAGCCTGTCTAAATCTAGGTTACTTGACCGTGTAACTTAAGTCACTCTTGTTAAGTTGTTCACGGGACTTTCCACGGACTTCTGCTCTTCCTTAAGGTCCCTCGTTAATTTGGGTTTGTCGAGATTAAGAAAGTTAGACACTTAATATACAGAGGGTACAAATGGTGGGTCCCTTTCCTTTAAAATGCCCCAAGTTCGCCGAAAGGTGTCCGGTTTTGAAGTCGGGTAATATTCTTCTCTCTATGTCAGCGCCACCTTAGGAAAGTCAAGGAAGTCATGCTCGACCAGGGAAGGAAGCTCTTGCAGTGAACGTCTTTTGGGGGCCAGTGCTGACGAGGCTGCTCCCTTCGGATTTCGGTTGACGTTTCGACATGGCTTCGTCTTGGATGACCACTTCTTTTACGTCGTATGTCCAAAGTTGACAGTATTATTTTTCTGTCAGTGAGTTGGACCGTGGAAGCAGTATCTCTGATTTACTATATTGTGGCAGGAGGTAAGAGTAGACATCGCCCGTACATTGTAGATAGTCTGATCGTCATGGAGCTGATAAGAGAAGAGGAACGATTCGCGTTGGTTCAGGCGTGATTATCAGACCCTTACTTTTACAGTGCATCGGTGGTCTCCCAGGCTCAGCCTGCCCGTCCCTCCCGTTTTTACCCCGTCTGCTGCTTTTATCGCTTCTTCCCCGACGCCTCACACACACACACACACACACACACCGGTTCGTTGCGTATACATCCCACAGAGGTCTGGGGACTCTGGGCGGCTGGTGGGCCCCACGATTTCGTTATTCACCTGTAGGTCGTGTAGCCAGTCGGACGGACCCGTGTACTCCTTAGAGCCGGCGAAACTGGCGTTCGCGTGTTTGATAGCGTTGCTTCATCTGATGCGAAGTGGATTTATTCTGGTGCTCATGAGTGATTTGTTAATCAGTGGCAGTTGTGTACCGACGAAAGAAAATTAACTCGTAGTCGAAAGAAATCTTAGTAGCTACTTGTTCGCTGTCGAAGGAAGGAAATTTAAGAGGTTGTTGTCCCCACTGATTAGACTGAAGTTGGACCTTTGGTAGGACTTTGAAGTTTGCTCTCTTGGACTCCTTCGGCCGCGTTGTGATAACATACGCGATGAAAGTAAGAGTGCCAGTATATATCAATGCTTATTGTGTAAAGTACGTCGAATAATTAGTTGAAACTTTTTAATAAACCCTATTAGTTTGGTGATTTATATAGTGACGAAACGACTCCTGACGTCAACGTAGTGACATCACGAGACATTGGTTAACGATAAAAAATAAATTTACCAGGGGAAAGCAAGTGTAAGTAGGAAATCACGAACTGAATTTAATCTCCCACGAACTAAAAATTTACAGACATCATTTGCTCGATCAGTATATAAAAAAACCCTGATATATAGAATTCCTCCTCGAGAGAGATTGGAAGATCTTGGCGAGTCACGATTTAAATTTCTCCGTTCCGCGGAAAAAAAGAAAATAGTGACGAGAAAGTTTATACAGTAATAACGATGAACGCTCAAGACTTTTGTGATTTGCTTATGGTAGGTATTACAGGTTGAATTATTCCTGCTTTTATGGGTAATTTAACATTATGAATTTTATTATAATACAAAAAATTTGGAACTTCTTTGTGCAGTTCTTGCTTGTATGATTTTTTCCAATGTAATTTAAAAATGTTTATCAGAGATTATCATGAAGTTGGGTACAAAAGTGCTCGGAATTCGGGAATTTAAGAATTTATTCTGGAGTAGTCCTACGTGGGAGCAAAGTTAAGGTAGTTTCCACAGGGAATCACAATACTCATCAGCCGGCCGAGAGCACATTTCTGCGGTGAATTGCTTGTGATATTTGGCGCTCGACCGAATACATTTTTTTCCTACTTTGCTGACAAATCATCCCTCCAGAACAAGGATGTCTTGGGAAAATGCAAGCCGGTAAAGCCCCCACCCTCCCCACACACAGCGTCCATCCTAGATCTTGGAAGAACCCTTGTTCAGAAAATGGCCATAGCCTTACAGCGGCTGTTTTTGCTTACATGGAAGCCATATCAGTAGTACGGAGGGGGCAATCTTGCATGCACTCTCTATTTCTGGGATGCTTAGGCAGGCTTTTTTTTTCAGCAGCTGCTACGCAGTCAATCCAGTATTTTCTAGATATCCCCCACCACCTCCATCCAGCGACGTCAGAAGTTATTCTCTTTTCATCACCACTTTAATGCTCTTTATTCTCTTTTCATAACCACTTTAATGCTCGTGTCCATCATTTCATCTGTGGCCATGTTATATCAACCTTACGACATCTTTGTTACGCCTCTTTGCCTCGCATTTTAATCCTGTTCTGAAAATAGCCAGAAGACAGTTCAGCAGGTTTCAGAGTTTTACAAGACTCATTTGAGAACACACTTCGCTTCCCAACGTGAAAAGGTTGAAAATCCTGTTTGGGCTTTACTTTATGGTAAAGGAACTTCATAAACTCTCGTGTTACACAAGAGGTTAGTATTTGTGAAATGTCACTGTCATGAACTCTTGTTAAACAAGAGCTTATAGTATTAGTGGAATGTCAGTGAAAGTATTTATCTGGGCAAAAAACTGTGAAATATGGGGTTATAGGGGTCGTAGAGGCTTATGCTCGACGAGTAGTCAGGGGCCAAATTAAGTTTGGACAGGAAATGAGACTACCCTTGTTGGTCTCTGCTCTTATCTGTAGGGAATACGCATTAGGGGTTTGCACATGACTCAGAAGTTGCCTATGATCTGTTATTGTTCAGAATGACAGGTACGTGCGCTTTATAGTTATGGCCGTGACTTTTTATATTGCAGAAATTGTATTTGTTGATATTAAATATACTCAAGGTGCTGTGCTTTGGATCAGAGGGTTTGTCATGGCCAGAGACAAAAGGTAATATTGGGGCGTGTTAAGTCTTCAGTAGGCGGAAAAGGAAAGTCTTTTTCTGGTCACAACCTCAGAACGCAAAGGTTGCACAAGCTATTTGTTTAGGGTCAGCAGACGTAATCATGGGTCAAGGTTAAGAAGAAAGTGTTTATTGGACACTTCTTGGTGCCACTTTGGCTTATCTATGCGTCACCTCCGAGGTACTAGTACTAAACATGACGGAAGCTCAACGGGACGCCGTGTTTAGCCACTCGGGGGTCAAACTATTATATACACCCATTTCTATATTGTGTGGTCGACAAATTATGTTAATAAACGATATCTTTGATCCCCGAGGGCCTAGTACTAAACACGGCGTCCCATTGAGCTTCTGCCATGTTTAGTACTCGCACCTCTTGAGGTAATGCACAGATAAGCCAAAGTAGCACCCACTTTATATTTAAGGCCTTCTACATGCTCTCATCTTAAGGAAAAGTGGTGTAGGGAATTCTACATGGCTCTCATCTTAAAGTAAAGGTGGTGTAGGGAATTCTACATGGCTCTCAACGTAAAGGTGGTGTAGGGAATTCTACATGGCTCTCATCTTTAAGTAAAGGTAGTGTAGGGTTACTAGGCCAAAGTCTAGGCCTCGGAGAGAGAAAGAAAATTTTATTTGGGTTTGAAAAGCAGCCCATTTTTATGAAAGACCAAAAAGGTTTTCGTTTTCTCGAGGGATTTTATGCGAGAATCACTCACGTGGTGCAACTCACGTGGTGCACTGTAGGCATTACTTAAGGCTCTTTGCAACGTTCTTTCGGCCCCTAGCTGCAACCTCTTTCATTCGTTTTACTGTATCTCCGTTCACATTCTCTTTCTTCCGTCTGACTTTCCACCCTCTCCAACAATTGTTTCATAGTGCAACTGCGAGTTTTTCCGCTTGTTACACCTTTCAGATCTTTTTACTGTCAGATTCCGTTTCAGCACGGAATGACCTCAGGTCCGAGCGCTTGGCCTTTGGCCTAAATACTATATTCCCTCCCTCCGAGCTTTGCATTGTATCAGTAATATTCATGCTCTGGAACGGAGGACTAGATCTTAGTCTTCAAAGGAGCTGCAACGGAATAATGCAGAGACTGTAGGGTCTTACCTCATGCACAAAGAAGTCTAGGCCAGAGAGAGAGAGAGAGAGAGAGAGAGAAAGAATGTCGTTGTTGCTGTTGTTGTGTGGGGCACGAAAATAAAATTCAGAAACTAGGGAAACACTTGTTTGGCCGTAAGTTATTCATCATAAAGCTGAATCATTGTAATATAGAAAAGGTCAGAGTTACTAGGAGATGTAGATAGTAATTGCTGTCCTGGTCGTAACTTTGAAATGAACATTGTAATCAGACGTGCAAGTGAAGCACATAGGCTATTTGAACCTAGAACAAATTGTAAGTCAGGCGAGAGACCATTTGTACACTGCGCCAAGACTGTACAACGAAATACCGCCTGAAGTGAAATCATACAAAAAGAAAGCAGATTTAAAAAAGAACTAAAGACTAATATTCTGCGGGAGCTATGATACTGACGAGAAAACGCTAAAAGACAATTATAAAATATAAAAGACAGTTATAATATATAAGAAGCACCACATTTTAGAAACGTACAATGGCCCGCCAGAGAGGGAATCATCCCTGTGGAGGGCTGTACATAAAACCAAACAAAGTGAAACAGGTGTTATAGACATTTATGTGGAACAACGGCACTAACTGAAGTTGAGAAATTGTTCATGGGAAATATCTTATTTGTGTCCGTTGACAGACTGATTGATGAACATTCTGAGCTTATCTACTTTATTAATGTTTTTCCTTAGATCTGAGAACAAGGCCTTGAGATGCCTTAGTAAAATACTGTGTGTGGTTGTGTGTGTGTTTAGTATATGTTGTGTGTACAGTACTGTATTGTATGCGTTTAATAAAGATTTGTTTCTCTCTGGTCATTTTGTAACTGGTGGTAATCTCTACCTGATATAAAATAATTTGCAATGTGGTGGCAGGTTTTTTGTTTACGTTACTTGTTCATCCTTGGAATATTTTTTTTAGATGATAGTCGTCTAAAACGTGCAACATAATTACATCAGATGATAACTAGTTGTTTGTGTTGCCGATATATATTTACGTGTTTTTTTTTTTAGTTTTCTGAAAAGAAAACTATTTTACCGGCTTCGTCTGTCCGTCCGCACTTTTTCTTTCCATCCTTAGATCTTAAAAACTATTGAGGCTAGAAGGCTGCAAATTGGTATTTGATCATCCTCCCTCCAATTATCAAACATACCAAATTGCAGCCCTCTAGCCTCAGTAGTTTTCATTTATTTTAAGTTGAATTTAGCCATAATCGTGCCTCTGGCAACGATGTAGGCCAAGCCACCACCGGGCCGTGTTTAATGTTTCATGGGCCGCGGCTCATGCAGCACTATACCGAGACCACCGAAAGATAGATCTATTTTCGGTGGCCTTGATTATAAGCTGTGCATAGCATTTAGTACTTGTTTTCTTAAATATTCAATCAGCAGCCCTGTTTTTATTATTAATCAAGGCCTCATGTTTAGCGACATTCAAATTCTTCCTTTCCCAACAGCCTGTCAGAAAGTCCCAACTAACGAAATGTTTTCTTTCGTCTCTCTCGCAGGAAAACGACTGGGACGCCGACGAACTGCTGCGGTCCGTCCTGAACGGCAGCGACGTCGTCGGCGGCGCCCCTCCACCCTTGAACATCCACGGCCCCACCCTGGCCTCGTCCCCCGCTCCTTTAGGGTCATCGGCGCCCATGTCTGTCCCTTACCTGGGAGGGACGTCCCCGCTGAGCACCCCGACGCTCAAGAGTGATGATGACATCGACGACCTGAAGGACCTCGTCGGGTTGCCCTTCGACGTGGTCCTGGACTCTGGTGCTTCTGATTCGGGGATGTCCAGCGACTCGAACTTCGATCAACAGGTGAGTGGGTCCTCCAATTGGGAATGGGGGTTAGTTCTGCGCGAGCGCGCTTGGAAGGGTTTAAATTTTTAATTTTCTGTAGAGGCACTCATAACGCTAATTAGGATTCTTCGAAAATGAGTGAATGAATGATTTTAAGTTATCAGGCGTCGTGACTTCTTTGGTCATTGACGCCGATGTCAATTACAGGACTACATGGTGTAGTATATAATTAAAACTTACAGGAAATAAAATTATATCATACGTAAAACCCCAGCTTCTAAAATATATGTAAAAATGCCACTAGCATCATACATCACATCCTCTCCAAGGATCGTGGCAAGGATGTACCCGCCATCCCCACCCCGAGCTTCAGAGAGGTATCGGACTCTTTAAAACCCCAAAATTGGGGCTTTCAACCAACAAATGCTATACAGTCAAGGGGACTAAGAAAAAAGGAGTGTGTTTGTTTCTCAGGCAAAATGAGTGTTTTTTCCGGCAAAATTATTGGAGTAGCAAATTTAAACTAATTTGGTACTGGGTCGACAAAAATGGCATTTAGTCATCGATTCATAGGTGATGACAACTTGTCTTTTAACCTGCCATTCAAATTTTACTCTTCAGCAGTTATAAACAGAGTATCTGCCTTGACTTGTAAAACAAGTCGTCGTTATCCCAAAGTTCTTGCTCACTTTCTCTCTTTTATTTCTTACTTTTTTTTTTTTTTTTTACTACCTGTCCAACCTCTCGTATACACGATCTCTCTTCTGTCATTCAAGTGAACTTCAGCCTTTTTCTATTCACTAAAACTTATCCCATGACAATGGATGGGTAGTCAAGAAGAAAGTGATAAAAAGAAGGCAAGTAATAAGAGAGAGAGAGAGAGAGAGAGAGAGAGAGAGAGAGAGGGGGGATTTTTCTGTTGGGAATCCAGTGCAGAGCGAAAGGTTAATGAACTGTTAGATTTCGCAATAAAAAAACCAAATTGAAAGGTGTATTTTTGAATCACCCATAGTTTACGAAATTGTTTTTAATATTTGAATGTGGAAAATGTAGATGATCGAAGAAAGTAAGTTAGAGATTGCTTGTGGAGAAGAAAGTTACCTAGAGATTGCTTGTGGAGAAGAAAGTAAGTTAGGTTGAATTGAGTATAGAGTTTGAATATAGAGTTTAGGCCAAAGGCCAAGCACTCGGACCTAATGAGGTCATTCTGTGCGGAAAAGGAAATTGAGAGTAAGTAGGTCTGAAAGGTGTAACAGGAGGAAAACATTGCAGTTGCACTGGATTTGTTAAGAGGGGTTGGGTAGCGAGATGGAAGAAACGTAAACGAATGGAGGTACAGTAAAAGTAATGAAAGATGTTGCTGCTACGGGCCGAAGGGACGATGTAAAGTACCTTTAGTAAGAAAGTAAGTTAGAGATTGCTTGTGGAGAAGAAAATTAAGTTAGAGATTGCTTGTGGAGAAAAAATTAATTTAGGGATTGCTTGTGGAGAAGGAATTAAGTTAGAGATTGTGGAGAAGAAATTAAGTTAGAGATTGCTTGTGGAGAAGAAATTAAGTTAGAGATTGCTTGTGGAGAAGAAATTAAGTTAGAGATTGCTTTTGGAGAAGAAATTAAGTTAGAGTTTGCTTTTGGAGAAGAAATTAAGTTAGAGATTGCTTGTGGAGAAGAAAGTAAGTTAGAGATTGTTTGTGGAGAAGAAATTAAGTTAGAGATTGCTTGTGGAGAAGAAATTAAGGTAGAGATTGCTTGTGGAGAAGAAATTAAGTTAGAGATTGCTTGTGGAGAAGAAATTAAGTTAGAGATTGCTTGTGGAAAAGAAAGTAAGTTAGAGATTGCTTGTGGAGAAGAAATTAAGTTAGAGATTGCTTGTGGAGAAGAAATTAAGTTAAAGATTGCTTGTGGAGAAGAAATTAAGTTAGAGATTGCTTGTGGAGAAGAAATTAAGTTAAGATATTGTTTGTGGAGAAGAAATTAAGTTAAATATAGCTTGTAAATTAAATTAATTGGAGAAGAAAATAAGTTAAAGATTGCCTGTGGAAGTGAAGGAGGTACGGAGGACAACTTAGAGAGATTGAAGAATTTAAAAGGCACCAGGATTAACAAATGTTGCTGGTGTCTTTGACATAGAGAGGTTGGAGAATTTAAAAGGCACCAGGATTAACAAGTGTCGCTGGTGTGTTTGATAGGCAGACTTCGGATGCGTTGAGGGAAAGGTAATAAAGGAATGGCTGAGAGGGATAATGGTTCTTCTGTATGTAAGTAGAGGCGATGAAGTGAAACGAGAATCATATTGGAGTAATATTACTTAGTGTGCCAGGGAACGTATATGGTAGAAATTGGTCAGGGCTTTTTTAAGGTGGGTGAAAAGAGATTATAATTCGGAAGTGTTAGGAGGGAGGAAAAAGGAAGACCTACAAAGTGTTGGTTGGCGTACTGGAAAGGAAGGGCCGTAATATCCAGGAAGTTTGAGAGTGCGTGCAAGATGTAGGTGAATGTTGCTATACACACACACACACACACACCTGTAATGACGTATTGTAGTGTGCGTGTGTCAGACTGTTGTTATTGTAAATGTTATTCTCATTTATTTGGTCTACCTATGAGAACTTGTGATAACCAAATGTTAGCAGATCTTTTTGTAGAAGATTTTTAAACAAAATGATTGTCTGTTATTCTTAATTTTGACGGAGCTTTGTTTTGCAACTTGTTGCAGTGTTGCCGACAGATTTTGGTATAGATAAATTTACTAGGTTGGTTTGACTATTCCCATAGATAATTTATTCTTTATTTTACATTTTAAGTTTTTTTGAACATTCATTTTAAGATCTGACGATAATTCCCCTACATTTAAACTGAAAGTCTACCCATTTTGACAGCTATATTTTTCCTTGTATATATTATCTTATACAGCATTCACGACCATTCAAGTAAATTTAAATTAGAAATAATGTATTTACATCTAAGAGCTTATTGAATTTATGATGCCGAATTCCTGCAGAGGAAAGTTAAGTACATCGAGGGAATGGGTATAATTTTGACCATTGTAAAAAGTTTCGAAGTAGCACCTTTCTAATAGATTATAAATTTTGTGATTCTAAGAATTTAATATAAAGGTAATTTCCTGATCTACATAGTGCGAGCCTTTCGGTCCCTAGCTGCAACTGCTTTCATTCCTCTTGCTGTACCTCCGTTCATATTCTGTCTTCCATTTTACTGTCCACCTTCTCCTAAAAAGTTGATCCATCGTGCAACTGCGATGTTTTCCTCCTGTTACGCCTTTCAAACCTTTTCACTGTCAATGTCCGTTTCAGCACCGAATGGCCTCAGTTGCCCCAGTGCTTGGCGTGTATGCCTAAAATCTATCTATCTATCTATCTATCTATCTATCTATCTATCTATCTATCTATCTATCTATGTCTAGCTATCTGTCTATCTATCTAGCTATCTGTCTGTCTATCTATCTGTCTGTGTATCTATCTATCTGTCTATCTATCTATCTATCTGTCTATCTATCTATCTATCTGTCTATCTATCTATCTGTCTATCCAGCTATCTGTCTATCTATCTATCTATCTATCTATCTACCTACCTACCTACCTACCTACCTACAAAGTAGCGAGGTTGCACAGTGGAGCTTGACAGGTTCTTTGACCGTGTGATTGAGGAACCGGAATGTAAATCATTTAAATAATTCACGTTCGTGTCTTTTATCTTTTGCAGATGTCTCCCCTGTCGGGATGTTCCGTGGCGTCTCCTGGCTCGTTCGTGGACATGGGCCTCGGGATCGGTGGGTTTTCCTCCTCGGAGTCCGGGGCCGATACCATTTCGGAGGTGTCGTCCATCAGCGACCTCGGCTCCAGCTCTCCGCGCAGTGCTTCGACCCTCCTGGCTCCCCCCGGGAGCCCCGAGGCGGTCCTAGGAGCCGACGACTTCTTCACCCAAACCGATTCTGGTACGTCAGGAGGATAGATATTTTTGTGGGTTCCGCCGTTTGTGTTGTTATTTGTGTGGGCGTTGGAATTTTTTGCTTTCTCGTGAATCTTTATGTAGATTAATTTTAGTGCTCCGTTGGGAGAGGGTGGGTTAGTGCCGTCAGTACACCTCATTCGATGCACCGTAGGCATTACTTAAGTTCTTTGCAGCGTCCCTTCTGCCCCTAGCTTTATAACCCTTTTCTTTCCTTTTACCATACCTCTGTTCATATTCTCTCTTTCCATCATCTTCCTTTCCACCTTCTCCTAACAGTTGATTCACAGTGCAGCTGCTAGGCTTTCCTCCTGTTACGCCTTTCAGACCTCACCGTCAGTTTTCATTTCAGCACTGAATGATGTCATAGGTCCCATCGCTTGGCCTTTGGCCTGTGTCCTATACTATTCTATTCTGTCATTCTTGGTGTGTTATATTAACGAGCCGCCAAAGAGAAAGAGCCCTTGCTGACACAAGGCCAGCTTAAACAGGGACATGTATTACACTGAGTGGCCTTGACACTGATCAGCTTAGCATAGTTGACAGATTTTTCAAAAAGTCATCTGCATAATTTATATCTTTCCTTACAAGTAGGTAGGCCTTGTTAGCGCATCAGTTTTGCATTGAGGTAAATCTTTTGTGGGCTCTTAGTGTATCCCAGTACTGTATTACATCTCGTGTTTTTGTTCTGTCTTCGCATTGCTAAACTTAAGCATGCCCCTGTCACCGAGCTTTTTTATCTTAACTTATAATATAACATGCATGGACATCACCAAACATTTTGTATGGTATTTTAATGTGACATGTTTTGCTATAGAATATGTACTGTTGATTCTCATGCGTGAATTCCATGGTCTTATATTATGTCATCAGTTTTTTGCTGGTGACATATTCAATTTTTTTCCAGAAAATTAAGACTGTAATAGAACTCCGACCTTTAATTACTTTGTATATGTTCAAGCCTTCATTGTTCTGTGTATGGGTATATGTTTCTTAAAAAAATAATATTCTTAGGTTTTTGGAAAGGGAAAATGGTGAGGAAATTGTCATATTTTATTATTGCAGCTTAGATTCAACAAAAGTTTATGGATGTAATGACAAGTGGTTGGAGTTGTGCGTGATCATATGGTGGAAACAAAAAAGTAGAAATACTTAAAAAGTGGATAGACGATGGGTTAAAGAAGTAGCTGTAAAGTAAATATGGAAAAATGGAATTGATAACAATAAGTACAAAATGCCTGATGTTTCTTCGGCGCAATCGAGTTTTCTGTGCGCCGTTTAATCAAGGCCACCGAAAATAGATTCATCTTTTGGCGGTCTCTGTATTATGCTGTATGAGCCGCGGCCCATGAAACTTTAACAACGGCCCGGCGCGCGGTGGCCTATCCTATATCGTTGCCAGAAGCACGATTATGGCTAACTGCAACTTTAAATAAAAATAAAAACTACTGAGGCTAGATGGCTGCAATTTGGTATGTTTGATGATTGGAGGGTGGATGATCAACATACCAACATATTTGTAGCCCTCTAGCCTCAGTAGTTTTTAAGATCTGAGGGCAGACAGAATAAACTGCGGACGGACAGACAAGCCCGCACAATAGTTTTCTTTTACAGAAAACTAAAAATTAGCAAATCGATAATCAGTGAAAAATGGCCTTCGGTTAAAGACGGTGAATTTATAGGAGTTTTGAGAAGGAATCAGAGAATATTTTTAATACAAGAGGGGTGGGGGGGGAAGAGAAATTAAAACCAGTAACTGGTGGCTGTTGAACTTACTTGTCAAACAAACAATCTCCTTTTCCCTTCATTAAACATGTAATGGTATAACAGGTGTTGAATTAGGTTAGTCAAGGCCATAAATATAAAGATAGAGTGAGAAGGAATCAAATAGGAAGTTAAAAAGGTTGGCGTCGTAGAAAAGATGGGTCATTTTGCTTTGAGCCTGTTTGGTCATGGGGAGTGATTGGATAACTAGGACCTCACGAAAATGAGGATGTGAGCATTATGCATTCAAGATAGTTGAGTGGCGCATTGTGTGTTTGTGGAATTGTCGCCCTGCTGATGAACTGTTTATATGCATGTGAAACGTCAGTGTTTTGGAAAGTTTCTCCCGCTAACTTATTGCCACCCTCTGCCCTCGTCATTCAACTCTTCCCCTTCTTCTGTCATCATAATTGAAAAAAAAGCTTCAATAGACTCGCGTCATCCACCCAGGACTGCATTCGGTTCGCACAGAAATTGTCTATGTGCATCTTTTCTTGTGGGTCCAGTTATTCATTAACTTCTCTTGGCTTTATTTCCATGACGAACAGCCTTGGAACTATTATCTCTCCCCCCTCGTATATACTTGTGCGTGGGATCTTTTTCTGACGTGTAATTGTACCACAGAGCTGTCTTACTTTCTCTTTCACTGCATTCATATATTTCTCCACTATCTATCTATCTGTCTATCTATCTATCTATCTATCTATCTATCTATCTATCTATCTATCTATCTATCTGTCTGCCTGTATATATATATATATATATATATATATATATATATATATATAATTATATATTTATTTATTTATATATGTAAATTATATATACATAATACATACATACATACACTTAATATAGTTGATATATTTGTAATGAATGCCCACATTTTTGTGAAGAAAGTTAAAAGGGTCATCAGTTTACCCAGGGAGGTTATGTAGAATAGATTGTAGACCTGAGAAAGGGAGAAATTCGATTAAAGAAGAGAAATACTCTGTAAAATATATACTGATGAAATATCAAAATAGATTTGTATGCATATCATAATTGAAAGCCAAGAAATATGACTGGCTGGCGGCCCGCGAAAACAGGCAGTAAACTAAATTAGGAAGAGGAAACTTGAAGGAACCTCCTGAAAATATTCTTATCAAAATCGTACTTTGAGGAGGTGGTCAGGTGTTGGTGGGGGGGGCCACTTTCGACGACGTCATCAATCCCAGAAGAAAGTTTCTTTGCCGGATGAAGCATCCAGACTTGACTTCAAAGCTCTGGACTTAATTTTTTCGTCAGTTAACAGGACTAACGTAATAGTGTTGTGCTTCCGTATGCCAAACTTCACCTGTGCTACGCTCTGGTGATCATCTCTTCGTGCTTCACTAACAATTCAGCGTATCATGGATACAATCATGAACTTCCTTCCTTGTTACGTTTGCCAGCTGTTTGAAAACACTTGTGTATTCCAACCTGCTAATTTTCTCCGCTTCCAAAAGCCAGTGTTTGTATACCAGAGCGCATGCGCTTGTTCACTTTCTTTTTATTATTTATATGGTTTTTCCAAAGGCGATTTTGGAGAATTGAAAGATTATATTGGCATAAAAGACAAAGGATATTTTCACTTTGTTTTTAGTTTGAATTTTGGTTGAGGTAGTTGAGATTGTTTGAGAGAGAGAGAGAGAGAGAGAGAGAGAGAGAGAGAGAGAGAGCAAGCCCGCAACGGATCCACACATCCTTCGGAAAAATGTCTCCCAAAAGGGATCTCACATCCGTTACATGTTACAGCCAGGCTCCTGGCCAGTGAACATTTTGTGTCGACTGCGTATGAAAGCCGAAGCCTTAAGTTCAAGGACGCGTCCACTTGATACGTAGTGACCAGGGAACAATAATACACACAACGATAAGACCAAGTTGACGTCGATAAGATTACTGTTGTCTAGACTCGAGAGTTCCCCCGTCAAGGCTGCGGAAAAGAAACGCTTTGAGTATCGCAGAAGAGGGACAGTTTTTAATGCAAAAGCAGCAATTATGTTATATCTCTCTCATTCATGGCCACCGGGGCGCAACTGGTGACCACTTCGGAAAGAAACTAACAAAAACCACCCTCAGACATCTGGGGCAAAACCCAAGGTCACCTTCGAGTGAGTAAGTACAAGCAAGACGGTTTTCCCTGCGGGGATTCTCATCCCACTGGGATTACCCTCGGCGAGGAGTGGTGATATCAAGTATAACAGTGAAGGGAGAGGGATGAAGATTAATGTACTGTTTATGTTAAATACTGAATCATCATGTTTTGTCTTTATGGATCACGAACCAGCCCCATGATCCCGCGCGTCACGCTAAGCAAATATTCCCAGTTTTGAAACTAATACAGGAGCCTCTTGCCACATTCTTTCTGTAACTGCTAAATCGAGGATGAACTACTGCATGTTCAGGCAACTTCCACAATATTAGTCACTTCACATACCCACACAGAAGGCTCGTAAACCCCAGTAGTTACTACACCATTCACCTCAAATCTCGTGTGCGTAATCTCGCCTCCTAGATAGCAAGTCCTCTCTCTTCAATTCCTCTTGTCACTTCATCTACAGGCCTCTCCCCGTAGGTGGGTAGTGCCGTCAGAGAGTGCACTATAGGCATTACTGAAGTTTCTTTGCAGCGTCCCTTCGGCCACTAGCTGCAACCCCTTTCATTTCTTGTACTGTACCTCCATTCATATTCTCTTTCTTCCATCTTGCTATCCACCCTCTCCTAA
This sequence comes from Macrobrachium rosenbergii, assembly GCF_040412425.1. Taxonomy (NCBI): domain Eukaryota; kingdom Metazoa; phylum Arthropoda; class Malacostraca; order Decapoda; family Palaemonidae; genus Macrobrachium; species Macrobrachium rosenbergii. The sequence continues at coordinate 108,040,489 of NC_089752.1, forward strand.
CATTTGTTTCATAGTGCAACTGCCAGGTTTTCCTCCTGTTACACCTTTCAAACCTTTCTACTCTCAATTTCCCTTCCAGCGCTGAATGACCTCATAGGTCCCAGCGCTTGGCCTTTGGCCTAAACTCTATATTCCTATCCTTCCTTCTACAAGCCTCTTTCCTCCCAACACATGTAAATTATACGCTCTCCTGAGGTGTACACACAAAGCAAAGGTGAATGTTGCTCCATTAGGAAGAAAAGGGACTCTTCAAAAACATACTATTAAACACCAGGTAGCCCGTAACTTAGGATTTTCATTGAGAATGTAAGAGAGATAACAGATTTGATAAGGGAAGAGCAATGTGGATAAAGTGTTGCGAAACATTTTTGTGAGAAGTTCGAGAGTTAAAGGGACTTAGAAAGGCCTCGAGAGAATTGATAGTGAGGCAAATTTTGATGATGTATGGCATAGAATGTAGTTTGTTGATAGTGACTTTAAAGCGTTTTTGGTGAAAGCTAAACATGTGATGGGAAATGTAGACGACAGAGTGGCTGGTTTGGTGTTGAAGTTGGTCAAAGAAAAAGGTGTGTTTTAAGTACCTGTTACAAGAGTATGTTAATTATCCTGTGTTGAAAAGACAGTTATTGAGATAAAATGTTTACATAGTAAATGTCATTTAACGCCAGATATCACAAACCAGCTACGTCTGTCGTTGGAAGTAATTACAGCCACTCCTAAGAAACCTCGGCTCTGGTTAATGAATTTTCTCTCAAATCGTTAACGGACATTTTAGAATGGGTTTCATTTGACCCCTTTGCCGTCACAACTGCCTTTTCTTTTTACCCCCATGTGGCACACTGTAAGCATTACTTAAGGTTCTTTGCAGCGCTGCCCTTCGTCCCTAGCTGCAACCCCTTTCGTTACCTTTACTGTACCTACTTTCAAAATCTTTTTCTTCCATCTTACTTTCCACCCTCTCCCAACAGTTGATTCATAGTGCAGCTGCAAGGTTTTCTTCCTCTTACACCTTTCAGACCTCTTACTGTCAACTTCCGTTTCAGCGCTGAATGATCTCTTATGTCCCAGTGCTTGGCCTTTAGCCTAAATACTGTATTCAATCAGCCAACTAACTACAACAGAAAATCAAAAGTCTTAAAAGTAATTTTCCCGTCTTTAGGATAATACGGTGGAGTTAACTAGGAATCTGCTGCGATTCTTAAATGGTTTCCAACTCAATCTCTTCTTGTTACGCAACAAACCGGCAGAAGTACCACTGATAAAAGAAGCATTTTATCTCTCCCAGTGTCTCCCATATCATTCACAATATCTTCTCTCTCCACTGTAGTTTCATCACGGCACCGCTGTCCTCTTTTTAGAAGTGGTGGTGAGGCCTCGCGAGGTGAAACCTTGCACCTGTTAATTACCTTCCAGCCTACGACTGGACTTCGGTCGCTCTACCTGTTCCCTGTCCTTCCCCTCACTGTCATCGGATATCTGGATTAAACCTCTTCCACCGCTGAGGGTGAAAGGTTGAAGTCCGTCCGTTATCTTCGTGTCGTTTTGCCGGCACTCATTCGTATACTGACTGGTGGAATGTTTATAGTCTCTTATTGAGAAGGAAATTAAGTGGTCCACACCAGCCGTCCTCATCCCTTTCTGGTCTTAGGTCAAGGGCCCATACAGGGACAAATTTGCAAAGGGTCAGGAAATTGAGGTCAGGGAACCAAAAGCGATTAATTCACAGGTAGTCTCAGGTTCCCTTTAGGAGAACCCACCCAACTTGACTGTATTATATTAGTACTACCCTTTGTCCAGTGTAAAGTATTAAAGGAAAAATCTGGGACCTTGGTTTTAGGTGGTGTGTTTTGGGGTTAAATGAAATCGTCACTGTTGATTTGAAACTACTGGAATAAAGGCGATTTTCAGATGTTATTTAATCGGCCTTAGAACTAATAGTTTATTTTTATTGGAATTATGAATATATTTGGAGATAATGGTACATTTTGTTATTCATAATTGGAATACGTTCTTAAGGAATATGTCAGCTACGATAAATAAGGAGCTGAAAAGTCGTGTAAAGTAATAATAAGAGTATGCAATAAATAAAAGCTAATGCAATAGGTAAGCAAAAAAGTGTTCTTATATCTTTAAGGATGAGAACTCAAGGCTTACAGACTAGGCCACACTCCAGGGTTTGGGGACATAGACTATATGGTCACCAACCACAAATAGTAGCGAAGATGCACCAGTCAATTGGGGAAGATAATTGAAAGGCGTAGATAAATGGTCTTTAAAAGTTTTAGAGTTCCTCTTGGATTACTATAAAAATATTGGCACAAACTTACACAGTCTGTCGAAAGATGTTTTGAATTTTACCCCAGAATGGATGCTTGATGCAACATACTGTTGTTAAGTCTCATCAGTAATTGCCAATAAAAAGTTTGAAAGTACGTTGATTAATTATATAAATAATAGAATTTGTCTACGCTGTATTGTAACCAGAGAACTGTTTTTGATTAACTCCATCATTTTTTTTTCTTTCCTGGAACAGGCTTTTCTTCCCCAGCCCCTCAGATCGTCCCAGAACTCGTTGCCACCAATTCTGTGACGAGCTGCCCTGTCTCCACCTACAGCAGCGTCGGGGGCAGCCGCACGCCCACCCGCGTCAGCAGCAGACCCAGTTCCATAAGCACCAAAGTCAGTCCCGTGGTTTCTACCATCAACAACATCGTCGGGAGCTCTCCTCCTATCCTGAAGACGGTCACAGTAGCGGCTCCAAGCAGTACCACCAACAGCGTGAGCACGCTCGGAGGGCAGACCATCGTCGTCACTCAGGCAAGCAAAGGAGGACCCACCGGGCAGTTGGTCAAAGGAGGGACGTTGCTCAAGTCCAATCCGACGTCCAGGTCGATCCTCCTGCCCGTCACTGTCAAAGATTTCAACCAGGTGAGGTTGGAGGTGTTTTGTTCAGTGGCTTACCTAATATTACCTAATGTTTTTCTCTCTGTGCTACGTTTAATCATCATGTAATGATTACCATCAACAATAGCTTTAGCATCTTTCCAGTTTCAGTTGTTTCTCTGAGAGAAAGCGCAAATTATATAATTTTATATCTTTGTTATACCGAGAGCTTTGGTATGAAAGTTGTTTCTATTGTAAACAAGTAAAAAATGCGCCGAAGTTTCTTCGGCGCAATCTTTTCTGTACAGCGTATGTGCTGTGTGGAACTTAAAGCCACGACCCATGAAACTCTACCCTCGGCCATGAAACTCAGCCACGGTCCGGTGGTGGCCTGTGTTGTTGGTACCTGTAGCGGTACCAGAAGTGTGATTATGGCTAATTTTAACCTTAAATAAAATAAAAACTACTGAGGCTAGAGGGCTGCAATTTGTTATCTTTAATGATTGAGGTTGAATGATCAACATATCAATTTGCAGCCCTGTAGCCTCAGTGTTTTTTCAGATTTGTAAAAGCGCAAATTATATAATTTTATATCTTTGTTTTACCGAGAGTTTTGGTATGCAAATTGATCATCACATCTCCCTCCTCCATCTTCAGGTGCGAACCATAAAGATCATCAGCACAGGCGGCAGCAGCAACGTGGGCGTGAACGGCAGGGGTGTGCGGACGGTTGTGTCCACAGTCCGCCAGCCTAACGCGTCGGCTGCAACGGTCTCCACAAGCCTCAGCAATCCGGCGGCCATCCGCACCGCCCTCCTCACAACCGTCAGAGGGCAGGACTCGAAGTCCCTCCTGAAGGGCGGCGCCGCCACCACCGTGGTGACCAGTGCCAGGCCCTCCGGTGCCTCGAAGGTGTGCTCCACCCTCGCGTCCCCGACGAGAACCAAGACCGAGTTCAATGACGACGACGAGGAGTCCAGGACGTCCTTCCAGCAGTTGACTCTCTCTGGTGAGTGTGCGACAGCAACCTGCTGGAAGCATTAGAAGCGTATTTTCATTGTGGTGGAGTAATGTATTAAACTCTCTCTCTCTCTTAAATAAAATGTATATATATTAATGATATTTCCAATGTTTGATCTGATTTGTTTCTATTTAAGAATCAAGATCTTTATACATATATACACATACATATATATATATACACATATATATATATATATATATATATATATATATATATATATATATATATACATATACATATATATATATATATATATATATATATATATATATATATATATATAATATATAGATTCATACTTGCAGAAACAAAGCAGATCAAACATTGGGAATGTCATATAACTAATCATATGAAAATGCGAAGTTTGTCGGTTGTCTGGTGATTTGAACGTAGATCGTAGTGATAGGTTCGGAGTGAATGGAATGGAAAGGCACCCAGAAATATTTCTTAAACAGACTTGATTGTTGGGAGGGGATGCGTCATTGAAAAAAGAAAAATCTGTACAATTTATTTGTACGTGTGAAAAGAGAAAGTGGGGGTAGCTGGCAAGATTTATAATACATAGTGGATGACAGTTTTACGAGATTATGTTCTTTAACAAAGTAGACGAAGGAAATGGCGATTTATATCTATATACACACATTATATATATATATATATATATATATATATATATATATATATATATATATATTATATCAGTATATCTATAAGTATCTATAAAAAGTATGCGAGGTTGTCAACAGAGTGAACGGAACAGCAATTGTATATTGATACTACTTATATAAGCATGTCAGTTACGCAATATTAGAGAAAGTCAGTGAGGTGACTCACGTCAGAAGTCTAATTAACACGCCCAAGATAGCAATAATGTGACATTATCCTCCCTAAATAAAAAAAAGACAACAAGAAATTGAAATGCGAGTAAAAGAATTGAGGAAAAACTAAGATTATTCGCTCATACTTATTAAAGTGTACACGGATGCAAATGAATGCAACAAACCGGGAAAAAGCAGTGGAGGAAATGATTGGAGCATGAGAGAGAGAGAGAGAGAGAGAGAGAGAGGAGGCCTTAATATTGGAATCCGAGGAGGAAGTTGAAGTTGTTGCAGGACAGGTTTAACGGACAACTTTCTCAACTGGTCCCTATACAGTACGACCAGTTACTACCCACCACCAGTTCCAGGAAACTGCCCGAGGTTTTCTTTCTCAGAGGCAAAGTTCTCTTCTCGAGGACCAATACTTCAACTTCTCATGCGGCGAATCCATAACTCGTCATATATCTTGTCACATCCACGAGAATTTCAAACGCTATTCAACTTCTTGAAATGGACCGATTTAATGCTTTCACAGTAATTGTTGGTAATTGAATTATACCACAGTGGTATTGATCAGTGCTGATTGACAATTTATGCTGTGCACATAGTCAACCCCGTGGGGGTTTAGCGCCGTCAGTGCACCTCATGTGGTGCACTGTAGGCATTACTTAAAGTTATTTGCAGCGTCCCTTGGACCCATAGCTACAACATCTTTCATTCCTATTACTGTACCTTCTTTCATATTCTCTTTCTTTCATCTTACTTTCCTTAACCCTCTCCTAACAAGTGATTCATAGTGCAACCACGAGGTTTTCCTCCTGTTACGCCTTTCAAACCTTCTTACTAACAGTTTCCGTTTCAGCGCCGAATGACCTCATAGGTCCCAGCGCTTGGCCTTCGACCTAAATTCTATATTCTATTTTATTCTACCTTAGTTCTAAAAGCTTTTTTTTTCGTTTTATATAACTTAATTCATAGTGTCCACACGGCAGTCGAACCTGACGACCTTCCTTATCTCACTTCCTTTCCTTGCCTTTCCCCTATTTGGCACGAACCTTGAGAACTTAACAGCCTCTGTCTGTAGTCTTTGTTAAACACATTGATCACAGATATGTAGTCTTGCTCCATCCGTCACCACCTCTCCGTCAGTGCACCCCTTGCGGTGCAATGTAGGCATTACTTAAGTGTCTCTGCAGCGTTCCTTCCTTAGGCCTCTAGCTGCAACTGCTTTCATTCCTTTTCCTTTTACTATACCTCCGTTCATATTCTCTTTCTTACATCTTACAGTGCACCCTCTCTAACAATTGATTCGTAGTTCAACTGCGAGGTTTTCCTCCTGTCACAGCTTTCAAACTTTCAGTCAGTTTCCGTTTCAGCGCTGAATGGCCTTAGTTGCCCTAGTGCTTGGTATGTCTGCCTAAAATCTATAAATCAATCAATCAATCAGTCCATTAGTTATCAGTCATGGCCAGGATAATCCACTGTTGGCTGGAATGACAAGAACTATTTTATACATTGCAAAAAAGATTGCTTTCTAGACATTGGGACCAGCAGTCTAAAATCTGACTTCGAGAATGACCTCATGATACCTTTCAAATATTTCTTCTTTGATACCCGTTATTAAGGAATCCGTAAAAAATATATAAGGGGCTTTGATTTTTATTTTGAAAAAATCAATCCGCTAAACTTTCCATCCAGATCTCTTAAAACTCCAAGGTACTGAGGAGAAACTTCTATAATCTGGACACTTAGAAACTTTGCTTGTAAACTCCCACAACATGGTCCTCTAACAATTTTTCCTCCTTCAACAAAATTCACAGTTGTGGTCTTGTCACAAGATATGTTTACTATGTAAGCTTATAAGACTTGCTTGGTCCATTCAAAACCTCAGGTGACAGTTCGACACTTGACTGGGGTACACAAGCGGATCCCCCCGTGGGGGAGGGGGTTGGCACGTCCCCCCCCCGTGAAAAATGACAAAATAATAATATTGAAGGTTTAGATAATAACATAAATGAGAAATATAAAAATGGAAAAAATAAAAATTTTTTATATATATATATACATATATGTATGTATGTATCATATGAAAATTGGTGCCCCTCCCCCCCCCAAGAAATTTTTCTGGATCCGCTTGTGGTCGGGTAACAGTAACTTACTGTTGCCAAGATTCTTTGACCAAGGCACAGTTAGCTCCTCTGGAAATCTGTCAAGTGCTGGTGAATGGTGGGCGGGGGAAAATATCACTAATACTGACGCACTTTAAAGAAGTCAGGTAGGTTTTTAGGTGTGTCACATGCCACGTTTTTGGAGTTGCTTTAATTAGAGTTGCTTTGATTAAGAAATCAAGGTTTATGCGTTAGCGTACTCCATTATTCTCTAGGGAATGTTCATGCAGAATTGCATAAGAAAAATAGACCCTTGATCCTTCTTTTTCAAAATTTTGACGCGTCAGAATATGAAAACGTGTAACAATTAATTATCATTTTCGACACCACCGTTTTGTTCAACTTTGAACCAAATGCCAACCTGTCTTCCTTTAAAAATAAAAACACCACACCCTTGGACATAAAGGGCGTGGTTAGACTTCCAAACAGCAGTCAGAGAAATGTTGCTCCGAGTCACCACCTCAGGCGAAAGGGCGTGGCGAAATCGGGAATATGTAGCCCTTAAAATAGTCTATCGAGAGAAAGCAAGCGAGGACTACTTACCGGCGAAATGTGCACTATTGTATTTCCCTTGCAAAATCGAAATGAGCGTCAACGCTCGGTTTCCAGAGCTTTTCGTAAGAGAAAGTTTTGGGAACCATTAACGCCTGTGAAGTGTGAATGGCTCCTCAGATTTCATGAGGTTTGAGGACGTTTAAGTCAAAGTTTTATCTACAGGTTTTTCGAGAGAAAACACTTTAGGAAGTATTCATAAATTACCTTGAAACACCTCGTACTAAAGTACGCCAAAATGCACCGAAATCAAATACGGAACTTGATTGTCGAGGATTTTGTCGATACAGTTTACTTTTGCAAGAAAGTAGTATTTCTTGTTTTTCGAAGTGATGACTGGTGAATGCTGTTCCTTAAGCTGTTGTTGTTGTTATTATTGCTTACCTGCTTAATAAAAAAAAATATTTTAATGTTCCTGCTGTTGTTACTATTATTGCTTACCTGCGTAATAAAAAAAAATATTTTAAGTAAATGAATCTAACTTGGCTGAAATAGATACAAGCAAAAACAGGTCAGCGTCTTAATCATGCTTTCGATAACGGAATTAGTCTCGCCCAAGTGTGATTGGGATGAGTCACACTTGGATCCCCCCATCACACTCGGTGTAGACTTGATTTCTGTTAATATCGCGTCGATAGGATATCTTGGCTGTATGCAGGGGGGAATGCTGTGAATATTGTGATATGAATGGATAGCCCGAAACAAAGAGACGCCGAATACACAAACAGCTGTCGCAACTCTCAAGATGTGGCTCACATGAACTGGATGAGAGCTCTTGGGCTGTGAACCACAGCAGATGTAATCTTGCAGTGCGAGACGTTGTCTACCTGATGGTAACACCTCAACTTAACGGATTTCTCTGTACTCATCGGCTACATTTATTAGGACTGGTTTTTGCTCTGCTGCCATTTTAGAGGTGATACATTTTTAGATATATCTCTAGAATTGAAGGTTAAGGTTAAAGTGTAGGTTAGATTACGTTTGGAACTATGCGGAATCGTTGGCGTCATTTCAGATTTTTCGGGGGCGGGGGCCGCAAAGGTTTAGATCTTATGGTATGGGTGGGGTGGTGCGCGAAGCGAGCCCTATCAGCTGGGGGTAGTAGGGGGGGACGCTGTAAGCCCCCGAGATATTTTTGGAAATTTGTGCGCAATTTGGAGCATTTTGAAGCCATGCAAGAGCTGTACTAAGTTGTTAAAGCAGCAAACAGGCGTGCCACATCCACCCACGTAATATTATTTTTTTCAAAGGCTAGAGAGCAAACCAAGTTTTGGGGGGGACCATCGGTGCCTTTAGGGGGCATGTGTCCCCCCCCATAACGCTCCTGTGTGGAATTGCTTTTAGCCGTAAGATACATCAAGAAAATATTCTCGCACGGGCTGTAATGTAGGGAGTTTGTCACTTAACAGAATTTACTTATCAGAGAGCCAGACCCCAGAACATCTGTCGATTTTGGGTGTTGCTGTACTCTGATGGTGAGCGGTAATAGAACAGAATTAATAGCCTGAAAATCCAACGAGCACAGTAGCTGAGATGCTTCGAACTGAAGAAAAAAAAAATGCCCCAGCCGTACCTACAGCATATATTAATTCGTAAAATGTTAGTCATGTTTTGGAAATTTAGCCAACTCTCTTTGAAGGGGAAGTTAGTTCCGGTTTCCCCTAACTTCTCCCGGTTTCCGAGCTGGAGGAAGAATTAAGTTCCGGTTTTCCCTAACTTCTCCCGGTTTCCGAGCTGGAGGAAGAATTGAGTTCCGGTTTTCCCTAGAACTTCTCCCGGTTTCCGAGCTGGAGGAAGAATTGAGTTCCGGTTTTCCTTAACTTCTCCCGTTTTCGAGCTGGAGGAAGAATTGAGTTCCGGTTTTCCTTAACTTCTCCCGTTTTCGAGCCGGAGGAAGAATTGGATCGCCGGAGAGGAAAGAAAATATGTCTTCCCCTCTCATAGTTCACTTTAAGGCTGCAAAATGTATTGCTGTTTCAAGTTGAACCTTAAATGAAATAACCACAGCGCAATTGCTGTAAGCAGTTTTGATTTACCCCAATATGTTCATAGATTTGTAAGTTCATTTGTGCATAAGAATTCCATTCTTATTTTTAGTTTTTATTCGCATCTCGATACAATTTATATATTCTGAGGCCAAATCCGTAATACCAGCGGCAGAATTTTCAAGCGATATTTCCAATATACGAATAAAGGAATTTTGAAGTGCAACGGAGTTAAATAGAAAATGACATACGGGAGAAAGGTTTTAAGAAGTCAGGATGCATTGGACAGAGGAAGGTGTAGAAGGCTGACAGGAAAACAACGACACCGTTTAGACATGAGTAAAGGTGAAGACAAAGAAGATAATGCCATCACGTTAACTATTGAAACTTGAATTCAATGCCAGATCTCTCTGACAACCCAAAAAAAGAAAGATCAGAAAATTACCCGGCGATCTGTTTCACGTTAAATGTGTGGAAAGTCTTGTCGAGGTCATCAGGTCTCCAAGATATTTTTTTTAATGTGAATACTTCGACATTGAAGGGAAAAAGCTGTGTGTTGGTTATATTAAGCTTATGACAGAATTATTAGAGAGAATGTGTAGGGCGTTGATCACGTATGGTATTTAGGATAAAAGTGGAGGGTGTGTCAGAATATGTTGACGAGAGAGTGACGTGTTTGGTGTCTAAGTGTCGTGAAACAAGTTGTGTATTGTGCATTTAATAATAAAAACGAGTCGGGAAAGGAATGTGGAGTGGTTTATTTTAGTGGATGGTATCCTATGAAATGAGGATAGTGATGATATTTAGAAACTAGTGACAGAATTTAAAAATGTTTGAAAGGGAGGTTTTGAATAAATATAAGTAACAGTACAGTTGAGCTAGTAAATGGAGACCAGGAAGATAGTGATTGTTAGTATGGATAATGGAAGCAGTTAATTTGTTTAATGATTGGGGAAGTAAATATATTGGATGATAGTAGAATGAGAGAAACTGCGAGTCATAGGCTGTGTAAAGTAAAATCAGTGTATGTGCGAAAAACTTGGAAAATATTCGTAGTGTCTGTGAAGCCAAGATTGCTAGTCCTCTTTGGTAGTGTCTGCGGGAGCCAAGGTTGTTTGTCCTTCTTTGGAACTACAATCTAGACTTGATTGTGAGTGAAATATTAAAAAGGTGTAGCTAGATGATCTGTTTGTTGTAGATGTGGCATTAAAACTGAAAAGGTGCGAAATGTGGAGATATACTTAAGAGGTACATAAATGTTGTCGTAGGCGGATGTTTTGAAATAGTGGAAAAAATATATGACAGGTCTGTGAAAAAATGTTTGTGTAATTCGTTAGTCTCAGGAGGCTTGGCAGATGTAATGAAAGTTATAATGAACCAAGAAAAATTACATTAATATCGGGGTAACGGAAGATGCATGCCAGATAAGAGGTGAGAGGAGAAATGTTTTCTATGTGATACACTCGCATGTAAAGAATGGGTCATTGCGCTGTCGAAAACTCATCGAGAGCTCGTTGACCCCTCCCAACACATTGCTCCATCCGCTTCCTATCTTGCGTGCAATATTGGCTTATCCGATATTATCACCAGTTATTCATTAGTGCTTCTAAAACATATTAGGAAGGGTGGGACTATCAGGAAAGTGCCCTCGTTATCAGCATAAGCCGTTTACTATACAGTGATGCAAAGCAAACAATTAGACGTGTGTGTGGCGACATGCTTAACGCATATCAAAAGAAGATATTTTTTTTACCTTTCCCCGTATGTGTTTTAAATATGTATTGCAATTTATCATACCTGTATCAGCAAACGTGTGCATTTATCTTCTCCGCCGTGAACATATGCATTTAAATGAAATATGAAGCCATTTCAATGTTTTCGAAAATCCAATTTGGTCTTCGGTATGGAGACACCTGTTCACAAGCTTACGGACACTCCCTACCCGATGAATCACATCCATAATTATTTGGTTCTTCGCCCTGATAGCTTCAGTTACTATTAGAATTCAAATTTAAAGTCGTTATAAAGTAAATAAGTGTGAGTTTTAGTTTCCATAAATTTCGCAGCGGTCATTCGTTTTCTACAGAGCGTCTTAGACAGAATGGACCGAGAAAAATACAAACAAATAAAAACGTAATAATATGGCCTGGAAGCTCGACGTAGCCACCCCTTTTCTGCCGGACCGTTAGTGGAGTCTCAGCGTACGTTATTTTTCGCCCGTGACGAAACGAACATCTCTCATTTGAAATCACGCGATGTAGGACTAAGGGAAGCTTTTGTTTTCGCTTCCATGGGCAATTATGGCGTTCATTGTCTTGGGAGGGAGAGAGAGAGTTCGGCTTGGTTTTATATGGCATGGAATCGGCGACCTTGAGAATTGATGCTCTGCTGGGAGACCGAACACGCCATTCTTAGTGCGGGCGTCCTGAGGTCATCGCTCTCTGGCGGAGCGTCAGGAATTCTTCTGCAAGAGGCCTCTCTGTTACACCGGTATTTCCTGCGCGTTAGACCTACGACACTATTTCACAGCGAAGAAGTGAAGCTTGGTCCGTTTCTCAAAACGACGTGGTCGCATTTTGTTACTTAGTAGTTGGGTTTGAATGATGTACTTTTAGAAATAACGCATATTTATTTTTCCTATCAGTAGCGTAATCATTACATGTAAGAGTTGTATGTTGAGCTCCAGTACAATAAATGCCATAGTCTGCTGCGTAAGGAAAATTACTTAAGGACTTGCGCCTAATTGTTGTAAGGTATGGAGTCGACTCAGACGCCATGTGTACCTCTAGACTCAGCTTGATCCGCGTAAGAGTGACGAAGCCTTTTAATATGAGATTAAAGTTTGACGGATATTTCCAAAATCTTGAATATCCCTCTTGTTTTAAATATCCGTTTGATAACGGTAGTTTTGCGGCTAGTTATCGTAGCTGAAGGTTTTAATTTGATAAAAAATATATCGGTTTCCGTCAAGATAATGCTGTAGATTTAAACGATTCATTCCTTTACTTTAAACAGGTCCCAGGTTTTGGCTAATGAGGTTACATTACTTGGAAGGGAAGGGAAATCCAAGTTCCGTTTTGTCTGACATAGTTATTGCACGGGAAAGATTAATAATTATGGTATTGCGTTGCATTTGCGTGGCTCCTAAGTTTACCGTTAGTCATATGGACTTGGCATTCCATGCAGGTAGGCGCTACTGGCTACAGTGTCAAGATCCTGTAAAATATTCGCGATAGTCTTTCTGTACTTTGTAATTAGATTTTTTATTACCGGTGTATTCTAGGTGTGAACAAATAAACCTGATATCCTCTTAGCTTGTTTAATGCAGTGTTTATGCTTGCGAATTTGGCAGTTAAACGCGCGTAACCTTTTTCATCATCACAAATATTAAACCATAAGTATAATTTAATATAAAAAAAACATTCTTTTTGAATAACGTACACTGAAGGAGAATTATAAATGATAAGCTCATGTGTTTCGTCCATGATTCGAACCTTTTGACATTGGCCATTCAGTCACGCCTGGAATGTGTTTGTGTGTGTGTGAGAGACAGAGAGAGAGAGAAAAGTCGTTGGTAGTAGTAGTGCAATGAACTCGGTGGACACGTGGGCACCATGAACCTTGGCGGAAGCGTGGCGTAAATATTTACGGAACGGAGTAGAAGAGGCTATGGAGAAACTACGTTCGTGCGTAATGAGGAACGTCTTCTTTTAGTGTTATAGTACAACATTGTATCCAAGTTACAAGTCAGCCTGTTAGGTCGTCTAGATTATCAGTCTTTCGGGGGAACTTTTGAATATAAAGGGAGCATCAGTAGAATTCAGTTTCCATCAGATCTTTTGAAAGAAATAAGATTCCCATTTTTAGTGCTATTTCTAACTCTTCAAATTTAGGGTATTGTGCTGTATTACTATACGCTTTAAATGCGTATAGCCGAACGTTCCCTGTTGTTGAGTGGCTTCCGATAATATATGCTGTAAATTGCAGGTATCCCGATGTTAGTTTCTTTTCTTTGACCCCCCCCCACCTCCCCTCGGGGGTGTACTATAGGCATTACTTAGGTTCGTTGCGGCGTCCCCTAGCTGCAACCAGTTTTATTCCTTTTACTACACCTTCGTCCATGTTCTCTTCCATTTCACTTTCCACTCTCTCCTAACAATTATTTCACCATTATTTTCAGCACTGAATGACCTGAAAAGTCCCAGCGCTTGTGCCTGTGGCCTACATTTGACATTCAAGTTCCAATTTTCTTTTCTTTTCTTTGACCCAGATGAGGAGAAGAGGCTTCTGAAGAAAGAGGGAATCACATTGCCCACCCACTACCCACTAACCAAGCACGAGGAGAGGGAACTGAAGCGTATCCGCCGCAAGATTCGTAACAAGATCTCGGCACAAGATTCTCGCAAACGCAAGAAAGATTATATAGATGGACTGGAAGACAGGTGAGTGTTATGATGCGGTTCGTTGTAGGGCAGTGGCCCAGTATTCTGGAAGACTGTTAGGGTCGCATAGTGTTACCAAGTAAAATGAGATATCAGAACTGTCTTGCCTTTAGCACAATGATAAAATCTGGATCCAAAGAGCCCGGTTTTTTCGTGGGTTTATTTGTTGATAATATGTGCATCATAAACCTTACTGTATTTAACGTGTATTTTTTAGGCATAACTGTATAAACAGACTCGTTGGAAAACTGGAATATTGCTGCCAGTCAGTAATGAAAATTATAGTGTAATATTGTATTAAACAGAAGTATTTTTCAAATTTAAGCAGTGGATACATCTGTATTTCATATTTTATAATGAACATGTCGTTTACCAAAAGCATCAAAATAGTTAAGAGGAAGTAAAATATGTATTAAGACATACTGTATCAACATATCGGGGATATTTCAGTAAGCAATAACCTTCAGATATTTCAACTGGCACCCAAATCCATTACAATGATTCAGTTTTAACTTCATTAAAACATGCATGAACAAATGAAGAACGTTATTTCTCTTTACTCTTAAGGGTTAGTCTTGAAAACCAGTGCCTATCATAATTTCAAGTGCAATGAAGGATCCACTCAGTGAGAATGAGGACCCCAGCCCCACATTCTCATTGAGTGGATCCTTCATTGCACTTGAAATTATGATAGGCACTGGTTTTCAAGACTAACCCTTAAGAGTAAAAAAAAATAACATTCTTCATTTGTTCATGCATGTTTTAATGAACTTAAAACTGAATCCTTGTAATGGATTTGGGTGCCAGTTGAAATATCTGAAGGTTATTGCTTTTTGCAGATGTTACAGGAGAAAGGAAACTATTGTCATAAATTAGAACATGCTCTTTTGTGCTGATCATACATTGAATTTCAACACAGCTAATCTTTTACATACAAACTTTCAGTTCTACAGACTTACATGTCCACATGTTATGTGGCTTATACAGTATAAACATCATTTTATGTTTTTCATTGACACTTTTTCAAGGAAAGTAAAGATTTTTGTTTATTATGGGCTTAATTTTATGGACCAATATCGAATTTTCTTGATAGTTTTATTACAGTGCTGTAGTATATGCCATAGGCTAACTACAAGCTTGCTAACTTACAAACCAATTCTCAGAACAGAACTGATTTGTATGTAGAGGACTACCTGTATTGGGTTGTTGCATGTCCTTTGAAAACTTGAGAAAATGTATGACATTTTTTCCGAGCTTTCTGTATAGCTGGATGCTCAGACAAGTTAGTGTGTAAAGAAAGTCCTCCTCTCTTTCTTTCAGAGTGAAAGCCTGCACAGAAGAGAACCAACAGCTGCAGAAGCGTATCCGTAGTTTAGAGGCACAGAACGAGTCGTTGCTAGTGCAGATGAGAAAATTCCAGAATGCTGTCATAGGTGGCAGTAATAATGGACGCTCGCAAGTGCATGCCTCCACAGCGCTTATGATGTTAATACTTTCAACAGCCCTCTTTGTTGTCCCATCTCTTAGACAGGATACAAAAGTTTCAGATAATGAATTATCTTTACCTTCAACTAAAATATCAAACCCAGGTAAGAATATAATAGTTAGCAGTGCTATATTATGAGTAAAGTATTTAAAAAATATCATAATCACAAGTCACTAAACTTGTGAAGAATCCACTGTTGTAAGTAAATATATACTGTATGTAAATATGTAAATACATAATATTATACACATATACATTGAGAGGTTTCTAGAACCTGCTCGATTCTTCCTTATCAGTCAGTCAGTGAGATAGATATGGGGAATCGAGCAGGTTCTCAAAAGCTCTTATCGTCTATATATAGTATTTTTAGATATACTATACAGTACTATATTTACATTTATATCAGTGTGGATTTTTTCCACTAATGAAGTATTTAATGCAGCATTGTAGCACAGTACATTCGTACAATGCAATATCTGGAAATTTTATTGATAATGTGTAAGTTTGAGCTCTTCTGATGCATTTGGAGCTCTCAGGTATCTTAATTACATAAATCATAATTGATACTTTTCCATTTCAGTTGTTTTTCTAACATGGATGATTGTCTGTTTTTAGGTCATCGTACTTTGTTGGAAGCTGGAAGTGGTGCTATTGTCCCCAGTACCCTCGAGGCTTTAGAGACCCTTGATGATGAAATTGCTTCTGATTTAGACAGCCCATTGGTTCAAGCCCTCACTGACCACGACTACACTCCAGCTACAAAGCGCCAGCGTACACTCTCCAAGAACAATGGATACTACGTCCCACCTCTCGATGACTTTCCACCGCAGCTAACAAAGACCGATTCTGGTGGAGGCTTTCCACCAGATCACGGTTCTGGCAGTAAGATAGCAGCCAGAATAATGGATGCAGTTGTGGATCATTCTGTTAATAATTTTTCAGACCCGGGGGGAAAGCATGGCAACCCGCACACTGTCGTGGTTAACCTTGGGAAAGCTCAAAAGAGACTGAGAGATGATTTGGAATTGGAGTGATGATTTACTAAGCATAAGGTGCAATATAATTTAATCTAGGTGTTTATCACCAGAGATGGGTGTATTCAGTTAGGGTCATTTATGTACCCAGTGAAGATTACCCTGTGTGCTGGGTGGGGGGAACCTGTCACAGCCACAGTCGCTGCCACTACCCTAAAACCTATCCAGAACGTTGGACTGGTCTAAGCCATCTTCAGTTTCTGAATTGGAGTTATTCTGTGTCACCAGGGCAGTGTGTATTTTACTAAACTTTTGCAAGTTAGATGTTTCAAAAGGCTAAGGGGAGATGGCTGGCTTCTGCAGACTCGTGGTATATTGTTTAAGCTGCACTGTGTGTGGGTGGTTATACAATCCCTGTAGTATAGTCAGGTGAAGGCTGAGAACTGGATGACTCTGGGCCTCGAGTTGATGCCCAGCCAAGGTCAATGGGAAGTCTTGGAGTAGATTGTTAATGCCGTCATGGGTTTTTGCTTTGCTCTTAAGTTATTAAGTTCACTTAAATTTTTTTGTATAATGGAAATCTTTTTATTTTTCAAGGAGTATTGGGTGCTGCTTTTGAAGAGTATGGCATGCTGTAGCATTTATTTTTTTAAATTTGTTAAAGATTACAAAAAACTTTATGATTCAGGTGTTGAAGAATTTTTATCTGGAAAAGATTTTTATTAGAGTTGTAGTTTATTTGATTTGATCAGAGTATCTGTTGAAGAAGAAAGGATCTATTTGATAAGGAGAGAATATTTTATCACTACCAGTATATTGAATTGTCCCAGGTTACTAGATTTCAAAGGTACATGGTATTATAGTTACATTTTTCCACTTGTTTTTCCTGTGTAGACATTTCATTTTTGTACTTGGTGGTATGCAGAACTTTTTTTTTTCTTGCTACTCCCTACTATTGTAGGACCAATGCCATGGTATATCATATTCATGTTATCATTTCATTGTTTGTTAAATTAAATGACATTTCACCATCATGTGCTAAGGAATCATATTTTGTAGATAAAACTGTAAAAGGAAACAAAATATATTTTAAGCCAAGATAGAAAGGTGTTTTGTATCTTACAATAAAAATTTCCTGAAAAAGTTAGTTACAATATTTGAAAAAGAACATGAATAATTACATTTGCTTGAAGGTAACTAAGAAAATAAAAATATTTAGTCCCACGGAAATCTTTTCTAGTTGTAATTCTGCACAGTGTTCTACATCCTCATTATTGTTGGAAAAGAAAGGTTTATGTTTTTCTTTATACTGATTGCAGAAAGTATCTTCAGTAGTTTTGGTGACAACCATGACCTGATTTTATACATAAGAAATACGCTCCTTATTCTATTAGTGATAGCATCCTGAATTGCATTTAGTGCCATAAGCTGCTTTCAGTTGATTGATACAAGGAAGGACAGCAGTTTTTTTATATTTAAAATCAACGAATGAAGAGAATACCCTGACTCGAGTTGCCCTCAAATATATGGTGTCATCAGCATTACCTGTACAAATGTTCTGATAAAATTTATCCACCATAAGACTTGTTACACCAGCTGCTCTGCATATATACCATAAAGTCAAGTCGTTTTATGGGATGGAGTCTACATTGGAATCACCTAACGTGTTTTGCCAGAGTTTTCACCAATTCCCTGAGCCTGGTGTAAATGACGAAATTCTACAAGAGAAGGAAGTTGAGAGGTTTAACTACCGCGAAAATAACCCATTAACCATTTAGAAGTCGAAAGTGCAAATTGGAAGAACCAGTAACTGTGTTAAGTTCTTTAAGGATGTTAATGTTTGTGTGAAGTCCGGTACAAAGCTAACCTACGAAGAGGTTTAATTTTCCTTGGTCATGGAAACGGTAATCAAAGTAGCTCAAGAAAAGGCAGGGTAGGCACCTTAAAGCAGATTGAGAGAGGATTTATAGAAGGATCAAAATCACTTTACCTTTCCTACATGATAAATGAATGGCTGTAAATGCCCCAATGCTTGGCCCAATAGCCTACATTTCATGATCCAGTCTTCAGTCTAATTTTGTGAAAAGAGGAAAAATCTCTAAAATCTAAGCAATATTCAAAGCTTTAATAATTACAATGAAAAAAATTAATTGGAAACGGATAAAATAAACTTTTTGAAAAATTAATAGACAACTTCAACTGTAAACTGTAGAAACAAGTTGGAGTGCAAATGACAAAGGAAGGTTGGGATGTTAAGAAATGTGGTGTGAATCACTGACAAAGTGGGAAGAAGAGAAAGGAAAGATAAAGGGAGTAATTAAGAAATAAGAAAAAGCAGAGGTCTCAAGAACACCAGTATAAGTAGGGAAGGATTTAAATGTTAATCTATAAGCAACCTTAACGTGTGGGAAGTTTGACAATAAGATGGAAATTAGGAATCATGGTCTTTGTGGATCGTCAGGGTGAGGTGTAACAGTCTATGACAGACTGGTGTAGTACAATAAAAGCAATGGATCTTGCTATGCAGAGCCATTTTGATATTCTAGCTGAGTTTTATAATCAATAGTTGGTAAAGCTTAGGTTCAAAATATTCTTGAAGAAATCACATAATTTAAACTGATAAATGTTTTTAAAATATTTGTAAGGTGTGTCCATACCAAAGACAAATTTATTGCATTTATGCATGACCCAAAATAGTCAAATACTCGGTAGCTTGGGTTCTATTGTTAAGCTATTTTTAATAAAATTAACAATTAAAGGCCGGGCACAAACGAGCTCCACTGACATTTCCAACGTTAAGTATACCTGCTTTCTGAAGGAACTCTGAAAACTTACCATTCAAAAATTACTTAGAAGAAAATAAAAGATAAAAATCTATAATAATAAAATCCGAGTGGATCTTTCTTGTTTGTCTGGCACCCCAGGGGTGGGATTTCGTTGGTGGGAAAGGTAGGGGATTGGGAGGGAAAGGGAGACATGACACTTCCACCCTCCTCCTGCAAACGTGTTTGTCTGTCCCAGGTGGCCAGGCAGGTGGGGGATCGGGTGGGTAGGGGAGGCATGGCACATCCACCCTCCTCCTGCAAACCTGTTTGTCTGCCCTGGGTGGAGGTGGTGTAGGTAGGGGATCGGGAGGGTAGGGGAGACATGACGGGCGGCTTCGGGTTCCAGCTCAGCGTAGCGCACGTGCCATCAAGCTCATAAGGAATAATTAACAAAAGACAAAAATTCTGGAAATGAATGGGTGGCACATGCATATATTTTTACAGCAAATTTAATATGACATTGATATGAGCGTAAAACTAGCTAAGTTGTCTGAATTGTTTTATTCGGAGCATTATCCGTATCATTTTTATATTCGTTTTTATTATTCTTGTGACCACGTGACCTTACAAATCATTTGAGAAAAAATAATTTCAGGATTACAATTCAATCTCGTGATGGTAAGGTTTAAAAAGTTCAAAATTATAGCCTGTAACAGGAAGACTTATGAAACAAAATATCCTAATTATGGACTGTAACTATATATAGTAAACATTATTGAAACAGGCGGAAAGGCATCGTTCAGTGCAGACAATATATATAGAGAAGAATAAGGAATATTTTTTCTTACATAAATATCACAACCACTCCCATGAGTTCCGTTGAAGTTTAGCTCCAGCCCCAGCTCCAGCCCCAAAGGCGGTAATGTCTCGGTAACTAAATTTGCAAACGATTTTACTATGATTTTCTTATAAAGCATTTTAAGAGAATTTGAGAGGACAGCATAAAAACTTCAATACAGAGTTGTGGTATTAAATTTAAATAATACCCAATAGAAACCTTTCACCCAAAACTATATAAAAATTAACCCAAATGAGTAATCAGCATATCAAACAAATTATCGAGGAGCCGTTACAGAGGGAATGTTGGACCAAGCTAAATTAACTAGGCACTGAGCTGAATTGTGGCGTGCCGTTCCAAGAGCTTGTATTGTGTATTTGATTGAGCTACTGAGGAGCTAGATTAATTGTGGAAGACAAATACGTTGTCTTTGAATAGTTTATTCTTATTTTGTCTTTCTGCAACGTAATAAAAACGTTACATCATGCTGCAAGAAGAAGATTTTGAGTCCGACACCAGCGATGAAGATTTTGTTCCCGATGGTAAGACCAAGGACAGCCGATGTTTGGCGGAACCATGACCTCCATGCTAATAATCCTAAGCCAAGTGCTTTGTCGGCCTTAGGCTAGGGCAATGTAGCCAAAGTTGCTCAAGATTTTAAGTGTTATTAGGCAGTTGGTTAGACTGTGGTTGGGCTAGGGTAGTCTGATGGGTATGTAAGCTATATCTGGCGTTAGGTTAGGTTACAAACCTTTAACCTGTTTGCCACTAGATGTTAGGGTATTTGATAGATATAAGTAGTAGCTCCGCGGTGGCGATTTCCTTCTAACTTGACTTTTTCTACAGTTTTTTTGGTTGCTAGTTATGGATTTAAATTAAATTTTTGTCGCATGAATGTAATTAACCTGTAATTAACCCCTGAAGTCCATCCAACAAAGGTTTTCCATACGCGATCTTCACAAGGCAGAGCACGGGTATATACGTCTGTTTGGAAAGGTTCATATCCTGTCCAACAAGTGCAATAACTTGTTAATGTATGGGTACCCAACCGCCCCCGGGCTAGTACTAAACACAGAGAAGGGGCATTCCATTTGGCCGACAACAAACAAATGCACTGCCAGTATCAGAAGCCCTAAAAGTGTAGAAAAAAACAGTTTCCAAGGTAAAAACAGGCGCGGAGCTAACACATAGAATTACCGGTTATTTCTAAGCGAGATTTCTAAGCAAGAGCTCCGCATGGACTATTACCTTGGAAATTGATTTTTCCTATACTTTTCTACTAAAGTGTTGCTGATGAAGGAAGTGGTGGTGTTTATTGTCTGTGAATTATTATTAACCTTTGGGAACGCAGGTTTTTTGGGTGGGGGAAAACGTTCGGAGAAAGACCGGGGTAATTCTAAGCTGTAGTTCCATGATGAGCTAGACTATGGCAATTGACGTTTTCCTATGTAATTTTACTTGCTTTACAAGAATATAAAGTAATATTTTGTTGGCCGGCTGTAACTAAACTGTAATTGACCTTTGAAGACTACACGACACCGATGGAGTGGATCACCCCGTCGGGTAGTCTTCAAAGGTCAATTACAGTTTAGTTACAGCCAGCCAACAAAATATTACTTTGAATTCTTGTAAAGCAAGTAAAATAACATAGGAAAACGTCAATTGCCATAGTCTAGCTCACAGCGGAACTACGGCTTAGAATTACCGAGACCTGACTGCCATGTTGTTGTTATGGAATGGTTCCGTGCATGCACGAGTCATTAGGGAGCCATATGTTTAAGAAGGTATTGGCTAAGGAAACCTATTATAAAAGGAACTATACTAATCTTATGTACCCTAACCTAGCAGGCCGTAACCTAACCTAGCAGGCCCTAACCTAACCTAACTTAGCAGGCCGTGTTACCAAAAGCTCCCCTATAACACTGCGCATGCATAATAGCATTCCAGGATGGCCAGCATACAACTTCTGATGTTAATTACAGGTTAATTACAGTTTACCAACAAAAAATAATGTTAAATTCTTGATAAGCAACCAAAATACTATAAGGATGATATATTTCTCCCACATTTCTCCCACCAAAAACCCAGTTCCTATTGGGTTCCTTTATTATTATACTGTTAGATAGATGAGGTTGTTAGCAAGCAGAAAAACATATTTCAGCAGTTTGAGAGTTAACAAAGATAGTGTTGCATAACCTAAAAATGGCATACTATACAGAATTTTTAGGAGTCAATTGAGAACGATGGACACAGGTTCTGCCATTGAAAACAAACCTATCCTTTTGTAGAATGCTGTCTCCTGACTTAACCAGACCTTACCTTTCTAACCTGGCTGGGGTCGGGGTGGGGGTGGCTTAACCCCTTTGGACCCTTAGGTAACACTAAATATTGGAAACATGGACTAAACTTCCGCTCAGAGGTAATTTGAAAGCCTGTGTCTGTCGTTCTGCAAACTACCCAGATTTTACACACACGTTTTTGTATGGTAATTGATTGGGATGGTAGGATATAGAATGTGGACCAGCTAGAACTGCCAGTGTGGGCTATGTAAGTTATATAAAGTCTGGAGCCTCATAGAAATGTTAACACAAGTACTAGCCACACAGGCATTGCAAGAATAGATGATGGTCCATTTGGTAGCATTTATGTGTGACAACATGACTCCAGTGTCATACATTAACAAGCAGCTGGGATAGTCTCCCTTCCCCACTGTCTGTTGGTAAGGCAGATGCGAAAGTGGATGGTTTGCCACACAGTAGAGCTGTCAGCAACCCATTCCAGGAAGGAGGTATGAGGTAGCAGACCTGCTTAGGTCCCAGGGCTAAGTCACAGGGACAGTGTGGTTCCTAGTTCCTTGACTGGTGGAAAGGTTGTTTGAATTTTGAAAAACACCAGTGATCAGTGTGTTCACACTAGTGAAAAGAAAGATTAGTGTTCCTCTCTCCTATCCTGAACCCCTGGGGTTTGATAGAGAATGATTTCAGCACCCACAAGATTGCTTGGACTTCTATGCCTTTCCTCCACTTACCTTAATCCAGCAACTGATCAACCAAGTGTAGGTCACTCCAGGACTCATGATGACCCTGGTGGCTCCTCGTTGTCTGCAGGCTGAGTGGTATCCCAGCTCTTGGCTCTTCTGTTTGAAGCTCAGAGAGATGCCCTATCACCCATTCTCCTGCATCAGCCCCACCTATTTAGGTACCACTGGTCTATTCATAGATGGGGACCACTTCAGCAGTTCCTGCTAGAGAGAGGCTTTTTGTGCAGGACATTGCAGATGATGTGTAAGAGCCCGTAAGTCAGCAGTCCTGCAGTTCTTTTGTTGGTGCCAGTAGATTGGTGAGAAGGTTGAGGATCCATCTTGTTCTCGTTCATCCTGAGTTTGTGAAAAAAAAGTTGGAATACGTTGGTAGCTCATTAAGTACCTTTACAAAGTTTCACTGGCCTTTTCAGGTTGGTGCGTAAAATATTTCTGTGTAAAATACTTCAGGTTCTTATATCAAGGGAAGAGGAAAAATGGAAAATACTTTGAAAATTTGCTATTATTTAGGATGCAGTGCTCCTTATTTGTTAATCTGAGTTTAAAATGAATCATGTTGATCACAAGTAATCCATTCTGGAGGATATTATTGGACATTTTGTGAACCATTTTTTGCACATTGACAGTTTAAACAAGTATTTCAATGCTAAGATACATTTTGAATGTTGAATGATAGTTTGTGTTTTTCAGGAGTGGAAAGTGACCATGATGATCTTGACAGTGGAAATGATGATCTTGAGGAGTTGAATGCAGATGATGAGTCACAGTCTAAGAAAGTTCAAAAAAAAAAAGGTACCAAAAAAAAAACCCTTTACTGGCAGATTTGGAGGAACCAAAAGAAACACAGTTGTTGAAAGCTGATAGTAAAGGAGAGGAAAATAAAGCCAAAGAAGATGATCTGTGGGCAGGTAAGGTAACGCAAAATAAGGACCAGACAATTAAATAAAACTGGTATAGATGGTGGTGAGTTTTATGCACACATCTGTATTTTATTGTTTTGTAAAATGCTGTTTGTTCCTATGAGAATGTAAACTTTCATCTTTTATATGGGTATACCGTTGGTGTAAACTTGTTGTCATTGAGCCTTGGGAACAAGGTAGTCAACTGTTGGCAGGTAAGTGAGGGGATTGGCTACCATCCACTCACCTGACTGTCATCCCTCACTTTTCACATCCATTATGACTGGTCACTGAACTTGTTTCTATTTGTAAAGCTTAGTTTTACAACATTTTTTATATTATTTAATGTTATGTTTCAGGGATACTGAAACAGTGATTTGGTTCTGTTTTCTTTCTTTTGGCAAACTGTACCTTTATGTAGGTTATACTGATACAAAATCTTCAGGTTATTATAACATTGTTGCCACGAAATGCAGACCCAGATAAAAACATCCTTATTGCTGTTGTGGTCAGAGAACTCGACTCGATTGTGAAGCTCATTAAATCAACACTTATTGTTATGGGCTTGATGGTTGTTTTGTATACAGGCAGTCCCCGGTTATCGGCAGCCTCAGTTACCGGCGATCCGGTTTTACGGCGCTTGTCTAGCGACGGCGATAACCAGATTTTTGTTGCTGATAACCAGTTATCAGCGCTGATCGCCTCTTATTGGCGGCGCCGCTAACCGGTTATCAGCGCCACTAACCAGGGATGAGTGTTATTATCACCGATTTTTGGTTAGCGGCGATTTTTGGTTGTCGTCACCCCGTCGGGAACGGAACCCCGCCGATAACCAGGGACTGCCTGTATCATGGATACTAGAACAATGAATTAATTTCATTTTGTTTCTCTTGCTTTGGCAGCCTTCTTCCTATATATAAGTTTCTTGTATAAAATCTTCAATTTCACCTTGTCATAATAAGTACACAGTTGTTCATACAACTATTGACCTATGCTGTGTCTTTTCTGGTTAGGATTAGGGGTGGCAGTAGAAGGTGCTCACCATTGCCACTGCCCTGTATGAGTCTGTTTCATATCCTCCTTTTGAGGGGATATTGTTCAACTATGAACTGTTTCTGGACTTCTATTCTCTCAGCTGATCTCAACCTAGATTTAGGGGCCGTTTGGTATGGATTCAAGGATGGTGCATGATGTGGTTATGCACTTCAGTCCTTTCTCTTTCTTGCTGAATTGATATGCAGGATCTGGCTTTTATTGTCATTTATTGTGAATATGTTACAAATAGGCCATAGGAATTTTACAGGTGGTGTTGAACTCCATAATTCATTTTCAGATCATTCATTTTAGAACTTTGATGTTTTTTTATAGTATGAATATCACTTCTACTGGCTAGTCAGTTTTGTTTAATGCTGCTTTCTAATTTTTGGAGATATTTCTAGAAAATTTTTCTAAGGAAAACCCAGAGCATGTCTTGACTATCAATCAGAGGGAAGTTTGACTTTCTAAGCTTTTGGTTTACATATAGGACCTGTTCATAATTTTACTTTCCATGTCATTGACAACTTTATTTTGTTTTGGTTTATTACTTAAGTATACATTACATGCTAATTTTTGTAAGGCACATCACCCATGTGTAGGTATTCATCATGTAGAAAAGAAGACTGCAGTCACAACCAGTTTGTCCAGGTCAAGTTTGATGTACAGTATTCAATTAGTAAATTTGAAGAAGTATTTTCCTCCTCAATCCTAAGAGTTGCTAATGATCCCTGTTAATTGTTGTTTTGACAGTCATGTTGTTGAGTATTGACAGTAAAACCAGGTAAATTACCTACCCTGTTATGAAAACTAATTTTATAAATTAGCAGCAAAGAATTTCTGTTCATTTTTTTTTGTCTTATGTTTGTGTTCATATTTGCAATCATTTCTATTACAGATTTTTTAGCTGATGTTGATGAACCTACACCAGCACCCAAAGCAAAACCCTCTGGTTGGGCATCATTACTAGGGAACAAAAAGACACCCAGCAGCTCAAATTCAGTAGCAGGTATGTCACGAAACATATTTCATTTATGTATTAATTTTCTTTTCCATGCATGATAAATTCAAATTATATGGAAAAACCTAAACTATTGTGATTCATTGAAAAGATTGATAAGTTTTACACACACACACACACACACACTCTCTCTCTCTCTCTCTCTCTCTCTCTCTCTCTCTCTCTCTCTCTCTCTCTCTCTCTCTCTCTCTCTCTCTCAAGCAGGAGATGAACAAGGGAGAGGAAAAATAATAATGAAAGAAAAATGATAAAGTAAATATTCAGAAGCAAGACATCAATAGAACATAAAGTAATATGTATTAACAAGAAAGCATATATGAGGACTTGGGCTTAGGGCCAAGTACAGTATCGGCTTAAGGCCTTCAGTGAGCTTACCTTCACAACCCTATACACTATGGGTATTGAAAGTGAGAGGATGTAGTATAAAATAAAAGGGACAATAATGGATATAGGATGAGCAGAGTAGTGCGTACAATTGCACATTCTTTGTCGTGCTCGCTTTGATTTCCTAAAGGTGAATTCCAGATGATAAATGGTATCTGTAGTACTGTGAAAATTCTTTGATGATCTTCTTCAAAGAAAAAATTTTTTGAAGATAAAATTATACACATTATTTATATAATAAAATTACTTCTTCCATAAGAAAAACAGATGTGTAATCCATAATTTTTTAGCATGCTGTTCCACAACTTCCAGATTATAGATTCTTTGTACTATCAGCAACAAAACTGAGGCAACAGTTTTCCTAAATCTCTGGACGCATATTGTTCAATAATGCGACATCTGGCAGAGCTGCAAGGTCCAGACATGTTTGTTGTTTGCTTGATTTCTTTTAACAGTAAATTGTAAAAATTCTACCGTTGTAAAATCATTGATATCCAAATGCAGTAATAAGCTCTCCATCATTCATTCAAGTGTTATATGAGGCAACAGGTTGGAATAAAATGTTAGTCATTCTTCTGCCAAACCTGCCATGTAACCTTACTCATAAATGACATTATGACACCAAAATGAAATGGAGTGCATGTGCAATAGGATACACAGTCTTAAATAATGAAAGAAAACTTTTAAAATTTGAGCAATACCCAAGGAAAATCACCTGGAACAATATATGAGTTAATGCAATGTTATGATGAGAGAGAGAATGTTTCACAAAGTGTTAAAAAAAATAATTCATAGGTACTCTTGTTCAGTCAGTGAAGGGTGAGTGTTCTGGGCCAGACAGATTTTGACCCCCTCCCTCCAAATCCTCAAAGGTTTAACAAAATGCTTGCAGTTAAGTATAAAGTCATTTCTTTCCATACAAACATTAGCAAATTGGCCAAATTGTGAACTTTACAATTCAAAGATCATACAATTAGGTACATTAGATGTAAGCACGGTAAGCCGTAGTATGTCAAAACTAAAATCCCCTCATTTAACTTTGATTTATGTTTTTAAACACTAGTATTAATATCAATATTGACATCTGGAAATGAGCCTAATTTGAGGGTCTTTACTAGTATTAGAAGCTTCAAGAATGATAGGTTATGTAGAAAAGACATAAGATAAGATCTCTTTATTACCTGTACTCAGTTTTCTAGTTAAAGTAATTTTCCTGTTACAATATTTACATAGCTTTGTTAAAATGCATAAAGAAATCATCTTCTTGGGAGTATTATTAGCACTTAGGCTCAGCCTTGTATAAACTTACAAATCTTTAAAAATTAATATCAATACTGTTAGGAACCTTATTGGCCACCCATTTGATTAATTTGTTATAACTAAGGAAAAAATTAAATGACGTCACAATCCATCCGATTCGAAGCTTATTCTTCCAAGGGCATCTTGACCCTGCTGGTGCAAGTAATGTGTATGGCATTTCCCTAGAACCCTGGTTCTGATATATGTAATGTCATCTTCTGTGCTGTAATCTCTTTCATTCTGTCTTTCTTTAATTCTTGAGCTAAAAACTGTGGAAAGAGCCAACAGATTATAAACACAAGAAGGCTCCAAAGGGGAATCAGCCTGCAGAGAGAGAGAGAGAGAGAGAGAGAGAGAGAGAGAGAGAGAGAGAGAGAGAGAGACAAGTTTTTGGAAAATATAATAAATAAATAAAAGTGAGGGAATAGAAATTCAGACCAATACACCTGAACTCAGATGTTAGCAAAGAACTGGAATGAATTTGCTCCTTGCTTAAACATTTGGAGATCAGAGGACTCCATTACTGCACTAGGCAAACTATTCCCAATTTTAGTTGTAGCCATGATAGAACTCTTAGGAAACTGAGTAGTATTAAACATGATGGTGGAAAACGACGCACTGTATGCAGCAACAGCCTGCCCCTAGTGTTGCGAGCAAAAACAGCTCATTCAGGTTAAGAAGAGTGCAGAGGATGTTTTTTGTTACAGTACATATTGTTTAACAAACATAACGAATATGCTTTCTGTCTTTAACACTATGTCTTTACTGCAAACCATCATTAAGAGTTGGCAAAATGAGTTTGACTGAGCCATAACTCTGTCCAAGAGTCTGAGATGAGAGTCAGCACCCAAAGACCATAGTGGAGACCAGTACCCCAAACAAGGAAGAAGAAGAGTTGAATGCTTCTGAAAATTCAGTTCCTAAACAAGAGTTTGCAACCAAAATCTTAAAGAGTCACAAACATTTAAAACCATACCATTTCAATGTAAATCAGGGTGCAAAGGCAAAAGAGTTCTGGATCAACTACCTATCATACATTGAGTTTTAGAAGGGTGGAGCCTTATGCCCTAAAGCCTACTCCACTCGTGGATGTGCCAGATCTCTATTCATGGATTCTGGAACCACAGACCTAAGACCATAAGAAGGAGCAACGTGTAGAAGAGTAGAATCATAGGCATATGCAGTCAGTTTGTTCTCCAGACCTTGCTACATTATTATTATTATTATTCAGAAGATGAACCCTATTCATATGGAACAAGCCTACAGGGGCCATTGACTTGAAGTTCAAGATTACAGAGAATATGATGTTCATTAGAAAGAAGTAACAAAAGCTGATAGGAAGTACAGAATGAAGAAAGCACTTATTAAAGAAAAAATAAATTAAATTAATCAATAGATAAAAATGTTAGTAAATCATTAAAATATAAGGAGAATTTTATTAGGGTAATAGTGCATTGCATCTTTGCTTGAATTTTTGAAATTCCAATTGTGCGACATCCTCGGGGAGAGTGTTCCACAGTCTAATGATGTAAGGAATAAAAGACCTCTGGAACTGAGAAGTTAAACAGCTAGGCATATTAAATGCATATTGGTGCTGCTGTTCAGCAAATCTAGTTGCTCTCAGCAGGAAAAGGGGGATCTGGGATCAGTGTGAATGTGAAAGATCTCTGTTAACATACAGCCTATGAAAAATTGACAAGCGAGACAATCTGTCGATAGTCCATGTCATCTTCTGATATTAGGAAACAGAAACTTACCACAACGAACTACTCTATCTAAAATAAATAAATCCCTGGCAGAAGCAGGCATCCACCGTATTCTAGTAAAGGAAGGACAAATGACCTGTAAGTTGCATTGATTTTATCACTGTTATCAATATACGAGGCCTTAAGTACAATACCTAACTTTCATGCAGCATTTGCTGACTTTCATTAGATGTTTCTCGAAAGCAAGTTGTGAGTCAGAAGTTCCACCTAGAATAGTTAAAGCTTCAGACTCATTCAGCCGAGTATCATCCACCTGAAGGGGAGGATGGGGTGGAACATCTCTACGAGATATGCTAATCAGTGGTGTTTTCGTTTTACTGTATTGGAGTTTAGCATTATACCCCACCGACCACACTGTTCACTGATCTGGTCCGTGTCGCAATTGAGACTAAGGGCAGCTTCATTTCTTATAAGTGGAGACTTTCCTACACCCACAGGTTTTACATCATCAGCACACTGAACAATCTTGTTTTCCTGGCCAACAACCATATCGCTTCCAAAGAGCGATGGCTTGTGGGTAGACCACCACATATGGTCATCACTGGAGGGCACGATCTCCTTCACGCCCTCATTATAAGCTCTCTCAGTTCTCTTATACACAACCTGAGCTTGACTTCTAAGCTCGGTGAAGTTGCATGACAAAAAGTTGTTTGATTGTTCCTCCATAAATGATGAGATTGTTTTTCATGGTAGGCCTGCTTACATGCAGCAGTTAGGCATGGCTTCTCTTTAAGATGAAACTAGAGGATTTTATGAGGAATTCTTCTCTTGTTAATAATCTTAAGGTGATCATTTAACCACTAAGTAACATCGGACTTCTATAAATATTGCTCCACCTGAACTCAGTAAGATCATGGTGAATATCATCCCATTTTGCCCGGGATTTCAAGTACAGTATATCTTTCTTGAAAAGCTAGCATCAGGAACAGCCTGATCCATCTTTACATTAACTAAATCAAACTATGATCAGATGAACTCAAAGGCAAACCTACACCAGTTCATACAATCCTTTTAACATCCGTAGATACAAGGCCAAGATAATTGCCTTATTGGTGTGTGGATTCATTTATTAACTGCTCACAACCAGAAATAGTAGAAAAATCTAAAGCAGCAACACCATGATTATCTGTGGCAGTAACTGACCTCAGCCATTCGATATGTTGAACATTGTAATCACCAAAAAAAAAAGGAAACAAGTCTTGGAGTCAGCTTCTTGAACTGCTGCCATTTTGATAAGCAAGCAGCCATAAATAGAGCCATCCAAATTTGGGTTTCTGTAGCTAGCAAATACATGAAGGTTTATTAATCTTCTACAGACTTTAACCACCTGTGTTTTATGACATCCACACTCATATAGTTGTCTATGAGATGCGGAGAAACCCTGTCTAATATACAGAGCCATTCCATGGGCCCTTGGAATGGCATTATGCTTGAATAAAATGGGCTTCTTAAACCATGGAATTAACATTTCTGAAATATGTTGCAAATCAGATACAAGAATTTCAAAACTAAAAGAGGATATCAAAATGGGACATCCAAGGCAGGGTATTCAGTGTTGAGAAGTAATATGCCAAACTATTCAGAGTTGATGTAGGCATAGAAAAAAGTCTGTGACCAGAGAGGGGCCCAACAGCAGAATGCAATGGCCATCCTTTGAAGGGACCTTAATCTGTCTAGCAGTAGCATCTCAACAGATGCCTGACCACTCTAGCTGTTTTGTTCTTCTGCTGGGGGAGGGGGAGAATATAGTCCAAGGAATATATATACATTAGTATATGTATTGTAGGCTTCAAGACAGTGCTCACTGTCCCAGCTATAATGAGTCTTCTTCAATTGGTATTTATGTGGAGGTAATCTAAGAGCAGCTTCATGTTTTGAATGTCTATAAGTGTTGGAGTGTGTGTGTGGACCCCTTAAAGTCGTCATCATGTGACCAACTTGGTTTTTATCAAGGGCTTGCATGCATCTTCCAAATATACCTCTCTATTATGACAGCTATTTAAATAAGGCTAGTTCTCAGTTATTTTGGTACTTTGAGGGCAGTATAGTTCCTCATTGTGAGGTTGGTTATCAGGTTAGGTTAACTGAAGACCCTCAGTGAGACTCTCATAGGGTGTCTGTGTTTCATGGTTAATAGGATTATAATGAACATATAAGTATTGTATAAGCTAATTGAACAGAAGTAACCACCCTTCAAACCCCACTTAATGTCTTTCAATCACCTAAGTTTAACAGATTATTGTATGATAAACTTTTGGATTATCAATATTGAGATGAATACAAGTACACAAAATAGAATGCTATACTAATTCTGCACTGCTGATAAAGTTGAGGTAAAAGGTTATGACTACTATAGAAAATGAAAACTTATAACACTATCTTTGTATTGTATTGCTCTTTTAATGTGTTATTAGTAATTACGAGTTGAGTAGATTTAGAGCACTTTAATTGTATGTTACTAAATTTACAAATGATTGTAAGTGTATCCATGAGTGTTATAAGCTCTTTGTTGTATTATTTAATATTGCACTCTGTTTGCAGCAAACTCATCTCCAGTTGTACCAGCCAAAATACAAGCCAAAACTGAGGAGACCCCTGCAAAGTCAAATAAAGTCAAAATAACTAAAGTTTTTGAATTTGCTGGAGAAGAAGTAAGGTGAGATAGAAATTATGCATCTTATATTTTAT
The DNA here is from genome assembly GCF_040412425.1 of Macrobrachium rosenbergii. Lineage (NCBI taxonomy): Eukaryota > Metazoa > Arthropoda > Malacostraca > Decapoda > Palaemonidae > Macrobrachium > Macrobrachium rosenbergii. The sequence continues at coordinate 108,072,556 of NC_089752.1, forward strand.
TATTATGTGGCGTTTTGGGTTATTTCACATTTTTTTCAGTTAGAAGGTTATTGGCAAAGCATGCATAGGGTTCCACAGTGTTGTAACCTTGAATAAGTACAGTAAGATTTTTGTTTAGTAAAAATCCACATTTGTGTGTATGAGCAGGGCTGTATTTATCAAATTACAAAAATGTAGAAAGAAGATTTTTCACTCTTTTGCTGACTGAATAAAAATACATGTATTTCTTAAAAAGATAATTGACAACATTTTTTAAGTCTGGGAAAATATCAGATAATCTTTCACACAAAAGCTCTCATTTTTAATAATTTTTGTCTTTTGATAATTGTGGATTTTACTTATTATTTCCAGTCACTGTAAAGTGATGCCCCATAAGTAAGATTTTTGTTTAAGACCCAGTGGTTTCTCTTTTGGCCTTAGAATTTTTACTGTTCCAGGGGTTTGTTAATTTGCATAGGTTTACAGTATTTTAGGTTTTTATTCTGATTTTCTTTTCAATCATTTTGATACTTTGACCTTTGGGTTGATTATGTAACATCAGCCCAGATGTTTAGCAGATTTTATGTTTTTTCAAGTTTTGTGTATGATTTTTCTGTACTGATTAGTCTTACTTATCGAGTAAAGATCTTGGGAAATTTCAGTGTTATCTGAAATCTGGAGAGACTTTCTTTAGGTGGGAGGTTTTGTCTCATGGACCGGGGCTAGTGTTTTGAAGGGATCAGACCATGAAAGTAGTAAAAATGGTTAGGCCAAGACTATTTGGATAGAAAGGGCAAGATGATTTTAGGTCAGTAAAAACATATAAAATTTTTTTTAGAGAGAGAGTGATCACATTCAAATACAATCTTTTATTTATTGCATTACAGGACAGTATAAATTTGTTCTAACTTTTTTGTTTTGTTTGTTGTTTTATTGGTATCTTAGAGTATAATTTTAAAAAAATAAATGGCATCATAGATATGTACTGTTAAAACTGTATGTGTATTACATACCAGCTATATTCGTAATCTACAGTAGGCATTATGGAAGATGTAATACTAGTTAGTTCAATGTTAAAAAGGATATTTTTTACTAAGCATTATTTGGTCGTACATAGAATGTCAATTTTACTTCAGTATCAGGGTTTACTTTATTGTATTTTTTTTTTTTTTTTTTTACTAATTTACTAACTTGCAGAGTGGAGAAAGAAGTTGATGCAAATTCTGCCGAAGCTGAGGTAGCATTAGGTAATTCTTCCAGCGAATCAGTTAAGGAAACTAACAAAGGTAAGAGTTACTCTCCATTCCAGTCTAATAAGTTCAATGAAACAGATTTTAAAACCATATAGGTATGGGTTTGATTATGAACAGTATTTGCAGTACTGAAAGGTATCAAGAAAAATTGGTATAATCAATTTTTACTTTCTATTGTTCCATGGATTTCTTTTTATAGGCTAACATTCCAAAGTGGACTTGACGGAAAGTGCTGGGAATGTCATTTGAGTAAATTCTGAAAAGACCAACTTTTTCTGGAAATTTCAAGCAAAATCCAGCATAACTATTAAGCATGAATAGAGTTATTGTTATATAGAGTATGAAAGTACAGTGAACAATAAGATTTTATGAAACATTTTAATATTTCGTTCACATAAACTGTTACCCCCAAGCAGCCTTATGCTTTGGTTTGAAGTATGCAGCAGTATACTTACTATAGCCAACTTTCTATAGTATGTATACTGTGTACAGTGTCAACTATGATCCTTGACCTTTTTAGATTCTCCTTTTGTAGGCATAAGACCACACTTTCATTGAAAGCTTCTAGAGTAAAGGCGTCTGTACACAGTTGTAAATGAGGAAGGGGTATCATTATAAGACATTGGTTTGTGTACATGAACCATAACATTCATTTCAGAATATTTTCACTGCCTTCTGTCAAACAAACCATTGCCTTAGATAATCAGATATTTACTTGGGTTGAATGGAAGTTCAAGTGGATAACAATTCTCCAGTTAGCATGATGTCATCAGGAAAGAGGGCACTGTTTGACTACTGTACTGTTAGTATGGTATTACTATAGCTTCATCAAACGTTACTGTCCATGGTCTGCACATAACCTTGGCTGTTTAGTTTCCCATCCTCCTCACACCACCTCCACACTCACCTCAGCATTGCAGCTCATTCTGTTCCCTTGTTTTCAGAGGCTTCAGTCCAGGGTAATTTTGTGTCAGTCATTTATTTTCAGGGTTGGAGCAGTGCAAAATAGGTCTTCTAAATTTCTGTCTTTATGTTCCTCCATGCAGTGTTTTGTGAGGAATCCACCTGTCACTCATTGTTTAAAGAGGGCTTTTTCAGAAGCCTTTTCCTACTTGTATGGGCATAAACAGTCAGAAATTACTTAATTCAGGAGCTATCATTTGCCACTGTAACACTAGTTTATCTCATGGGCCTTTCTCAGGCAGCAGCAGTAAAAGTTATTTAAGTCTTTTGAGCTGATGTACATAAGTGGGCTATTCCACTGCCATTGCACCATAAGGCAAGCATAATAGTGCTCAAATGACGGAGACAATACTATATTGTGAGCATTCTATTAAACCTCGCTTTCTTCTGCTAGTAGCTAAAAACATCTGCTGCCTTACTGACTTGGAGTGAATATTTCTTTATCTGAACTATTGAACACATTCCAAATTGATATAGCAATGTTGTGATATCAAACTTAACGTAATGGTAATGTTGTTGAAAAAATTTCATAACAGTGAAAACACCATTTTATTTTGATTCATTTAGATTCCTTTTCCATTCCAATCCTTACAGTTATCTATGGAGGCGAGTCTTTCCTTCAAAGACTGCACAAAGATTTCTCCTCCTCCTCATACTCAGCCTGATTGCTCTTCCTCTTTTTTAGTCCTTGCTGCTTCTGCTAGTCTTGTCACTGGTACAGTTCACCTCATCAGACATTCTTCGGACTCAATTTATCTGAATTTGACAACAGGAGATGCCAGTCTACCTGTCTCCCACAAATGCCTACAGTAAAAGCTTTTTACTCTTGGCCGTGAAGCATTGACAGCAGGCATTCAGTATTATTATTATTATTATTATTATTATTATTATTATTATTATTATTATTATTATTATTATTATTATTATTATTATTATTATTCAGGATATACAAACATAAATAAAGTGCAAAAATGGCGTAAACCTGCAAAACAGGTCTCCACATAGAAGAATACCCATACATGAAGAAAAAACAGAAGAGTAACAAAAGTAAATGAGTAAACAGATTTATAGACATACCTGATGTCTCATTTCATCATCATGGAAGACATTACATCAGCTCTTTGCTGCAGGGGGTGGGGGCAGATGTGAAATGAGTTTTGTCTTCTGCAATGTGCTCTATATTCCCAAATTCCTAATAGGTCTAGATCTTCATGTATCCCTTTTTCCATGATTTCCTAGGTCTTCATTCTGCTGCTTACATATCTTGCCTCAGGTGTAAGGGAAAATGCCAGTACATTAATTCAAAGCAAAATTTTTTAAGTCACCATCAACTTTTAGACACTGGTATCTGGTAACATACTCAAAGAATGTTTAGAAATTTTTTGGGGTGTTTTAAGCTCATTGTCATCCCTGAGGAAATTTCCATGAAGAGAGCGCTGCTACTTCAGGGGCAGGTAAAAGTGACATGGTGCTAGGTGTGAAGAATAGATCATATCAGTATCTACAAATCTCAGTCTATTACAGCCTCCTTGGCATTCCATGGTATGTGTCCTAGAGCATATTTGTGGAAAAACGGAATATTTTGATAACCTTCTGGAAAATGCTGAAGGTAATGTACTTAACACTGTGTCTTAATTTTAGCTGTGTAAGGAATGGAGTCAGAAAATGGTATGCAAAATCTGGAACTAGGTTGTACCCTGTTGCATTTTGGTTTTGAAAATATCTCCTGCCCCATTTAGTTGAGTTTGGCTTCTGAGAAGATACCAGTGAGCTGTCTTAGGGTGGAAACTTAGTTGTTTTACTGAGGTTTTTTTAAATAAAAATTTGATTTAGCAAACATTTGGAAGTGTTATTCTGTGGATATGAATAAGAGGAAAACTAATTTAAGTCATTTATTTCAGGGACCAAACGTCCAGGTGGATTTTCAAGTATATTAGGAATGATTGACAAGAAGAAACAAAAACTTACAACTCTAGAAAAGACCAAATTAGATTGGAATAACTTTAAGGCAGTTGAAGGTATAGATGAAGAGCTTGAAAGTCATAAGAAGAGTAAGGATGGGTGAGTTGACCAACTTCTGTTCACAATTACCATTGAATTTATTTTAGGTGCAGTTTAATAATGAGGATTATTTATTATTATTATTAGTTCCTGATAAATATAGAAAAATAATTTAAATCGACTTTTAACAAAGTAGATGAAAAATTTATGTTTATGGAGCTTGTCAGGGAAATGTCAGCTTAGCTGTTTGTCCACCTCATGGATTTCATAATAAAAAAAATTGATGGAGGCAAAAGAGAGAATGTTTAGATCGTAGTAGTAATAGAAACAGCATTAAAATATGCAGATTATGCTGCTTTAATCAGCAGAGCAATGCAAGATTTACTAAGCTGAGATAAATCTAAGAAACAGAATTATTAAGAACTTTGCATAAAGGGGATGAAATAACACTTAAGATGGAGAAAGGATTAATGATGTTAAATTTTTCAAATAATTAGGAACAAAATATCCAGTACAAGATTTCATGAGTTTGAATTTAGCAAAAGACTGAAAAAGGAAACTCAAACAGTGGGGAGGCTGAATAAGATTTGGTTCTGATAATTAGTTCTGTACCTAGAAAATACAGAGGTAACATGGACATTTCCCTGCTTGTAAATACAGTACACTACATCCATAGTTTTAACCCTTTCGTTTACTGATGACTGGTATAGACGTCATCCAAATTTAAGTCCTTCGCATTTTGATGATATGCAAATGTAAAAAAAAAAATATTTCATAAAGCAACAGCCAAGATGAGGATCATTTTTGGCAAGTGTTCCTGATATTGTTTATGCATGTGCAATGTATGTTGATATGTTTTTTATAGTTTTATAGTTTTATTCTAAAATTACATCATTTATCTTTTTCTGAGAGAGAGAGAGAGAGAGAGAGGAAATATTTTTTATACATATGTAACATGTATTTTTACTTGTTTTGTATAGTTTTAGATTTTCATTCTATAATTACATCATTTATCTTTATTCTGAAAGGAGAGAGAGAGAGAGAGAGAGAGAGAGAGAGAGAGAGAGAGAGAGAGAGAGAGAGAGAGCAACAAACACTTGACTGAGTGCCACTTATTGCGGAAAATGTAATGCTACTGTGTCATTCATTTTTTTATATTTTCCTTACTATAATTACAAATTCACATTGCAATAAGTAGATAGTTTATCTGGGTGTTATAGATAACAAAAGAAGACTTTATTGCAAGTAATTTTTTTGGAAAAATATTTTGGGAGAAACTGCAGAATTTTCTTATCTTATAAATTATGCTCTTTTTTTTCACCTACAAAATTTATTTTGGTGACTTTTTTATATCATTGTATAGAGCAATCATTCAGCTGCCAATTGAAATAAAATTGAGCTGTCTATCTTGAAAATTGTTGGAGCTATGTGTCTGAACACAAAAAGGTTTAGAGAGTTTTTTGCACATATTGTGTGGGTGGCTGTTACTTTTTTACAAAAAAGTTATGCTATTTTGTCATTCATTTTTTCATATTTTCCTCATTATAATTACAACTTCTTGCAGTGCCATAGGTAGATAATTTATCTGGGTGTGCTATGGATAAAAATCTAAGAGTATCACAGATAGTTTTTATTTTGGCAAATTTTTTTTGGGGGGGAAAGTGCAAAATTTTCTCATATTGTAATTTTTACTCCTTATTCCACTTATGTTAAAGTTATTTTGGGGGGATTGTTTTATGCCAGTGTATAGAAAAATGATTCCAGTGCCAAGTAAAACAAAATTGAGTGGTCTACTTTCAATATTGTTGGAGCTACATGTCTTTGAACAAAAATGGTATAACATTTTGATGCCCACTGCTCAAGTCACTGCCTCTTCCCACAGATGTAATTGTTAAGAGCTATAAGCGAGAGGGTTAAGAACTGCCCATATTTAGATCACCCCAGGAATTTTTTATGCCTTTTTTTTTTCTAACTAGAGTTGATTTTAATAGGTAAGAAGTTTTTTTCTTTAGACTGTGAATTTAAATAATTAGTAAAGTATTGAAATCTTGACCTATTTTTCAAAGGCTGCTTTAGAATGTTCGTGACAAAGTCTAATACAGTAATAGAACCCTGGTCCTCGACCGTACCACAACTCGACATAATCGGATTTCAACGCAAAAATTTTGAGTAAATTTTGCTTTGGAGCTCAAACAAAAGCCCGGAATCTGACCCGATAAACCATGTGATACCTGTATTTGTAAACAAAGTGTTTCATGTTTCAGTCAGTGGTGCTAGTTGGCGTTGTTCCCAGGTGTTGTTTAAACCCCACTCAGCTGTGCTTCAGTGTTTTGATCCATTTCCTTAGTTTTTGTGGCTTTTTGTACTGTATTTTGATAAAAACATGGGTCCCAAGAAAGCCATTGCAGACAAGCAGAAAAGGAAGGTGGTAAGAACCACAATTGAACTCAAAAAAGAGATTATTGAAAAGTATGAAAGAGGCATTCCTGTGACTGATTTAGCATCTCAGTTTCAGCTACCGAGATCCACCAAAAGTACATTGTTAAAGCACAAAGAGGCAATAAAAAGTGCTGGTGTCGCTAAGGGATTAAGAGTTTGACAAAACAGAGGTCTTTCATAATAGGTGAAATAGAAAAATTGTTGTTAGTATGGATAAACAAAAAACAGATTGCTGGTGATAGTGTTTTGGAGGCAGTACCATATTTGCCGTAGTAGAAGACGCACCATTGCATATAGAAAGAAATTTTAAAGTGATTTTATAGGGAAAAATGTATGATTCTGTGCTTGAAATACAATAAGGTACACAGTCCTAAGATTAACAAAAAAAGCCCCAAGGTAATAAAATAATTGTACATCTGCCAAGCCTTAGAATCCAAAATAATCTCTCTCTCTCTCTCTCTCTCTCTCTCTCTCTCTCTCTCTCTCTCTCTCTCTCTCTCTCTCTCTCTCTCTCTCTCTCTCTCAGGAAGAGATACTGCTAATTTGAGTCTCCTTACCCAATGGGTATTAGTGCACATGCACACATTTTGTGTGTTCATGTTTTAAAAAAATGTATACTGCAGTACAGGTAATACATCTTTGGAAGACCAAAAAAAAAAATCGCAGATTTTGTTGTCAGTCGTGTGAAACAGGAAACAAATAGATTAACATTTCTCGAGAGATTAAAGAGACTCTCTCTCTCTCTCTCTCTCTCTCTCTCTCTCTCTCTCTCTCTCTCTCTCTCTCTCTCTCTCAGGAAAAGATCTCTCTCAGGAAAAGATATTTTCTAAAGTTAAGTCTCTAACCAACTGTGTGTAACCAACAATTTTACACTCAAAGTTCTGAGAAAACCTAATTGGCTGGCTGGTTGCCATTCTTTTCTTCATGTAATCAGTAAAACACATACACTATTATATTTTCATATAAAATTTGCTCGATAAATAGAAAAAATTCGACCTTCCACACAGTCTGTCAACTTTAACTCGACCAGATTTGAAATGGTCGAAAACAATGAAGTTGTAAAATGCTAAAAAAACCTACAGTCTAGTAATATTCAATCAATTAGCTTCATTTTTTGTTGAGAAACAAACGGGAAGTGTCTCTAGCACAATATTTCGATTTATGGTAAATTTTTTAAAAATCACAGCAAATTAGTTTTAAAAAACATTTTTTTACATCCATCAGAAATGAAAAAATATCATTATCATATATAGATATTGAAATAAATTCATGCATCATATTGTGATAATATTTTCTGTGTGTTGCTTTGATCGTTTTACAATTTGTTATATACCAAAATCGTCGCAATTTAGTGTACAATACAAAGAAAAAATAATCCGTTAGCCTTAAAATGAAGGTAATTGATTGAATATTACTAGACTTTGCTTGAGCACAATTGCAGTTTTTGACCATTTCGTTTTGAGTTAAAATTGATTTGTATAAAATATATATAAAAACTACAATTTTTTTGCACTGTCACATATTTCAATATTTATAATATAATATATAATGATATTTTTTTTCATTTCTGATGGTTACATACTAAACTTCAGGCAATGACAAAAAGGAGCCAAATGAACTCTTAATCTTAAAACTAAAAATTGCTATGATTTTTAAAAAAACATTTTTTTTCCGTTGCAAAATTAAATGATTGAATATTACTAGAATGTAAGAGTTTTAGCACAACTTTTTACCCGAAGGCAGCGCAGGCATACGGGAGACGTTTTTGTAAATAGAGGCTCGGGTTTAATATAAATAAAATAATGTTAATTACTTGGAATAATTAGGCTTGTTTTTTAATTTTTTATTATTAGCAACAACTTTTGTTACTACCCAGTGTAGTACAGTACCTAGGCTAATGGTTTGTTTACATCCAGTCTCCCAAGCCTAAAGTTTATGGCTTGGATGGCACTTTTAATTTTTTATTATTAGCAGTCTCCCATTGGTAGCCTAATATGGCGCATTGGATGTACAGCAGTTTTTTTTATATACAGTATACATTTAAAAATGAAAAAATGCATCTAATACAGTATGTTATTTAGCTCTTAACTTATTTAATTGTAATTTATCTGTAATTTTTTGTATAAAAAGGCAAGGTTAGGGTAATAAGTGGTGGTCAAGAATTGTTTAATCCATTTTCACTTATTTCCAATGGAAAAAATCAGTTCGTATCTCGATTAAATTGCATCTTGACTCTTCTTTGGGAACGGATTAGCGTTGAGGTCTGGGGTTCTACTGTATATTATATATACAGTATATATATATATATATATATATAGTATAGTTTAATGTAGTTTTGTAGTTCATTTACAAAATCTAATGTAAATGTTGACATTTTTCTATCAGTGTTATATTTCATAACCAATGACTAAGTATCGTATTGTAAGTTTTACTGTACAGTACTTGCCATTTGTAAAGTGATCATTAATATTTCTGTGCCATTTTGAGAATGAAACTCCAAAAAACCTAAAGGTTGGCATTAAATGACAATTTGTTGATTTTGTTGCTTTGCATTTTGTAAGAAAGGTTCCATTATCCAATATGGCGATATCCCACCACAAAATTTCATCAGGATCGTAGTTAATTGGTAATTTTTCTGTTTAGAAGAAGACATGAAGACTCATTTTACTTAAACATAGTTTTCTTGAGAGGTAGGCTGCAAAAGTTTCTAGTAAAACTTTCCCATCTTTAGCATATTTACTCAAGTTGTTTAATTTGATGAAGTCCAAGTATGTCCTTGATTGTTAATTTGTTGTTGTTATGTTCAAAATCAATATCCCACAGTCATAGTAATGTGAAACTGCTGAAAAGTTTTAAAGTGGTATTTTGGGTCTTGATATGTACATTAGTGAGAAAAGATGATTTCATGTATGTATGGGTGTATAGAAAATCAGAAACTGAGATGCTACTGAAGGGATGTAAAATTAAAACTTTAACAAGCCATTTAAAATGACTGGAGAGATAAGATATGTGGAGAATTTAATTTCCCTGGCATATCTGAATTTAAATAAATGTTTTTCTGGACCTTAATTGCTGCTTTTATTTTACAGATATTTGGAGAAGCAGGACTTTTTAGAAAGAGCGGACCTCAGGCAGTTTGAAATAGAACGTGCAATGAGAATGAGCAAAAGATCAAACAGATGAATGCTACCAGAGATATGGGAGAGGTATTTTTATTCAGCAGGATGTGAAATTTTCTACAATTTTTTGCCCTTTGGTACTAAAATACTATAATATATTTATAAATAATGTCAGTCATATTAGAGTAGAAATGGCTTATGTTCTGGAAAACAATTTTCTTAAACATTCCTTGTGACTATGCCTTTAGGAAATTTAGCTGTCTAAAATAAGTGTGTATGCTATTGTTAGATTTTTAATATGTTATGCTTTAGAAATGCTTCAGGTACAACATGCCAAGTACTATGGTATAGTGTTGAATAAGTTCTTTTAGATTTACACTATATTGTGATTATCATTAACATTTTTATGTGACGATTTTCTTATATAAGGGTTAGATGTAGGTACAGATCTCTCAGTTACTGTAAGAACTTATATGTAAAAATATTTAAAACTATGCCAAAGTAACCTTTGGTAATGAATAAATGTGCTGGTCACTTATAAGGTATTTTTAGTTACTGAAAAATGCACTACGGCATTTACTCAAGTTTGTGTACAGTATATGTTAACTAGTTTGAATGATTAACCTTTACAGGAAAATTGAAACTTGAACTGGTAGTATCAAGTGGAGCAAATAAGAAGACTGTCACAAATGTTTTGTCAATTTGTACCCATGAAGGAATTATTAGTAGTATATACTGCATTTGGTAGTTTCATGGCCAGATACGCTATTTTTAAAATGTAAATTAAGAAAATCTTTTATTTTTATTAGCTTCCTTGTCCTATCATATGACATGTAAATAAAGTATCTTGTAAAAAATAGTATGTGGAAAGATCATGTGTGATTTGCTAAAAGCTATTTTTTTATCATGAACCCATTAATCCTAAATAGCCTTATTCCATGCAGTGGCCCTCATAAGGTGTGGATTATTGTTTTTTAGTATAATTTTTTTTCATAATTGGTTGGAGATGTATTACAAGCTGCTCCCCCAGGATTACTATCTTTGCATTTTTTTGAATGTTCCAATTATTTTGTGCATTCATTCATTTACCCGTTTTTTCATCCCCATCATGATGACGTTTTTATAATGATTTGTTAATTTTTTTTATTTGGTAAGTGATTTTAGTCCTCCAATCCTGTGCATCATTACTGCTGTTTGTTTACTGTGAGTATGTCCTTTGTTTCAGTAAGATAATTTACATCATGCCTTAGTCTGGGTTCCTTATTCTGCCACAGTTATACACTTTTTTTTTAAAGAATTTCCATAATTAAGTTTTTCACTATTATGTAGGTTTTTTTCTTGCCAGTTTCACAGTAGCTAGTTACCCATCTTTTACTTTTCATCATTGATGTTAATTAAAGGTTATCCTTTCTTTAATGCTTAGTGAGCACTTAATTTTTGCATATTTTGTGATTCATTCCCATTATTTGTGTCAGGGTATGTCAAGGCATTTTATTAATCATTAATGCTTAGTGACTGATATTGAATTTTTGCTTATTTTAGGATTTGTACTCATTCCCCATCACTCATGTTCATGTATTTGGGGGGAATTCATTGTCACAATATACTTGTGAGTTTGTGGAGGGATGTACTTACAACTCCTTTATGTCCAGGTTAGGGTGGGAACTGTATCTGAAGTGCCCTTCATGTAGAAGGCAATAGTGTCGATTTTAGAATGCAAGCTCATTTTGTATGAATTAGTTCATTGATCAGTGTTTTCTCTATGCCCAGAGGATGGTTTACAACCATTGCACATCTAAGTTTTTAACAGATTTCTTTTTAGATTCTTTCCTGTCAAGCCATGCTATTGCTTTTGCAGTCAAGTTATGAATACCTTCAGATGAAGCATCATTATCCACAGAGCAGTGCCAAGAGTGTTAAGGATAAACAGGCCTTCGTCTTTATCAACGCGTACTGTTTTTCCCCAAGGTGAACATTTGCCTCCCCATAAATAATCCCTTTTCCTGGGGGCTCACCTTGCCACTGTTGGGAAGGATTTTCCTGTTTCTTCACCACCCTTTCCAACAGCCTCCCGCTTCATGCTGCTTGCTTTACCTTCACCTGTGCCTTCCTCCTTTGCCTCTACACCCTCAAAGGTAAGGTGATTGTTATTGTTAAGACTCAGTAATGTTTTTACTTTTTTTTATAAGTTTAATAACACATAACAAATAAAATACAGTGCTGTATGCATACTGTAGTACTGTAGTGGTGTACAGGTACGGGTATATGTATTTCTCTTACCATGTATTGGACTATACCAAAAGGGATGTACTGCACTACTGGATTGCATATAATGAAAAACATTCAGTTGTTGATGGTAAATATCTGTAAAGTTTATGGATAACAATACACTGGACACTATTAGGACTTAAAGTTTAGAGTCAAGAGTTCAGGAATTTTCATTTTTTGGAGGGATGGTGCACCCAACCCCATGATTATTGAAGGACAGCTGAAATGATGCAACTACAGAAAAAGTATCACATGAAGAGGAAGAGATCACGTCAAATGTTTGTGGATTATGAAAACGCATTAGACAAAATACAAAGAATAATTAAGTGGGTATTACAAAAGGAGATAGAAATAAAAAAAAAGACTCGTTAAATTAATGAGTTACACTGCCATAACACTAGATCTAGAGTGAAGACATTGGCAGGTGTATTGGAGGTATTTGAGATAAATTATTTGGGATGAATCATACTTACTATTAAAGTTAGCTTACATCTCTGTGCTGATAGCGGGTCGGCATTCAAACAAAAGATTGAATGGCTGCCTGGATGACTGTATAGTTCACCTGTGCTTGCTGCCATTGGATATGCGGGCTAGTTGGTATTTCATGGCTTTTTGCTGCTATCACGGTACTGTACATTCACTTTTCCTATGATGCCTCCACTGGCTTCACGGCTAAGAACGTCAGGTTTGAAGGAATGATTACTGTGTTACCAGAATGTTGATTTTTTAGGAGATACTCACTGCTTATGTCAGCTGCAATGATTTTAAGTGTGATCTTCAGAATAGATGTGAGGAAGTAGGGATTTTCAAAGGACTTTCTGCTTAAGTTTGTTGATATAGGAAGAGAAGGGAAGCAGTTAGATTGCAAAGCAATTAGTTAGGTCAGGTTATCAACCTGTCATTTCTCCCCCTTCTCCAGCTCCTCCTTCTGTACTTATCCATACTCAGTCTAGGCTTTTCCTTTGCTAATGGTTTAGTTAGTACTGAGGCTTCCTCTTTAGCTCTGCCTTTCGCTCCCCTTTTGGTTCAGGAAAAGCATGTTGAGAATTTAGAACAGGACACAAACCTTATTTTGGTCAATACAAGGTTCTTCTTAATTGGTTAGGGAACTGCTGCAGATCCCCCCATTGTGCAATTATTTTTGCATTCCCTTATAAGAGGTAAGGTGTTGGTGCTCTTGCCAGTTTATAACCTGAGCCTAGGGCTGCCCTGCGACAGTTGGAGTCCAAGGAAGAAGTCCGTTGCCAGGGAACCAGGTCAGTTCTCTGGGCGATGTGGTTCTGTGCCCTTGTCACTTGCCTCCATTTTTCACATTCATACTGTAGTCTCATATAATGTGTTAGCCAAAAGATCATTTTGGTAAACGTTAATCTTTGCTACATATGCAACTTCTGCCATCATCGGCACCTAGTATGAGGTTGTTAGTACTGATAGGACTAATTATGTAGGTATAGACGGTTTTACAGTACTAAAATATGTGTTTGTATCTAGTTTTACTTATTCTGATGTTATGTTAATCTTTTGCTCGTTCTAAATCCTAGGAGGTTGTAATTAGAGAGAAAGAAATGGACCAGGCAGGATTTTATCTCTTGACTTTTTTCTAGCTCCTTAAGCAACTGGAGATTGACGACCATCGTGGAACACATTGAGGTTGAATGACCTTACCTGTCTGTCCCCATGCTTTTGTTTTTCCAGCATGGATTTAGTAACTTTCCAAAAGAACGATTATAAGTTTTGGTGGACGTGCAGGAGATATTTTCTCATACCAGTACATGCTCAATCACCCAAGTATCTTCGAGGTGTATTTACAGGGGATGTATTGATGTTCAAGGTGGTTTGTTTGGCCTTGTGTACAGTGCCTCTGTAAGTATTCACAGGGAACTTGTTGCCCATAGGTGGGTGGGGTTGATTTTTAGGAGCAAGAAATCTTTACCTCTAAGTCATCCGGTTCAAGTAGGTCAGCTCTTGACAGTACGCCAAAGGCCAAGGATCTGTTGCTTCACCTGGCTCAGTCTCTGTGTAATATGATTTTCAGTTGACTTCCCTGACTCCTCCTCAATCATATCTAGTGATGAGGGGATGATACTTGAATTTGTAGGGTTGTCTGTCAGAAGATGATAGGCACTTGCTTCTTGAAGAATTTTAGCCCTGAAGGAAGCATCCTGAGTGGTAAGGGCTTTCTTTGTTAAGAAACATGGCCTCATTGGGGATTTTGTAAGAATAATCAGGCTCAATTACAGTACAGTCTCAGCATAAGTGATTACAACTTGCAGCTAATGCTCATTAAACTTGTAAGTAATCCAGGACCTACATTATCACCAAGTTCTGTAGGGGGGACACTGAAACCAAGAGTTGACCATTTCATTCTTAAACCTACATCCAGGTTTTGTTTTTTACCCCCTCTCGTGTAACACAACACAGAATTTTGGCTAGTGTTGTTACACTTATGTACTACCTACAGAGTGGCTGTTACATCTGCAAGTTTGACAGTTGCTGTGTGATTAGAGGAGCACTCAAATGTAGACTTATTAGCATACAGATGTACAGGAACAACCAGTTGATTACTACTCCTTTGAGGGCCCTAAGACTTGAGCGGTGATGTGTTTCTTAAGTTTGGCCTGATTCAGACTCATACCCCTTTCCTCACTAGCTACTCTAAGGAAGGATTGAGCAAATTTCATGTTTAAGAATTGCTAATACTCCCAGGGCAAATGATTTTCAAACTTTCTAGCTCTCTTGGTAGATGTATCTCTTATTCTTCCACTAAGGGGAAATTGACTCAGACTACAGAATTTCATTCACCTTCACTAACTTCTGCATCTCACACTCAACTACTTGGAGATGCTCAATTGTCTCTTCCCAATAGGGGATTTTCAAAAGTATCATGGGTTCTATCCTTAATCAAGTGGAAAACAACTGTGGCCCTGTGTCAAGAGTTCAGAAGCAGCATTTTGCTTATTACTCAGGGTGCCTTTCTAGAGGAATTTTCAGCACCTGGAACCTTGTAGACATCAAAGTTTCTCTGCTTTCTTGGATATAGTAAGACTTTTTTGCTGTCTACTTTCAAGGTTATCATTCCATACTTACCTTGGTATTGTGTCATGTGCTATTAGATCTGGCTGATGATCAGCACCTCAAGGTTTTGAAATCAGTAGAGATGGAAGCTCCTTCACCTCAGTGCTGTATCAGTCTCTCCCTGGATTTAGATGCAGGTCAAAAGTTTGTCTGTGGATTCTTTTGAACCTCTGGAATGAGTTCCATTGAATTAATTACTATGAAAACTTCTTTTATTTAGCACTATTAAAAGTTAAAAAGAGGAAATTTATTGCAAGCACTCTCCTTAAGGCTGTTGTAAGAGAATGCTATTTTATCATTATGTATTATAGCTGAGAATGAGATTAAGGCTAACTTTTCAGAGAACTGTAAGAATTCCATTTAATCTCCGGTTGGAAAGAAAAGAAACAATTCTCTGTCATGTTGGGGCAATTAAAACTTACTTATATAGGTTAAGCCTGAAAGAGGCAGTTATCCTTTTATTTTGTGATTTTAGAACCTAGAACATCTGTGTCAAAGGTTAAGCCTGGAGGAGGCAAAATTAACCTTTTATTTTGTGGTTTTAGAAACCTAGAATGTTTTTTGTCAAAGGTTAACTTAATGTTTTGTGGTTTTAGAAAATCTAGATGTCCTTGCCAAGGGTTAAGTCTGGAAGAGTCAAAGTTAACCTTTTATTTTGTGGTTTTAGAAACCTAGAATGTCTTTGTTAAACTGATTTATAGATTTTAGGCATACATGCCAAGCACTGGGGCAACTAAGGCCATTCAGCGCTGGAATGGAAATTGACAGTAAAGTTTGAAAACCTTGCAGTTGCACTATGAATCAATTGTTAGGAGAGGGTGGGCAGTGAGATGCAAGAAAGAGAATATGAACAGAGGTACAGTCAAAGGAATGAAAGCAGTTGCAGCTAGGGGCCAAAGGGATGCTGCAAAGACCCTTACATTGCACCGTATGAGGTGCACTGATGGCGCTACCCCCCTATGGTGTCTTTGCCAAAGGTTATGCCTGGAGAAGGCAAAGTTAACATTTTGTTTTGTGGTTTTAGAAAACATAGATGTCTTTGACAAAGTTTAAGGCTGGAAGAGGCAAGTTAACCTTTTGTTTTTGGTTTTAGAACCCTAGAATATCTTTGTCAAGAATATGAGAGCTAGCTCCATACCATTTACCTTTATTGAAGGTAAATATTCATAATGTGAGTGAAGGTAAATACTCATAATGTGAGAGCTGTCACCACCTCATGAAGTTTGATGACAATTGTCGCATGGGCTTAATGCGGTGCAGAAGTGCATTTTGGTTTTGCCGTTCGATACCTTGAGTATGCAGAATCATGTTTGAGACAGTAAAGCCTTAGGTAAAGTCTTTTCCTTGAACTCAGGAAAGAGCAGTCTTTTAGGCTCTTTCTTTTAAACCCAGGTTTTAGTATTTTGGGGAGCAAGAAGGTAAATATATCGTATAGGAGCATACCTTTTTATCGTAAAATTATTTATTTTTAGTGACTGTCGTTTTACAGGGCTTTTGGACCCAGGCACAGGGGTCCCCTCACGCTGCTTCCATTTCATTCTAGCTGAATTGAAGTGGTTTTCTCCACAAGACTGCTCTTTGCTGCACATGTATAAGAGCCTTGCCCCCTGAATGGAATCCAACTTCTGGCAGTGGTAAGATCCAGAAAGGATTCCAGATCAGGTAAGGATGTTTTGGGTTTCATGCAAGAAACCTTTAGCTCAAATGGCTGAGTGGATTTGGTTTAACTGCACTACCCACCATCCTCTTCTCAATGTGGGAATTGGCTAACTTTTACTGAAGGTAAGATTCATCCCAAATAATATAAATTTTCATAAAATTTATTATTTGGATACTTACTGTTAAAGTAGACCCCACCCAGCCTTCCCACAACTTAGTTGGCTGTCAAGGAGAATTATGACAAGAGCTTAAACATTTGAAACACACCTGTTGGAGAACAGGTGAACTAGACAGTCATCCGGGCAGCCATTTGATCTTTTGTTTGAATGCCGACTCACCTATCAGTGCGGAGATGTAAGCTAACTTTAACAGTAGGTAAGTATCCAAATAGTAAATTTCATTACGAAAATTTATATATTGATCATCAAGGATCAACACAGACATTCTGCCGTTTATCACATTGAAGAAAGGAAACTACAAAGAGAGCAGATGATCTAGTGATAATAGCAGAATCTGAGGAAGAGGTGGTGGAAACATTTACAAGTGGAAGAGTGGAATGAAGAGGAGAGGATTGAAAATTAACCTAAGTAAAACTGCCTTTGGTGACTGGAAAGGAGCAAAGGAAAAGGTAGTGCAATTAGTGTAATAGATGGTGTCACAAGAGGTGTTCATGATTACATGTGGTATGCTATTTTTGATGCTTGACATACCTTTCAAGAGCACATGGAGAGGAAAGAGGTAGAAAACCCTGCAGTGACAGGTGAACATAGAAGAGATGAAGCTTTCCTTTTACCTCAGGGACACTGGACTGTGAAGCAGCAGCTTTTGAGCATACTAATAGAGAGTAGTTGCAGCATGGATCAGGTGGAAGAGAGATAGCTAGACTACTGGTAAAGAAAATTCCCATCAGTAGGGGGAGCAGACTTATGATGGGTATGTAAACCCTGCACCACTCTATGCAACAGAAACATGGAGGAAATTTTGATGTGTGACCACAGAATGCTCAGATTCATATAGAAGAACTCTGGAAAGATTGTGTTAAAAATGAGGAATAGAGAAACTGATGTGGTATCAAGAAACCAGAAGAAATCCTGAGACCTCAAGATTGAGATGGTTTAAACATGTGATGAGAAGGCATGAAGAACAATTAGAAAAGCAGTTTACAGTATAACCTCGGATTTCACTTCTGTACCCATACTTGTCAGCCATATTATTATAAAGATTTTCGCTCGGTTTTATCAACCATATTATTATGATAATTTTTCACTAGGCTGTCATTGCAGATGTACTACATTTTTAAATAAGTCACTGAAATTGAATGCTAACTTTCAAGTACAGGTTACTTTAGGTTACTAAAATCTTGTTACTTATCAAAAGGCCAGATCTCCAAAAGCATCCAAGTTTTGGTGATCCTCTATATGGAAGCAGCAGGAAGAACACCTGTAGGAAGGTTTCAGGAAAACAGAGAATGGGGATACATGAGGATCTATATGTGATGGGAGTTCAGGCAGAAAGAAAATACAGTAAGGCATTAGAACTGAGAAAACTCATTCATATAAAATCCTGTAAGGGAAGGCAGGCATAAAAACAATCATGATGAAGTAGGGATTCATAATAAAATGAAGGCTACATATAATTTAATTTTAATGAATAGAACAAAATATCTAACCAATCGTAATCACTTTATTTCTTGACCTCAAGACACCTCGAAACAATAAATAATACCCTAATAAAGTCATTTACATCCCTACAATGCTAGAGTAACTACATTACCAAATATGTCCTTACTATCAATACCTATTATTATTTATATAGTCATATAATGAACTTCAAGAAATTAGTGTTGCCCTGTAAAAAGTTCTAAAAGAAAAAATAATTATTCTTCACATTTAATAACACCACAACACTTTTCTTCAATTTTTCCACCTTCATATTTAAAAAATGATTATATTTGACAACTATGTTGTCTTTAAAAATCTTAAATAACATACTTTTCCCTATAATTATACCTTCTCAAGGGTAATAAGGGAACTAGGTACAGATTAACTTAAAAACTTGCCCTTTAACAACAATTTTGACTATGAGGCAAGACTTTTTAACATTTTACATGTAAGGTAATATTCCATCATTAGCAGTTTTAAGCTAAATTCACAAAGTTTCTTAAAATTATCTCATCTTAGTAAGAATAAATATAAAAAGCAGTATTCAGAACAAAAACATACCTGGTCTTCATTTGTAATATTCACATTTACGCCCATGATCAACATGATGACAAGCAAATTTACAACAGAACACGTTCAGCACTAGCTTAAACTTGTACCATTCTAAAATTCTGGTGTTACAAAAATTTTTTATTTAAGAAAATCATGACAACTTGATAGCAACAGTATAATAGTTATGGTGCTTCATTCGACTGAAAACTATAATTGGTCACAATTATTTAATTCTTTATCAAGTAATTTACATTAGTCCATTATATATCTACTGAGTAACATCTGGAGTACAGAGTACATACAGCACATGAATTCAGTGAATGTTAACAAGTAATAACAGTTAACAGCTGCACAGCTTACATTTTATTTCAGCATAAAGTGGAATGGGGAATTTGTCATAATATAGCAATATGTTCTTGTAAGTGATTTTCCACTTCAAGAGTTCACTGGCTAAGCTACACAGTAAATAAATAAAACTCAGTTTTCTTAGGTCTCCTTAGGAAAACTCAGTCAACATAAAATGACAAGAAAAATTAAAATGACAATATGGAACACACAGATCTGATGTGTTTACAGTACATTGATTCTATAACAATGACAAACTTCATATCCCTATGGAACAACAATATCTTAACAAGATGCACCCATATTGTACAAGTAATATCTGGGTCTAATAAGATAACAGTGACATGCATAGGCACCACACAATCATTTTAACAAATCATTCTTGAAAGAGCTTCTTCACCTCCTCAAAAATTTCTTCTGGAGTTCTCCCAGCATTGAGAGTGCGTACCAAACCCATTCCTTCATAATGCTCAATAATTGGCATGGTGGCGTTCATATATGTATCAAAACGTTTCTTCAAAGACTCGATGTTGTCATCTGAACGGCCAGACCCAGCAGCACCTCGATCTAGACAACGCTGTGTGCATACCTTGAAAGAAATTTATGAAGTATTAATTTTTTTAAAGAATTATAACAAATTATGAATAATTTGTATTTTCCCCTAGGTGTACAAACCAGAGCCTTCTATATAGGAGTCTCAGCACAAGCTGGAAACTGGTTAAAACTTTGTAACAAGGTAGTCAACCAGGTGGTTAACATGTGGAGATGGGGGGTGAGTGGTGGAGTATCCCTCACTGACCAATTGTCGCCGTCACTCTTCCTACGGCCATAGGGACTGAGCAGGACAGTTGAGGTGGGACTAAATATAAAAGACTGGTTTGTATACCTAGGAAAAATACAAACTGTTATTAAAAAATTTTTATTTCCTATGGGAATACAAACCATCGCCTTTTATACAAACCATTGCCTTTTACACAGGAGACTTACTCCTTAGGAGGGAGGTCAGTCCCCTACAACTGACTGGAGCTGCAAGCCACCATTGAATTGCCATGATCTCAGTTGTCTTGCAAACACAGGAAGCATGGTTCCTGTAACCTCCTACTGGTCTGGCAGAAAAGTTGGCCAGAGCAGTAGGGCCCAAGTGCCCCTTTTAATGTAAGAGGGGGGGGGTTTACTCGAGTTACGAATATTTTGGAAAGACATGTCTCATAAGAGACTTCATATCAGAAGGCAGTTTAGTTCAGAACTAAACTTTCCCATGCCCTCTTTCCCCTTTGTTGTAAGAGAAAGGACACTTTCCTGTCCTGGATAGAGATACCCATCCAACTCCAGTACGTGCTTTGGTCTGGATGCTGCTCCAAAGGGAATAAGGGGAAAGGAAATCCAGTCTTTTCTCTTTCACATCATTCAGACTTACATCAGATATTAGATATATCAGTTGAGATACTGACCCTGTCCAGTCTGGAGCTTGAGTGACTACATTACTTGCTGGGCAGCCACCAAAGGTTCCCCGGAGAAAGTGTTTAGGTCTTGTGGGCAACATCTCTCAAGTAGAATGAGTTGAAGGCAGTCTGACGAACGTCCCTGAATGGAATAATGTACCCATCCCGAAAGACAGATACTGCCCAGAGCTCTGCTCCCTGCTCCTGTCACAAGGCCCAATGGCAAGACAGGCAACCCCCTACTCATGGCAGCGGACAAGGGGGATCTCTACCCTAAGCAACCTCTTCCCTTTGTCTTTCCCTTACGTCACTTTTTGGCACTTCCAGAGGAAGGTGTTTTAAAGGGCTGAGAAGACTCTCTGCCCTTAGAGGAAGAAGGCTGGGCTCCTTTTTTGGGTTTTGAAGGAACATGCTTCCTTGCCAACCGAGGAGGGAAGGCTTAGCCGAAGCTGCCTTGGAAGCAAGAGGCAGCACAGGTAATCTATTGCTGCTCTCACTTTACTGTGGGAAGACAAAAGAAGAATCCAACATCGAACTATTCCAAAGTGTGAGGCCACTCTTGTGCAAAACCTGGCAAATGAAAGAGGCTATCATATCTCCTAAGGGGAAACAGGTTTGCCCACTGGTTGGCACTCAGGTGAGCCAGGAAGGTCACAGCTCTGCCTCCTGACACCTCCAATACACTGCCATCTCATCCCTTGACAAGATGCCTGAAGCTGCACAGATCGTGAGTTCATCCATTGGTTGAGCCACAAAATGGTTTGGAGTGCAGTCGCCATCATCACCTCTGCAGCAGAGAAGGAAGCACTTTCGTGATGTATCTGCTCCAACAAGGTTGTTGGTCAGTCCAGACCAAGTGAGTCTAGTGCCAGCGGATCTGCCTCCGCATCCTCAAGTAAGTAGTATCTTCTCTGGCAGAAAAGTGGCTGGGGAAGGAGTTTCCTCAATCTTCTGGAGTAGAGGGAACTCCTTTGCCCAAAGCTCAGAGTGTTCATCTCATTCAAATAACATGAGCAAGCTAGGACCAGGGGAACCAGAATGAGGGTCTTGCTTCAGGAGTTGACCCGAAGGTTAACTCTCTCAATGAGACAGTAAACTGGTAAGTACCGTATTTGATGGCTTATAAGACGCATGTCTGCATAGGACGCACCCCAATTTCAGCAGGACATTGAGGGAAAAAAAATAAGGTTTCCTAGCCTATGCTCATATGATTTTGGTAAGTAAAAACTGTAGTATTAGGTTATCATATGCATATTGTTTCTTACCAACAGAATCAACAAAAACATTAACCCTTAAACGCCTATTGGACGTATCATCGTCGACTAAAATTGTCTGTTGGGTGCAGAGTGGGCGTACCGTCGTCGACTACAAAAAATTTCAACCTTGGTCAACTTTGACTCGACCGAAATGGTCGAAAAAAAACGCAATTGTATGCTAAAACTCTTACATTCTAGTAATATTCAATCATGTACCTTCATTTTGCAACAAATTGGAAGTCTCTAGCACAATATTTCAATTTATGGTGAATTTTTGAAAAAACTTTTTCTTACGCCGCGAGTGGTAACTCAGCCGAAAATTTCATAAATTCTTTCGTCATTTTGTCGTAATTTTGCACTGTTCTATATTAGCCGTTACATAAAGTTTTATATATGAAAATGTGTGCAATTTCATGTACAACACAGCAAAATACAACCCATGGTTGTAGCTTTTATCAGTTTGGAAATATTTTCATATAAACCACGATAACTGCCAAAATTTCAACCTTGGTCAACTTTGACTCAACTGAAATGCTCAAAAAACGCAATTTTAAGCTAAAACTCTAACGATCTAGTAATATTCAATCATTTACCTTCATTTTGCAACCAATTGGAAGTCTCTAGCACAATATTTCGATTTATGGTGAATTTTTGAAAAAACTTTTTCCTTACGTCCGCGCCAGAAATTCTTTAAATCACGTTGTCGTAATGTTTGCACTGTTTTATATTAGTCGTTACATAAAGTTTTATATATGGAAATGTGCGCAATTTCATGTAGAATACAATAGAAAATAACTCATGGTTGTAGCTTTTATCAGTTTTGAAATATTTTCATATAAATCACGATAACTGC
This sequence comes from Macrobrachium rosenbergii, assembly GCF_040412425.1. Classification (NCBI taxonomy): domain Eukaryota; kingdom Metazoa; phylum Arthropoda; class Malacostraca; order Decapoda; family Palaemonidae; genus Macrobrachium; species Macrobrachium rosenbergii. Next base: position 108,095,421 of record NC_089752.1, read on the forward strand.
CAAAATTTCAAGCTTCGGTCAACTTTAACTCGACCGAAAATGGTAAAAAAAACGCAATTATAAGCTAAAACTCTTACATTCTAGTAATATTCAATCATGTGCCTTCATTTTGCAACAAACTGGAAGTCTCTAGCACAATATTTCGATTTATGGTAAATTTCTGAAAAAAATTTTTTCCTTACGTCTGTTGCGTATAACTTGGCGGCGAACATCTCAGAAATTCTTTCGTCATGTTGTCGTAATGTTTGCATCGTTTACATTAGTCGTTACATAAACTTTTATATATGAAAATGTGCGCAATTTCATGTAGAATACAACAGAAAATAGCTCATGGTTGTAGCTTTTATCAGTTTTGAAATATTTTCACATAAATCATAATAACTGCCAAAATTTCAACCTTCGGTCAACTTTAACTCGACCGAAATGGTAAAAAAATGCAATTGTATGCTAAAACTCTTACATTCTAGTAATATTCAATCATGTACCTTCATTTTGCAACAAATTGGAAGTCTCTAGCACAATATTTCAATTGATGGTGAATTTTTGAAAAAAACTTTTTTCTTACGCATGAGGCGTAACTCAGCCGAAAATTTCATAAATTCTTTCGTCATTTTGTCGTAATTTTTGCACTGTTCTATATTAGCCGTTACATAAAGTTTTATATATGAAAATGTGCGCAATTTCATGTACAACACAGCAAAATACAACCCATGGTTGTAGCTTTTATCAGTTTGGAAATATTTTCATATAAACCACGATAACTGCCAAAATTTCAACCTTCGGTCAACTTTGACTCAACTGAAATGCTCAAAAAATGCAATTTTAAGCTAAAACTCTAACGATCTAGTAATATTCAATCATTTACCTTCATTTTGCAACCAATTGGAAGTCTCTAGCACAATATTTCGATTTATGGTGAATTTTTGAAAAAACTTTTTCCTTACGTCCGCGCCAGAAATTCTTTATCACGTTGTCGTAATGTTTGCACTGTTTTATATTAGTCGTTACATAAAGTTTTATATATGGAAATGTGCGCAATTTCATGTAGAATACAATAGAAAATAACTCATGGTTGTAGCTTTTATCAGTTTTGAAATATTTTCATATAAATCACGATAACTGCCAAAATTTCAAGCTTGGTCAACTTTAACTCAACCGAAATGGTAAAAAAATGCAATTATAAGCTAAAACTCTTACATTCTAGTAATATTCAATCATGTGCCTTCATTTTGCAACAAACTGGAAGTCTCTAGCACAATATTTCGATTTATGGTAAATTTCTGAAAAAATTTTTTCCTTACGTCTCTTGTGCTGTAACTTGGCGGCGAACATCTCAGAAATTCTTTAAGTCATGTTGTCGTAATGTTTGCATCGTTTTACATTAGTCGTTACATAAACTTTTATATATGAAAATGTGCGCAATTTCATGTAGAATACAACAGAAAATAGCTCATGGTTGTAGCTTTTATCAGTTTTGAAATATTTTCACATAAATCACGATAACTGCCAAAATTTCAACCTTGGTCAACTTTAACTTTCGACCGAAATGGTAAAAAAAACAATTGTATGCTAAAACTCTTACATTCTAGTAATATTCAATCATGTACCTTCATTTTGCAACAAATTGGAAGTCTCTAGCACAATATTTCAATTTATGGTGAATTTTTGAAAAAAACTTTTTTCTTACGCATGGGCGGTAACTCAGCCGAAAATTTCATAAATTCTTTCGTCATTTTGTCGTAATTTTTGCACTGTTCTATATTAGCCGTTACATAAAGTAGTATATATGAAAATTTGCGCAATTTCATGTACAACACAGCAAAATACAACCCATGGTTGTAGCTTTTATCAGTTTGGAAATATTTTCATATAAACCATGATAACTGCCAAAATTTCAACCTTCGGTCAACTTTGACTCAACTGAAATGCTCAAAAAACGCAATTTTAAGCTAAAACTCTAACGATCTAGTAATATTCAATCATTTACCTTCATTTTGCAACCAATTGGAAGTCTCTAGCACAATATTTCGATTTATGGTGAATTTTGAAAAACTTTTTCCTTACGTCCAGCCCAGAAATTCTTTAAACCACGTTGTCGTAATGTTTGCACTGTTTTATATTAGTCGTTACATAAAGTTTTATATATGGAAATGTGCGCAATTTCATGTAGAATACAATAGAAAATAACTCATGGTTGTAGCTTTTATCAGTTTTGAAATATTTTCATATAAATCACGATAACTGCCAAAATTTCAAGCTTCGGTCAACTTTAACTCGACCGAAATGGTAAAAAAACGCAATTATAAGCTAAAACTCTTACATTCTAGTAATATTCAATCATGTGCCTTCATTTTGCAACAAACCGGAAGTCTCTAGCACAATATTTCGATTTATGGTAAATTTCTGAAAAAAATTTTTTTTTCCTTACGTCTGCGTCGCGTAACTTGGCGGCGAACATCTCAGAAATTCTTTCGTCATGTTGTCGTAATGTTTGCATCGTTTTACATTAGTCGTTACATAAACTTTTATATATGAAAATGTGCGCAATTTCATGTAGAATACAACAGAAAATAGCTCATGGTTGTAGCTTTATCAGTTTTGAAATATTTTCACATAAATCACGATAACTGCCAAAATTTCAACCTTGGTCAACTTTAACTTTCGACCGAAATGGTAAAAAAACGCAATTGTATGCTAAAACTCTTACATTCTAGTAATATTCAATCGTTTAACTTCATTTTGCAATAAATTGGAAGTCTCTAGCACAATATTTCGATTTATGGTGAATTTAAAAAAACATTTTCCTTACGCCTCTTGCTAAGTAACTTTCGGCGAACATCTCAGAAATTCTTTTGTCTCGTTGTCGTAATATTTGCACCGCTTTATATTAGTCGTTACATAAAGTTTTATATATGAAAATGTGTGCAATTTCATGTACAATACAACAAAAAATAACTCATGGTTGTAGCTTTTATCACTTTTGAAATATTTCCATATAAATCACAATAAATAGAAAAAATTCGACTTTCGGTCAACTTTAACTCGACCGAAATGGTCGAAAGCTGCAATTGTAAGCTAAAACACTTACAGTCTAGTAATATTCAATCAATTAGCTTCATTTTTCAACAAACGGGAAGTCTCTAGCACAACATTTCGATTTATGGTGAATTTTAAAAAAATTTTTTTTACGTCCGCACGTTACGAATTCATGCATCATTTTGTGATAATATTTTCTCTGTGTTGCTTTGATCGTTTTAAAATTTGTTATATACCAAAATCATGGCAATTTAGTGTACAATACAACTAAAAAAATTAACTCATTAGCTTTAACCGTTTTGCTTACAGCACGATTTGTATACAATTATATACGAGTTTTTTTTTTTTTATGTCATATATTCCAATATTTATATATGATAATGATATTTTTTTTTCATTTCTGATGGTTGCATACTAAACTTCAGGCAATGACAAAAAAATGAGCCAAAAATGAACTCTTAATCTTGAAAACTAAGCGTGCTGTGATTTTTGAAAAAACTTTTTCCGATTGCGCTAACTCACGAACGCCGCGGCATCTGAGAGACGTTTTTGTAAACAGGGCTTGGCGTTAAAGGGTTAATAAAGAGTTATTTACCATATTTATATTTATCAAAATATGTATTATACAATCAGCCATTTACTACGATCACATGTTTCGCCTGCTGCTGAAAGCTACCTCATAGGTTTACCAATAGATTGCAACACATTCATTTGTAAACATTGTTTCTTACCGGCAGAACCAACAAAAACATTAATAAAGATGTTACCTACGGTAATATATGTTATATATATCCATTATATAGTATAAAAGTAGCAGGAATTGTCAACCACCAATTGATCGAAGCCATGTTGTTATGCGTAAAGAGAATGTTGGCAGGAATTGCCAACTACCAACTGAACGAAGCCTTGTTATTCGTAAAGCTCTCGAGATAATCACCAATAGGTGGCAGCACACGTACTGGAAGTCTGTAAATGTGGAATGCGGCGATGCGCTGTAGACGACGATAATGATATTAACACACATTTTAATGAAAATATCGATAATAACAACGTAGATATTGATTATGATACTAGCAGTAGTAAATGCGGTGATGGTAAGTGTGATAATGATAAATAATTATAATAAACTTTGGTTTTTAATAGGTTATTAGGATAACACCGAATGTTAGGCTAGGCTACAACATCTACGTGACGTTTCATGTATAATTTCAGCCAAAATTCTTAAATTTTGAGCCTACATTATGTACATAGGACGCAGGGGGATTTTTTAGGCCATTTTTTTATTTAAAAAAGTGCGTCTTATATGCCGTCAAATACGGTAGCTGTGGGTGCCTCCCCCCCTCACAAGAATTTATCTCATGAATGAGTGAAATAATCTCTGAAAATTGCTACTTCAGCTTGGCCTGAATGGGTTCAGGTGGTATGGGTCCATCCAGAACTAAAAGATCCCTGTGAGTACAAACTGCTCTTCTTCTGCCAAAGGAGATATGCCAAAACTCCGCTATCTAGGGCGCTCCAGTCCCATGAACCAGATTAAGCTTCTTGCAGGTGAGAAGAGATAGACCTACTATGCATTCCAGAGGCCATGAAATAGTGTTTTTTTTAAAACAACTTTTAACCGACATATGGATTTCCATGCTACTAAAGCACTGAGTGTTTCTAACATTGTCCTAATTTATGGTATTACACTGAACAGATGTGCTTAATTAAGCTGTTAACTCTTAGAAAAAATACCAACTTCTTGCCTTTTCTCAAACCATTTCAAGCAAGTGGTGTTTTACGACAGTGTTTTATGACGTATCTGTGATGCAGAGCCATGCTCCTTACCTATCCCCCCCAACCCTTCCTAGTACTATCATCATAAAATACATTAATTGCTTTAAAAAATGTTTTTGTTTTGCCCAGGATAAGCAAAATTACATTTAACCATAAGTCAAACAACCATTTGATAAGATATAGTGGAGGATGCGCTATACTGATATCACTGAGAAACATCTCCACTTTTGCAGATGGTTGGGTAGCTAAGCGCAGCTTTAACCTCATTTTCTTAAGTAAAAAAGTTAATGAAACACACATGGCAATGCACAATACTTGCGAAAATTAGGACGAAGTTTGAAACACTCAGTGCTTTAGTGCCATGGAAATCCATACGTTGGTTTAAAAGTTGTTTAAAGAAAAACATTATTTCTTGGAATGCATAGTTGCAGAGTTACTGTCAGAAACATGTTCTGACTTTCTGCTCCAGTACCCAGTCACAACTGAGAACAAAGGCAATGGGAAAGAACAATCTTCCTGCCCCTCTAACAGGTGCATGGTCCTCTCCCTGGAGATGGATTGCTCTCTATGCAGTCTCTCTCCTCTAGCCCCCTGAAGATGGATGAGAAGAAGAACCTACTCAGCTGATAGTGTGGGATAGATCTGTGGATTGGTCCTGGGCCAAGCAAACAGGTTGCACAGATCCCTCTCTATGTAACCCCAGGAGGTGGCAGCGAGAAAGGCTGTTCTGTAATCATGTGACCTCAACCAAGCAGGGCAAGCAGAACATGCAGCCTCATCCTGGTGCGAGCCTGAGCACTCATGGCAAGATGAGGCAGGAGTGGGCCCTGAGTCTAAGTGAGACAATGCCATGGTGCTAAGTCTGCCAAAGGCAGAACAGTCACCAGGTGACTCAGCACCTCCGTTACTCCAGGAGCATGGGGAGGGGGTCACCTTGGACCACCTGAGTGAAGCCTAAGACTTCCCCTTCTTCTGTTTTAGAAAGGGCAAAGCAAAGGAAGATAAGTCAAAAAACAAGGGAGGTCACTCAAAGTGCCAGAAAGTACTGGGAACCAGAGGGTCTGTTACAGGGAGAACCACCGTTGCAGGAAGATCCCCTTTCTAAGTGGCGACAGCAGAAGAGACATCCTGGGCTACAACAGAGTGCTCAGATAGAGCCTTCTTCTCCTAGACCAGGTTGTCCAAGAATGTAGCTAATGATGGGGTCCTCGGGATACTAGGGAAAGGTGTAGTTTCCTGAGATACTGCAGGGATGCTATCCTTCTGTAGGAAGTAGGAGCATCAGTGTCAAAGTCAGAATAATCTGAGGGCAACAAGGCTGCTGATTTAGCTCCTCAATCAGCAGCAGGTACATCCTTGGGTGAGAGGGCATGATCAGTCTTATGTTTAAGCCTTGTGTTTCTCCCCCTTGAGAGAAAAACACTTACAGAGCAAAGAAAAATGGAAGATGGAGGTAAGAAGGAGTGAGATGAGCTTGGTGGTGTTACCTGGGGAGTATTCTCCCTCAATGAAGCTGGTGAATGTTTCCTGACCTTCTTCCTCCTCTTCCCAAACCTAAACCACTGAGGTGAATTCCACGATACATTGTCTTTGCAAGGGAAAGCCTTGAACAAGCCCTTCCCCTGAAAGAAACCCACACAGTATGAGTCTGTTGGTACAGGCAACATGAACCACCCACAAGAGCAACATGACTTGATTTTCATTCATAAAATAAAAAACAAGATCACAACAAAATTATGAATAAATGAGGAATACCCAAGCAATCCATGCCTTTCAACCAGTCAGCAATGTGAGTGCGGCAACATGTCCATCTCTCACTGTGGTCAAAAGAACAGTGAAGGCAATTATTGGTGAATGTCGGATATCCCCCATCTCCACCTATTCCCCATCTAAAAACTACCTTATTACCAAGTTTTGACCAGTTTCCAGCTTGTGCTGAAAGACACTCCTGTAAAAGGCCCTAGTTTGTATTCCTGTACGAACAAGCAAGAAGTACTGATTTCAACAATGCACACTGCATTCAAGTACTTCTTTAATAATTATTACCTGTATAATGATTAATCTTGTTATCGAGTTGCTTATGTGGGGAAGAAGGATAAGAACTTGTAGGAGGATCTTAAATTTGTGAGCTTATGTGAATGAAATGGTATGAAATAAGACTGATATTAACATACCAGTATTTACTAGTTTATCCTGACCACCAAGATCAATAGTCACATTCCTAGACTAAAGGAATAAGTATTACAAAAATAATAGCTTCAGGTTTCACAACATGAACCATGTTTTTTGGTAGTCCTCATCTCCCATGCTTATATATTTCCTAGTGCAAAGGTTGCATCAGACCCATCTCTTGAAAGATGGAAGCCATGAATAATGGAAACCTACTGCAAAGCGATGAAATGACTAATTGTAATGGGCAATCCAAGGATTGTTTACTTCTAGAGACTGTGGCTAGTCATGTCTATCCTAATTAGACTGAATAACTAACTGCTTTGTCATTACAGCACACATGCCAAATACCACGGTCATTTATTCTTAAAATACACAAATACCTCACTTAACAACACTCACACAATGTAAAAAATTTTTTAAATATTCCCACACCTTGGGCCATACAATTATACATTTAACTGACAAAATTACAGTATTTAGCAATAAAAAACAAAAATGGAACCTCTATGCTTTTACATACTGAAGATCAGCTTCTTTGAATATCTTAAAAATCTGCTTAACTTCAAAACAGCCTCCGCTAAGAGAAATCTATGAAGCTGGATACCACCTCATTCCAGTATCTGGAGGGGAAACATAATAGTTTTCAAGACTAAAACCTTTGGCCAGCTAGTTCTAAAGTCTTGAGTACCTAGCAGTTGTTACACAATAATGAGGTTCAGTAGCCATTAACAACCAATTTATTAAATATGTGGCCCCTTTCGTAGATGACAAAGGACAGTTTCGATGTTGTACTATGAATGAAAGTTTAACCAAACCCTTGAGCTAATTTACTTTGCTCTCATAGGGCTGGCCTGAAAGATTTGTCTTTATAAATGGTAAATGTTGGACAATTAATAAAATATAGATTCCTAAAAATGTTATACAGTAATTAGATAAATTAAAAATGGCATTTGTTGTAGATTATATTTTGGATATTCACACAAAAGATGTTCTAAAGTTTGTACATTTTAAGGAATAGATCATGTTGGCTATTCGTCAGATATCCACAGAGCAACTGAGTGACCAATTCAATGAAAAGTCAAAATTACTCGTGTGAGCGTGTGTGGCTCCTTTTGATATGATGAGTTCCCTATTCCAACACTGGGATTATGTTTTCACTTGTTACCATTATGTTTGTTATTCCATATACTCTGCCATTTATTGATTATAATGGTTATAGAGATGTTACACAGTCACTAATAAGAACATCTACTTGCATCATAGTTGCAGCTTTAGCTGCTTAATTGACTCTTTCAATTCCTTTATTGCCTACATGGGCAGGAATCCAATGCAAAATTTCTACGTTTACCTTCTCCGTGTAATTTGTGTACAATTTACCTTCTTGATATAATTTGTGAAGTGAAAATTTAATTAATAGTCCCAGGGCATTTTCTGAAATATAATTTTGAAAATTCTATATATGTAATACATCTCAAGTTGCTAAAAATTACAAATTTCTGAGATGATAAATCTTTAATCATTTCACTGGTTGATCCTCTTGCACTTGGTTCTGCTATGAAAACAGAAGCAATGTTAGGCAAGGAAAATTGGTATATTTTGTTGGGTACCAGGCAGCAAATCCCATGCCTGACAGACATCTTGGAAGAACATATAATCATTTTCATCATAAACTGGTTTCGTTTCATGAAATAAAGGTCTACTGTATTTTAGTTCTTTGTGTGCCCCTTACAACTGCATTGTTAAGGAAACCATAATCCCTTTCATTAGTTACAAAACACATTTTAGCTACACCAGCAAAATAAAATTCTTAACATCCATAATACTGAAATGAAGGATTTGATTATATACAAGAGGAATAGTGACATCTTATTAAATAAATTACCACTTCTTAAAAATGTGATACTTTAACTGAAAATGCTGAAGGTTCTGACACAAAATTTAGGAGGGCTTTGAATCATTTGCTATTAAAAAAAAAAAAAAAAAAAAAGTCAGTTGTACACAATACTTTCTCAATTGCTGTAATGTTGTATTACATTCTGCAAATGTGGAGATTGGGTGCCAGTTCCCAGAAAATTTATTGCAAAAGACTGTAAAGCCATGCAATAACAAAATATTTCATTTTTCAAGACGTTTCATTTTAAATTTGGGGAAGATTTTGAATACACGTGTGGTGAGTCAGAATGAGAAAACTAAGTATATAAGAAATCAATTTTGTTTCATTGCAAACATATTGCTCATATATTTGTCCAAACTGCAATTTAAGAGGGAGGCTATGTATGTTGCAGACAAAACCTCCAAAAAGCTCATGCATACAGTCTGATTGAGATCTTGTTGGCTAGAGATAAACAAAAAAAAAAAAAACCCAGTGTTCTGAAAGTCCAGGAGTCCATCTAATGTTCAAAACCCTGTACATGTGAAATGTGAGATCTGCAACTCTTGGTCCATGGAAACAGTAACTAACATGCAATAGATGCAATAGATGATTGCACATGAACTTCAATTTGGAGCAGGTCACTGTGTTGCCTTGTTCAAAGAATTATAAAGTGGCTGAGTCCAGATCAAGTGTAAGCTATTTGGATGCATGGTTACTAATACAGTACACCTAAACAAAGTACACATACAAAAAGATTTAGAAAACCATAACCTTGTAACTGAAGCGAAGAAAATCAAGGCAAATTAAAATAAGATGAATAGTCCATTAGACTTGCACACAAAAAACCTACCAATGGTCGATGACACCTACAACTATACTCTGTTTTTTTTACCGAGGCGGATTAGCACTCACTCGCAGGGTGCCTTTTTAGCTCAGAAAAGTTTCCTGCTAGCTGATTGGTTGTAAGTATTTTGTCCGAATAGCATCATTGTTTTCAAATAATTACCAAGTAATGTGAACCGAAACTTATTTACTACCTAAATTTCTCCCTCATATATATGTTTTGTCAATAAATAATGTTGACGAATAAAGAGATTATAAACTATTGTGATGGTAAGTCTAAGTTTAATAACAACACCCGCCGAAGTCAACGACAGGACTTGTTTTCGGATGCATGCTGCATAATTTTTTTACTTTTCACATATTTTAACACCAATTGGGATAAATTACACTAAGCATAAGAAAATCATGTTATTATAAACTTTCTTTGAATACCAGAATCTACTAAAAACATGGAATTAATAAAACTCGCTATTGGTGAAAACTTCTGGGGAGGTAAAAGGAACAGCCTGTGGCGGCCTGGCGGGAAAATTATCCCAGCTGATTTACATTGCAGCATTTTCCTGATTTATGTCATTGCAGCTTTTTCCTGATTTCTGTAAGCGCTGAAATCAGTGTTATGTTACTGAGATTACTTTAATGGCTATATCTGCAGTTAAATAGTTACTATGCTTCTTTTTGTAGGTGCACAGTAATAAAAATATATTTTGCAGAAATTAACAACTTACTTTTCATGTAAGCTACAGCAGATAATGCGAGATAAGAAAACTGTTTATTTTCTTATTTTGCGTTCTGTTCAGGACACATATAAGGTTAACACGAGTTACTGCGGATATTTTGAGAAGTAAAAGAATATGTGACTGAGTAGAAAATGTACTATACACATAGACAGTTTAAGGATTAGTAGGCTATAGGCATCTACTGTCAAATACCGAGGCGGGGATGGAGGGGAGAGGAAGGGGTATCACGGTTGTAACTCGGTGAAATTATAAATTCGTTTAATTGTGATTTTTATGCAATTTATGGAACACTACAGTATCCTCAAACCGAAAATGGTGCTATTAATAAAATCTACACCTTTACGACAAAATTAGCAAACCCTTTCTATACGGACTTACATCGTAGACCTACATACACATAGCCTAACTTATATCAAGTATCAGCTACTGTTTACTGTTACTTCTTACCTTAAAGAGTTAAGCAAAATTTATTGCAATTGTCAAAAAATGGTGTAAGACACATAGACATAGGCTAGCCTAGTTTGAAATGTGTGCAAGAAATAAAGCCATAATAAGGGAAGTACGTACATTATTATTATGTAAAAGAAAAAATAGCCTCTTCATATTTATCATAATGATATAACAAAATGCTTCAGCACAAAAGCCTATAAATGATATGTATCTGAAAAGTTTTCTTGCCCATCAACATTTGCTGGCTTGTGGATACCATATGAATAACTAGGCCTACCTATCTATGTAATTTTATCTAAATTTTATCGAAAGCTACAAGCTGTTCCTTTTACCTCCCCGGAAGTTTTCACCAATAGCGAGTTTTATTAATTCCATGTTTTTAGTAGATTCTAGTATTCAAAAAAGGTTTATAATAACATGTTTTTCTTATGCTTAGCGTAATTTATCCCAATTGGTGTTAAAATATGTGAAAAGTAAAAAAATTATGCAGCATGCATCCGAAAACAAGCTCCTGTCATTGACTTCGGCGGGTGTTGTTATCAAACTTAGACTTACCATCACAATAGTTTATAATCTCTTTATTCGTCAACATTATTTATTGACAAAACATATATATGAGGGAGAAATTTAGGTTAGTAAATAAGTTTCGATTCACATTACTTGGTAATTATTTGAAAACAATGATGCTATTCGGACAAAATACTTGCAACCAATCAGCTAGCAGGAAACTTTTCCAAGCTAAAAGGGCACCCCTGCGAGCGAGTGCAAATCCGCCACGGTAAAAAAAACTGAGTTTAGTGCTCAAGTAGGAAAATGGGAAAAAAACCACTAATATAAAATTCACATTAATGGAAAAAAAGTTAACAGTCAGCTAGAAGCCAAACTTATTTTTTGTACTTTCTGCAGAATAAACAAAAATACACAAAAAAAATACATCTAAAGCAGCTGACATGAACAGGAACTATCTTTAAAATCACTGACTACTATTGACTATTCATTCTGTTACTAATCAATTCTTCAATGTGTATTAGTGATCTATGATGGTTAAATGATACCAGAAACTGAAAAGTACCCTGAAATGCAGATTCACCTTTTTCTCTTAGAAAAACCACTAAATTACTACACTGACTGAAGTACAAGGTTTAAGTGAGTAAAAACAAAATTAATTGGTAAAAAGCACAGAACAGCCATCCTATTCAAGGAAAGGCCTTGGGGAGACTAGAGCTGTGCACACCGCTAGGTGATCATGAAAAGTGAAGTTACTGGTTCGGACATACTTGTGGCTCCAGATGGTGCATGTGTAAAGAAACTACACTTCTGTCTGTTAGAACAGAATAAAATATATCCTGTCTGTCAGAATAGAACAGAATACAGAATTGAGGCCAAGTGCTGGGACCTATGAGATCATTTAGCGCTGAAAGGGAAATTGACAGTAAAAAGGTTTGAAAGTTGTAACAGGAGGAAAACCTCCCTGTTGCAATAAGAAAAGAATTTCAGAGAGGATGGAAAGTCAGATGGAAGAAAGAGAATACTGTATGAATGGAGGTACAGCATAAAAAATGAAAGAGGTTGTGGCTAGGGGCTGCAAATCATCCTATCTGTTGAACTAAAGAATGGTGATCCTGGGAAGATTCACGCCACAAATAAAGGTATAAAAGTATAAAGAAGTACTGGGGTTGTAGTGAAGTCAACAAATTTTTTTTACATTACACATATACATATTTTCCCGTACAGCAACTCAATCTATACATAGAGCAAAAACCTGGCTGGGTGACTATAAACACAAATAGAAAAGTGGTTACCTGATCTCTGAAGCATCCCTGACATAAAATTGCTTCTAGAATCTAAAGCAATGAGTTTTAAGGAATAGTGCTCATGGCCCTCCCAGCAATGAAAAGTCAAAATCAAGACAGCTAAACCAGTCCAATGACTCCATGAAGGTTGTTACGCAATGGTAAAACACAGAAAACAATAATAAACGTTTAACAATTTATCACTGCAGTACTCCATGTACTGTATAAGAAAATTTTTTACATGCAAAATTTTATCATTTAGATTAACAATAATTTTATAAACCTTGCATCCTGTCAAATAAATAAGCCTAAATAAAATTCAAGAACTCACCTCTAATGGGCAGTTGAAGAACAAAACAAACTTGAGATTGACTTTCTCTCCCATCTGCTTATTCCAGCCTTCTAAGTTATTTTGATTACGTGGGAAACCATCAATCAAGAAAGACTCCTTACCAGAATCCTGAAAATTATGCAAAAAAGAAATAAAAAAATGCCTGCACATACACTGGTACATCTTACAATAATTTATATAATTTATTTTTCACAGCTGTCTCCAAAAGCATGTATAAAATAGAAAAAAATTTCCCATGTTTCAGAGGATGGAACAGACTAGGTTTATAAATATGCATACTAATCGGTACACACTAATTACCCTACAAGTTGCAGAAGCCTGTTAAGAGTCTTCTGCATTCAAGGAATGAACAAAAGCTTTTTTAGGGGTGTGTATGATGACAACAATTTGTGATTTAAATGCCCTTTCACTCATCTTCTTCAAACCAACTTTGGTTCAAGGAACCCTTAAAACCATCTAGTGCAAAGAGAAAATGATCTTTACTTCATTTTTTCCCAAGTGTTGGTTACTTGAAAGGGATTAAATGTTTTCTGTATATAAAAATCTGGTGTAAAAGTGCCGTTACCAGCACCAAAAACAAAAGCCCCATAATTTAGTTATTTAATATGAAAATAAAACCTAATACATCTTTTGTACTTGAAAACATTTATATAAATCTGCATACCTTCCAATATCAAAATAAAATTATGATGATGAAAGAAATTGAAAAGCAATGTTTTTGCTATACACTTTTCATAAAAGACCAATACCCATATGCTGCCTTATTCCATGTACAGTTCATCCCAATTGCACCCATTCATATCTGAAAAGAAAGCACCCACTCCTTTTGTCCATATGTCCCCTGCCACTACCCATCTACACTCATTTCATTGTGTCCTATGCTGGGTGTGTGCAGAAATGGAAGGCCAATGTCTCTTTTGCTTAATGGGCTTGTATAGACAAGCTGTTTTTGTATAAGAACATTAAAAGGTTTTATAACTAAATAATCATAACTGCTATTTAAGAGGGAGGGGATATGAGAGACATTTCACCAATAAGTTGACAAACTGACATCCAGGACCTTGACAGGGGCTCAGCTTGGAGTAGGGCATTGAAAGACAAAGTCAAGGCCTTGGTTAGTAAAAGTGACGTTTGTATTAGCATCCTTCTTTTGTAAATTTTGTTTTGAATCAATGGAAACCCCATATTCCTGTCCTTAACACTGCTGTTAGTTCCACATTATATCTGAATGGCACAATGGTGGAAATAGCACAGACTTCATGGCAATGACCAAAGCTAAGCCAAACCCTCCAACACCTTTGCATAAACCCTACAAAAGACCTGCCTATGTCTGAAGGTAAAAGTATTTCTAAAGACCTATGTAAAGGAATAGCCTGGAAGAAGAAAGGCATGAACCCCAATTTTCCCCACAGGCAGATGCTTACATCTAGTGCATGAAGGAACAGAGAATTAACCTCCTAAGATAAAAGGACCAGTATCATGATGGAAATATTAATACAGTAGTATCTTCAGGCCTTGCTAGGTAGGTCTCTGCCACAAAGTTTTGAGCAATATAATGACTGATCAAGGGTTAGTTAACTGAGTTACAGCATCAGATAAGGCATGCAACTCTCCCTGTTAAGAGCCAGGGCAACTCAAAATGCCATCTTCAGTGTTAGATCTTGGGAAGAAAAACCACCACAGGTTTAAAACAGTGGTTTTATTAGACTCATCAAAACCAGGCCCAAGTCTGGACTGCAGGACTTCTATCCCTAAGTGGCAGACAAGGATACCTTCCCTTCCATTCTTAAGAAAATTAAAGAAGTTTATGATTGGAAAATAGAAACAATGAAGGCAGAACTATTCTATTCACTACACCAAGCTGCAAACTTTGCTCATTTCCTCATATAAAGGTTTGTCATTGAGCTCTTGCAAGGCATGGCAATAGCAACTGCTGCTGCATCTGAAAAGCCTCTATCTGTGTGGATAAAATGGATAATCTCCATGCAGGAAGCTTGATGGTTTACAATCTGTTATGGAATCTGTGGAAGTGGGCTTTTTCAGAAATTTCCTCCAAAGGGGAAGGGACCTGGGAATGTACAAGACCAGGTCCAAAAGTTTGGACCACTCATGCTGAGGCCATAGCAGGTTAATGAGGATCATATTGGGATTACTCAAGTCTTCAAACTTTACAAGAACATAGCAGGTCAGGCTGAAGACTGAAAAGGCATGGAGCTCCAGGTCATCCCATGGTTATAATACTGTGTCCTTAGCCTATGCTGCTGGGTTTGGCTGTGGGAAGTAATAGAGGACTTCACAAACATATCTACTTATGGAATGCCCCACAACTGTCACAACATCTTGTATAGAAGGGACAATTCCAACAAAGGATCTGTTGTCTTCTACTTAGTGAGTCAGAAATGACATTCTAGGATCCAGACATGAACCTCAAGATAACCATGATCCTATGATCCTCTACTGACATGAAGATCTCTAATGCTAGGTAGCAAAGATCCTTGAAATGAATCCCTCTTGATTCTTCAAGTAAACCAAGGTGGTGGTGGTGTTGTCAAACATTAGCCCCTCATTTTAACCCTCCAATGATGTTACAAGTGTGAGGGTGTCTACAAAAACAGCCTGCAATTTTAGAAAGTTTATAAGCTTCTGCCATTCCTCCTCTGTCCATATACTGCCTACCTGAAATTCCAAAAGTCTGATGTGCATGCCCACCAGCCTTGGTTGGAGGCTTCCATGAATAAGATCATTCTTTCCACAGGGACTAGCGGAACCCCCTTCTCCAAGTTCTCCTCTCTCCAACAGAGGATGTTTGACATAACTTCCCCTATTACGATCATCAGGCTGCTGCCATCCCAGAACTCACCAGCTGTTTTTGAAGGCACTGAATCCTTAGCCTGCTGAAGGGGACCAGCTTCTCCATAGAGACCAGATATCCTATGCCACTTGCTACTCCTTCATGGCTGGAAAAGAGCCCTCTGAGAATGGACATGGGAAGAACTTTGACCACAATTGTCCTCTGAAGGCTTGACCTCAATGGTGTTGATGTTCATGCCCAGGCAAGTGCCTCTGTGGCCAAGGTCAGACCCAATTTTTCCAATTTACCTAGAAGGCCCAAACAGCAGCAGAATCACAGCAAGGCCACCAGCTTTTTTGGACAAAGCTCAGCAGGAGCAGCTAGAATATGTCATTCATGAATATTTGGGATACCATTACCAGACCACAACATAAGACCAGCAATTGGTACACATGACCAACTCAGACAAAATGCAGAGACTTTCTGGAGGCCAGATAGATCAGGATGTGAGCCATAAATACAGGGTATTTAATTTTCCAGCAAAAATGTATTATATGAATATACAAGGCCAAAATTAAACTATATACTATTCACATAAATTACTAATATAAGTAAATACATTTTAAGACCAAAACAAAACTACTATATATTTATTGTTGACATACGGCACTAATACCAGCAAATCCATTATCATTGATAGCTTAAGACAAAATATATGTACAGTAACTAAACTTAACTGAGTCAAAACATGAAAACTTTTAGCAAAGACAATTAAAGTCGTATCATGTCATACCAAAATATGAATGTAAATGCTGACAATTATGAAAAGAAAATTTTCACACAGAATAAGTCTAGATATTGATCTTAAGATTACTCTTACTATTAATATTAATAGCCAAACCAGAACAAAATAAGTAAAAAGAGCTACCTTAACTTCTACAGGCATTAACTGTCGTCCAAAGAAAGTGAGTGTACTTACATACGGCATTTGAGAACTCATTACTGTACTTATTGCAAACCAGTCAGTAACCCTTCACACAGAAAAAATACTCGAAGAACCAAATTGTCAAAATTTTATTGAAAAACAATCACCAACAAAGAAAAAAAGAGCATAAGCTATAAAAATGAGAGATTATATTGAAATATTGTATAGTGCAAAATGAGAATAATACAAAAAATTCTGGGATTACAGTGAATGGTTTTAACATCACCAAGAGCAATGACAGTAAGGGTCCAAGATGTGGGCCTGACCAATGAGGAATGTTCTGAATTTTGTGGAGTATGTCTGGGAGCTGCTAACTGCAGGATTAGGCATGCATAATCTGATGGGACTTATCAAAAAAAAAAAAAAAAAAAAAAAAAAAAAAAAAAAAGTAAAAAGAATCACAGTCCTACCTTCATTGCACGTTCGAGCAGAGAACATGTTATCTCTACAGGTACAATAGTGCCGTTTTTAATGTGGCCTTCAATAAGATCTCCAAATTCACTGCCAGGTTTTGACCTTTCTTCACGAAGTAAATCACCTGCAGACAGGTGCACATACCCAAATTCCTGAAAAAAAAAAAAATTTCAAAAGTGTTTTTGAATTTCTTCTCCATTTAATTATATGATGTAGCAAAATAAATAATCCACAACTGGAAGGTCTTACCTCTACAATCTTTGCACACTGGGTTCCCTTGCCAGCCCCAGGACCACCAAGAACAAAAACAACGTTGTATTTGGGCATGATTACACGCTGCAATCCACTTAAAAATCGTTTGATAAGCATTCACAGCTGAAAGTTAAACAATACTCAAGTTAGTCAACCTTTATCAATAAATACTGTAAAAATACAGTACTAATGAAAATGATAATTACAGGAAAACTGATAACTTTAAAAAGAGACACTTCATCAACTCTGTTACAAACACCTCTCAAATAACTTGGTTCCAATCAGATACGCTATACAGCTCATTACCATAGTTGTGCACCATTATGATTAATCGTAGAGAAAAATTATGCAAGTCAAACTGCAGTCAACATAAAAAATGCTGGGTTAATTTTCAAGTTATTGTAACCCCACCACCAATCAGCTTATATTCAATCTTTTTCTTGGTCGTAAATGACTGAAAACCCTTTATTTCTGAATATATGGTGCATTACCCACAATTCCATTTTTGCCTTGCCAGACACTGCAATATTATATATTACTGGAAAAAAAAATAACAAACCTTTCCAGTACAACAATACTGTAAAGACACTTTTATGCAGAAGACAGCACAGAGTGCTGAATTAATTTTGATAAATATAACCAAGTTTGTAAATGAAAGATGTAACACAAAACATTTTTTGAGAACTGCAAGAGATTGGATGAATGCTTAATTGCTTTCATTGCACACAATTATAATACTCCTCCCAAATGCCATAGAGTACAGTCTCAAATAATACACAAAATTATCTGAACACACTTCAGTACACATAATGTATTCTGAGCTGACTATTAGTGGCACAATTTCCAAGCTTCAGTTGGTAGTCTGTTCCAAAATGAGATTATGAGTGGTGGCTCTTATAACTGCTATCTGGTAACTATAGTAGTTTGGTTACCACTTAGGAATACAGTATTATACATGTACAGTATTCTATTTTATTTATACCTCTGAATATCCTGAATGTATTTATGAATGGTCTCTTAATTGGCATTTTCCTTGAGAGCACAGGTTGAGTCTTTCTAACCTCCTTTGATATCCTATGCCTCTGACTGATGGTAAACTGTCATTTGGCCCTTAAAAGATTTTTGGGGGGGGATAAAAACCTGACTTTAGGTTACTACTTATGAGCTAACATTGCTTGCTTGCTTTAAATTTAATTTTCATCACAGAATGCTGTTTTTGGTCCCATTCAGAAGCCAAATATGCATGCAATAATGTTACTGTAGTAACTAAAACAAACAAATAACAAAATAATGAGCAAAAGTTATCCAAGAACAGAAATTTCTGATACACTATGACAAAGAACGATAAATTTCCTTTCTATACAGAAACTGCTACTTACGCCAGTTACTGCGTATGAAAATCATAAGGAAAGGAGAAAAACATTTTTGTGAGTTGCTATTTTGGACTAGCGTAATTACTCAAATTTTCTACAGACTCTGCACCACACTAAGAAACTTGAGGTAATTAAAAATTACAAGCTATGTAAAGTAAGAGTCCAGTGGAGGCAATGCCACTGGGCCAACTAGAATGTGATGCCCTAGGTTAAGTTAGGTTAGGAAGCATTCCACAATTAACATTACACTTGTAATCAATTCAACACTGGAGTCATTTTCCTAAAAATAATGGTGAAAAACACAGTAAGCACAAGATAAGCAGTAGGAAAAATACAAGGACCATGCATTTGATGAGAAATTGATTTGACATACAACTTGGATTATTTCTGTGAAGCCTATACTGTAGGGTATATTTAGTTTTTCAAAAACAATATTTACAAACTACTACATCTTGAGTGTAAAAAATAAACACACAATAACTATCAACCACTAAACATTTTGGGAAACCACAGTGAACAATCTTGAGTTCACGCTGTGAACTGAAGATCCTGTAAGGATTCCTCATCCACTGCCCTTCCTACCACCCAGACAATAATACTCATCACAGAGTACTGTATATTTACCTCTATAATCAATACATTACCTTAACACCTGCAATACTAAACCCCACACTACACTTGGCAATAATTTCTATTTCAGGACAATCTGGCAGTGCCAGCAAGACAGTTTACGACTTTCTTAACTAGAGCAGCTGCTGTGAGAATGCTACTTGGTAGGCTATTTAAAAAACTATAAGAAAAACATCAAATTATTATTGCAAGGCAGAAAAATACAGCAGAACATATTGCTATAAAAACGCTGGTTGCTCAAGTGCAGAGGTAAGACTACAATCTAATTATTCAGTTATATTTATGTATATGTGTTTGCCACTTTCAGAAAGGGTTATCACAGCCACTAGCCGTGGATTTAGGTCTAACCTAAGCTTAGGTCCAGCAACTTATTTTGTTCTGTCTCACCACTATAAAGATCAATGTCAACAATGGTTGAATGATAGTTATTTTGGCATTTTTCATTGAGGAGTATGAAGGGCAAGTGAATAACTTAAATATTCAGCAATAAAACTGAGTACCTGCATATCCTCTGTGAATACTATGTGTAATTATCTTTCAAGTCCATTGTTGGCATTTTCATTGAGTTCCATAATTTCTTAAAACATTCTTTGTGAAGTATCAGGCACTAATAGCATATGTGTTTCTTTACCAAACTGTTTTCTTCATGAAGCTTAAGATCCCTTGTCTTATGTACTAGGTTTTTCCAATAAGAACTTCCATTTTTCCTAATTCTCCGTTTACATTTTCAGATTCTTCCTACTTTCTCTGCCTTGCCAGATTTCTATAAGAAATGGGCAGTCAGGCCTGTAATAGAAGTGGAAACAAATAAAAATCATATAACTTTACTGTCAAACTTTTACCCTCTGTTAATTACACCCAGAGATTCACTGTAAATAGTATGAAATTTCAGGGAACACAAGAGTCTCATGAAAAAGGTAAGCAACCTACTCGGCAAGTTGAGGGTTCACTGGCCCCTTTGACAAGTATGACTGGGCCTCCTTGGTTAGGTTAGGGTGGTTCTAGGATAAATTATCAAAATTTTTGGTGCAATTCTTAACTCTGCAAAAAATTTGAGAATCTAGGGTGCATTATGATGGCTTCTTAGACCATACTGGTGCAAAATATTTCAAAAAAAAAAAAGCTGTCTATGAAAATCAATAAGTTATAAAATGGTATTTTAGGATGCACCCTTGTATTTTATGCAATAATTTACAACTTTCTAGGTCAGATTCATGGCCCCCAGGTATGAAGAGGTTAGGGAAGATTTGGTAAGGATGTAGCCCTGTCAATATCCTGGCTGCATCTTCACACTTTATAGTTTTCTTTTTTTATTTATTTGACATGCATACCATAAATTCTTCTAACAGCTTATCTTGTGATTCAAGAGTTGCTTTTCCTGGTGATGCAAAATTCATCTGTTTTTGGTTTTCCCCTGCCCAAAAACCCTGACTTCTAGGGTCCCCCTATAAAATATAAATATAAAAATGAAAATACATAAAAAAGAGAAACGATTACAAAAATATTTTTGTCACGTATTCGGCAAGACTTTAGGTTACTTTAGGTTATCAAAAAATTTTCAAGCTACCTTTCTTCCTTCCAAAACAACTATTAAGCTTTAAATCCTTGTATGGCCTGTATTGCATTGGCTAGTTCCAGACGTTCATTTTTATGAGAGTGACTTATGCAAAACATTCTAGGCTTGTCATGCACAGTTAGATTTGGTCAAAGACTGACCTAATATATATGCCAGTGGCATAAGGAACAACAGTTATATATAATACATATATACTGTATACATATGCATATATACATATAGATAATATACATATAGCACATACATATATCTAACATATATCGCGAGATATCACAGTGAATAAAGATAAATACGATCACCTCCACAGACCCTAATCTAAACAGCTTATGGCATCAGAAACGGGTCACCGAACTTTAGCCTAACCTACAGCCCTACAACTGCAGAGGGACACGCCTATGGCCTACCAGCGATAAATTTTCCAATTTAACATAAATTCTCCGTACCCACACAATTGAAAGGGGCTTGATAACGTTATCAAAACTGACAATCAGCAACTTTGCTCCTCGCGCGAAGTGAAAGCCAAAAATTACCGCAACACACGCAATGCCGGATGCTCCACGTAGGTCGAAGGGAAGGGCCTATTTATTCTTACTTCCTGTATGTCCTAAATGACATTCGTCGCACCGGGCACTTTTAGACACTTTGGGGGTCGAAATGGGGGCATTAAAAGCTCGTTAGCATACAGAGAAAGGGGAATACAACCAGAAAACATGACAATTCTCGGTGTTTTTACCTGCGGCCTACCGTTCAGCCTCGTCTGCAGCCGAGCTGTCAACTCAACTGGGCCCGCAAATGTTATGCCTCCGTTATGTGAAAGGAGGGTGATGATGATGATGATGATGATAACGACACCCTCCTAAGGATGAAACAGGTAAAGACTGGACCTAGTCAGACTTTGTCACTGTGAGATGTGGCCGGTATAATCAATGACGCAATCGATGACTTGGAATTCATTGCTTTCTTCATAGCCATGATAATTGATTAGCTTATCTGGTGAGCTGTTCGCGCTGTAAGTGAGTGGGGTCGTATAAGAGCATTATATTTGGCAAATGTTAAAAGATAGATCATTGCGCAAAAAACTTTTAGATCAATGACATTGGAAGCAAAAGGCTCTTCATCACAGGCCAGACCATTATAGGTTATGCGTCTCCATAAAGAGGTACATCATTTAACGGAATGTAAAGGAAATCAATAGTGTCCGTACGAGTAGGAAAAACGCTAATTGCTTTAGTCATACTTTCGATGTATGATTCCACATTAACATCGTGTCTGTTTCATTCTTGAGTGTACCTTTTAGTTGTAATATAGAATATGTGCGCTCACAAAACAAAAACTGAAATAGCGTAAAGTTAGAGTTACTGAACTGGTCAAATGCAAAAAAAAAAAAAAAAAAATAACCTTCCATTAGAGAAAGTCTGGTAAACTTCATAAAAACAAAGTTCATAAGTTCACATGTATGAAAATGTCTTTAGGTCGATGCCGCTGCCGCAGCAAGCACAATAATGTAATAACGCGGGACATGAGTTGACGGCAATGCCCTTCGATTCTGGACTTGTAAACCTCCAAAACAAAGCAGCACCCCCTTGTGGGGATAAATATTTTGACTGGAAGATGAACATACTTGATGATTTTGGAAGCACATCAAAATCAAATTACTAAACTCTTCTAATTTTATGTCATGGCATGTTACTGAATCTGCCATATCAGTTAATTATGAGCTGTTGGTTATACAGAGTCCAGGGGCCCGTATTAGGCATCTTATCCATCTTCGACACCTTATTACATTTTGCCTTTGGATAAGGGGCGGTGCTCTTACATGGCATGCTTGAGCTAAACCAACCATTCCGTTAGCAAATTGTACGTGATCAAAGAGGAACCGCTATTATTGTTACAGATATCCTTCACAACTCCCTCACTTTGTATTTTCAATTTCTCGATAATAAAATTCTTGTGGTGAAACTGGTCCACTCAACGATCCCCGAATAATAATAATAATAATAATAATAATAAAAAAAAGTCTTTAAAATTTCAAGGGGAAGTACTGGAATAGGGGACTTGGCCAGCCTCCAAACACTCGTTTTCTTCTCCCTTTAATAGACCAGGAAATTGCTCCGTTTACCTTCAGGAGTCTTGTACCTACGTCAACAACACCCAGGCACGTCACGGATGCTATTACAACGCATCACATTTTCTCTGATGAGATCTTTACTCTAACAGACCACTTGGAACTACAAAAACGGCAACGAACAAGACTAGTACATCTATTTCTAAAAGAGGCTGGGGTGACGGGTAGCGGGCGGGTGAACTAACCAAGAGCTGAGTACCAATAAAACGGGCCGAGACCAGGTCAAAGGTTAATAGTAAGGGATTGATCAGCAACCAATCATAGGTTACCTTCTTTTTCTCAACTTAATCCCTAGTCGGGGTAGCTTTTTTCAATGAGCCTCGTCCAACTTGAACGGATCATTTCATATTTGGTTACTGTACGAACGGATGCCTTTCCTGCCTCCAGAACTCCCTATTTATCCTGGCTCAACGAAAAAATTAGAAAATCAGAAGTAATACAGTACAATAAAAATCACATTCTCAGTCGAAGTTCAAAAGCACATTCTATTTTCTAATGTTAGAGTTGAAAGAAGCAAAATTACAAAACACAGGCACAGATAACCTTTCAAGGAAAATTTATACTGAAAACTACGAAACAATTTGAGATGAAATTTTATGACCTTGGCTCCCCGACTTGACGACAAGAGTTTCCCCGAATGTTTACAGGTGTTGAGACTTGAACACCGTGTTTTGTGGAAACTGAATTCGTAGGCCGACCCTTCATGCAAGACAACTCTGAGGGGGGCCTGTCAAGAGAATGGACAAGATGCTCTGTTTACTCCCCGTCTGCTCCCACTGTCAATCATAACACCTTTGACAAACTTTAGAAAATATAAGGAATTAACTTGAGAACAAATATGGACTGGCTTTAAAATGACCTTCCTTCAGATTGCTAATCCTTTCTAGTATTCCCTGGCTGTTAAATACTTGCTGGCAGATCCAGGCACAAGTGGGCACAAAGCCATCTCAGGTAGTCTTAGTGCTATCACACACACACACACACACACACACACACACACCTACTGTTTATATCACCGATGCAAATCTTACGTATGACAGATAGTTCAGCAGTTTCTCTAACGGTGAGACAGAAATGGCACACATTCCACTTCGCTGACGCATTCTCGAGACCCAGAATAACAAACGACGCTTTGTCTTACTTCACCATCCTCCTAATTATGGCTTACCTTTATCCAGGGCCACCACACCTGCAGTTCACTCGTACGGCCACTGCTGCTTTGCTGTTTAGTGACAAACAACCTATTAATCTTAATCTAATCGTATACTGAAACAATTTTTTAATCCATAACTTATCTTTGATACCACCTCATGTAATTCATACCTATTTTAAATTTATGCTGCTCAGTCTGTATTTCTTTTGTGAAAAGGCAATAAGAATGTCATGACATAAACAAACTAATATTATGGAGTCTCGTCAAGTGACTGCAGTAAATAACAGGGTGATACAATCTGCCATAGGAATGGAATGGAATATAAATTTAGGCCAGAAGCAAATCGTTGGATCTAAGAGGCCATTCAGAGCTGAAAGGGAAACTGTGAGTAAAAAGGTTTTCAAGGTTTAATAGGTGGAAAACCTCGCAGTTGCACCATGAAAATTGTTAGGAGAGGGTGGAAAGTTAGATGGAAGGAAGAGAATATGAACGGAGGTACAATAAAAGGAATGAAAAGGGTTGCAGCTAGGGGCGGAAGAGACGCTGCAAAGCTCCTAAGTAATGCCCACAGTGCACCGCGTGAGGTGTACTGACGGCACTAACCCAAAGTCTTGTATCACACTAATAGCCATTTACGTTTATTATTGATTGATTCTTAAGAAGACTATCACATTCAAAATTAAGAAATAAACTACTTTAAATCATCACTTATATGAAAGGGCAAACACTGCTAGTGTACCATACCATATATTTATTTACAAAGGCTACAAAGGCTTACATCAGGCTAGCCCATGTTACAGGTAAACTGTTAATCACTGATCGACATCTCAATTATCAATACCGGATGCATTATTTAGTTACAGATTTTTTCTAAGGAACACGGCAAAAGGAAAAAATTACATTAGGATCAAAGTGTATTTCAATGTTACGGTTATAAGGTTCGCTGAGTAATTTACTAACGGACCTGGTGGTGAGATTCAGGTCAGAGCCGTGATGAAAGACACGTTGAAAGACCAAAGGTCAATTAGGAATTTAACTTCGGCCGTAGCTTCTGAACTATAAAAGTTATTGGGACTTTAAATTTGGCATGAAGTCGATTCTCAAAGTAGTGTAAGTCTAGGTTGCACTTGGAGAGGTCAAATGTTAAATAAGAATCTAACACTGACCGTAATTTTTTTTTATTTCCGAGATATCCTGTTTCGTATGTGAATTTAACATTTAGCCATAACTACTGAACCATATTAGATCAGAGTTTCAACAACCAACTGAGACTAATATTACTTGTTGGGGGGCGGGGCTCCAGTTTCTAAATCTTGATGAAAGTGAGGTATTCTTTTAAACAAAAGATGAAGTCATATAGGACTCTTCACACCTCATGGCAGTCTAGAGAAACATCTCTATATATACAATACCTGCATATAGCCATGCACTTTGGCCAAAAATGGTTAAAATCGCAGGCATTGTCAGCAAGATCAGATTCACATTTTTATTCTGTATTTGTTTGTATATCCTTCTATCTTCAAGTTGCCCTCTTAGTTTTAAGGATGTCAACAGCTCCTTCTTTATCTAGTGGTGAGAGCCTCGCGTCAAAATTTACAATTTGTGGACGTTAAAGCATAAAATACAACCCTAAAACAGAGATGCATGATGATGTCATGGGAACTTCAATTTTACTGGCCAGTAAGTGTCATTCTCAAGCGAGTGGTTTGGGCAATAAAGCGCGTGTACTTACCGTCTTTCAATAAGTTGCCACGCTGTGTTCATTGTGGTTCTCTCAAGAAACGTTGCAAAGGTTATGTATGGCCAAGGGTTGATGCCATTCTCCGGTGTTTTCTGCCAAGGGCGTCAGTGGGGGAAATCTGATTTGTAGTCTACCTGAGGAGGTGAGAATGAATTCGGTATTCAGCTGTACCAGAGTACGCTGTTGCTGGTGAATACTTACGGCGTACATTATTTGTAGTCAACGAAGGCACGATTTCCTGTGCACTACTTGTTTCCCAAGTGTGTGCACGACTGGCTTTCATTCGTGGTTGTTGCCACAGTTAGCTGGGGGCCTTGATGTGATGCCGAGTACTTATGCTGCATCCAGTGTAGCTAGTTACTGAGGATTCAACATATTCCACGACATAAAGCTGTATACCATATAGGATGAAAGCTTCAGTGCCTGTATGGGACAGTGCTCTTCCTCATCACAAGGGAAGAACTAGATTCCTAAGGATACTTGCCACTGAGGAAGTGGGTGTGGTCATGCGGGGTACTATTCCATTTCCTTTCAGACTTCACTTCTCTAGACTGGTTGTGGGAAAACGCTTATTAGTACAGCAGGGCATTGCTTCCAGTAGTTGTGGACATTGTAATTGTTGCATATTTCTTGAGACGTCTCATACATTGCAATTCCACATATGTATCATTCCATGAGATACAGTGCATTATTAGGTTACCCATATGCAGTGACGACGTAGCTTGTAGGTACGAGGCTATTGTCCGTGGATATTCGGGCTTGAAATCCAAGCGCCGAATCCATTAGGATTATTCAGCGCCGTAATGAGGGTGAAATATATAAATTAATAATATGATTAATAATGAATACGTGAATGATGACATACTAGGAAAATTCAGTGTTGAAATATGAACGTACAAATGAAGAGCGATATATGATAGAACCAACAAAAAAATATATATTAAGCTTTTATATATTAAAAATATAAAAGGCCAAGCACTGTTCCAAATGCTCAGTAAAAAAAATCAAGCACAAATTCAATACGCCCGCCCAGTTAAAATGTATACAAGTAGGGTTCATTAGTTCTGGTAGAAAAATAAAAATGACAAGATCATCTGAAGTACATAGGCACCCTCATACTAGCAGAAGAGGCAAGATTGTTTGCTGTTAACCAACTTCAATTTGCAGGTGCCAATGCTTTTGCCACTACGGGCCTATTTCAGCATGGAAACTTTCCATTCAATTTATGTGTCAGGAAAACTCTTTGGGGATAATGATATCATCTGCTGCGGGATTATTTATTTATATATATTTGCATCTAGTTCTTCCATTAAGGTCTAAGCCCTAATAAAGATGTTTAAAGGAGCCTGGAATTATTATTCCACATACATACATACATACGCACATACATACATATATATACAGTAAAATTTCAAAGCTGGCCTCTCAACACACAGTATTCATTCATCAGTATACACCCACCCACACTCTCTCTCTCTCAATGTTTTATACATATTTATATATATAATTAAAAAGGTGATTAAATAAACAAAGCCATTTAAAGGTCACTATGTTTCAACCAATATATAGCAACCCTCGTCTTGTCAAAATATGCAGGCACGTCCAACTTCATTTCTTCTATAAAATATTTAATGTATATATACTGTATAACACCTTTTTAAATTAAAATAATTTGTATTTTTCCTAAGGTACAAACCACAGTTTTCATAGATGGAATTTCTTGTATGAGGTATGCTTTGGCTGTCACTGACTAACCAGAAAAAAACAAAATCCTATCAGGCAGGCCCACGAGTCACATGACGTGAGTTGGCTTAGCTCGTCCACTGTGAGAATCGGCCTGATCACTCCCATTACCCAGTCCCTAGGATGGGAAAAACTGGAAAAGCGAGGGGTGGCTGGGAGGAGTAAATTCCTTTATAAAAGCTATGGTGTGTATCCTAGGAAAAATAAAATTCTAAAAATTTTGTTATCAGTTCCTTTGGGAATACAAACCTATGCTTTTATAAATGGGGCCTCGACTTTAGGAGGAGGGGTGATCTTTCCCGTTGCCACAGGTGGGCGTGGCTCAGTGGTGGCCGAGTTGCCTGGAAAGATACTCCCAGTCTCAGGTCGCTACTTACAGTTAAACTATCATTCTTCCTAAAAAAAAAAAAGGGGGAGTTCATCTAGTATACACCACTTCCTTACAGCGCTCCTTCTGGTGACCACCACTTCTGGGGGTCAAAGTCCTTGTATCACCTGCTGGGCTGCCACTACGGGGCCCAGAATGAACGTGTCTAAGGACTTATTTGCCAGGTCCCTCAGGACTAAGAACCTCTCAGACTTTTGGTCTGGGACCAAGGGGTTCTGTGTCTTGGTCATGAACTCCTGGAAAAACTCTAAGAATAGGGAGGGAGACAAAGAGAGGTAATGCAACTCCCTGATTCTTTTGGCTGCAGTGAGGGCCAAGAGGAACACTGTCTTCAAGGTCAGGTCCTTGTCAGATGCCTTCTGTAGGGGGCTGAAGGGAGGACCATCTAAACTGGCCAGGACCTTCATAATGTCCCATTCTGGGGCTTTGACCTTCTCAAAACCTCTGATGATGGCAAACATCTCACAGGAGTTGGACAGGTTGATGGCCCTTGGCTTAAACACTTGGTGAAGGCTGCCCAATATCCTTTGACTGCTGTTGCCAGAGTGTCTTCTCTTGCCATGGGACAAGGAAGTCTGCCACTTCGATGATGCCAACCTCAGAATTTGATCCACTTTCCCTGATAGACACTGATGGAGGACGGTCTGAGGGTGCGTGTGATGGATGGAGCAGCCCCCTTTGAGAAGCCCTTCTTTCTGAGGAGCTGCTGGATAACCTCCATTCATGAAGGCAGAGGGAGGACAGGGCCCAGTGATATCTTCCTTTATGTTTTTGCACTAGAAGTGGGTGTCTGTGGCAGTTCCCCTGGAGCATCTATCACTAGATGTATGAGGTCTGTGTGCCACTTCACCTGAGGCCACAAGGGAGCCACCAACATCATGAGAAGGCCCTGGGACTGGTAGAGTCTGTTCAGGAACCTTTGCATCTGACTGAGTGGAGGGAAGGCGATGTCCAGGTTGTTCCAAGGGTACTGGAAGGTGTCCTGCATTGCAGTTCTCTGGTTTGGGACTGGGGAGAATTACAGGGTCAGCTTCGAGTTGTGGCCCGTGGCAATAGGTCAGTCGCTAAGCCCTTCCAGTTTCAGTAAGCTGTTTGCAACATCCTGACTTAACAACCACTCTGTGCCTACAATCTGGTCCTTCCTGCTAAGCTGATCATAAATTATGTTTCTCTTTCATGGTATGTACCTGGCAGTCAGTTCCAGCCCGGGTCGCTGACTACTTGTGCATCTTGACTGCCAGATCACAGTTTTGGGGAGATACTCTCTCCTTGCTTGTTCACATAGGCACTACCATCGTGTTGTCACTCATTATGAACACTGGGTGGCCTGCTATGAGGTGTTGGAGTGCAGGAAGGCTAACCATGCTGCTATTATCCCAGGAGGTTGATGTGCTCCTCCCTCTCGTTGGGACGCCACATCCCTGAAATGCACTCACTGCTGAGGTGTGTGCCCCAACCCCTTTGGGATGTTTTGGAGAATACCTGCTTCTTGGGTGTTGGTCTGCTGAGTGGAACCCCCTGAATGAGGTTGGTGGGGACTCTCCACCATGCTAGGCCCTCCCTCACCTGCATCACCTATATGAGCTGTGATGGGTTCTTCTTTGGCTGGTGCAAGTTCTCCTTCAGTTGCTACTGGAGGGACTGGATGTGTGCCCTGACCCTGGGGACTGGTTTCTTGAGGAAGGTTAGAAGGTCTAAGAAAATCTGCGACCTCTTTGCCAGTTGGAGAAAGCGTTAAGGAAGTCGTGGGAGATACTCAGCAGGTTGGTTACCCTCTCCTAAGATGGGAATGCCCTCACCACCTTAGTGTAGATCCTCATGCCCAGATACTTGATGTTCTTCTTGGGAGACAGGTTGACCATGATACCCCATCCTCATCACAGTGCCAGGTTAGAAGGCACTGCTTCCCTCTCTGATGGGGAGAGGATTAGTTAGTTGTCCAAGTACCTCTTCAGCCTCATGCCCTTCAAATGTGCCCTTGGAGGAAAACAGCTGGAACACTCATGAATACTTGGGGTGCTGTTGCCAGACCAAAGCAGAGATTCGAATTGGTACATCACGCCCTTGGAGATGAACTGTAGGTACTTTCTGGAGCTTGGGTGAATGGGAATGTTGAGGTATACATCCTGCACGTCCATGGAGACAATGAAATCCCCTTCCCTGATTGACACTAAGACTGACTATGGCATCTCCAAGGAGAAGGGGGCCTGCTGCAGGAAGCTGTTCAGGGCTGATAGGTCTACCACTGAGCACCACTTCTCGGAGGCTTTCTCCCCAAAAGGAGGCAGCTATAAAACCCAGGGAGTTGCCCTCCACTTTCACTTTTCCCTTCTGTCGCATAGCTTCTACTTCCATCTGCTTGGCTCTCCCCTTCAGTGATTTGAGTATGAAAGACAAAAACAGGATGGAAAGTTGGGACAGCAGGGCTTTCATTGGACCAAAGGGCAACCTGTACCCCTGCTTAAGGTCCAATGCTGTCCACTCTTCTGCTCTGCACTGCTGCCACACCATCCATTTGTCTGCCAGGCACTCTCCCCCAACGCCCAACCCCCTCATGGCAGCTTAAGAGTGGGTTGCTTCTCCTCACCTGGATCCTCCCCTCTTGCTGGGGGAGCTCTTTCTCTTATGGGCTAGCTGGGGGGCTCTAAACAACAGACAGGCGATGTCTCTGCCTCGGCTGGGCACCTTGTTCTGCCCCTGCTGACTGAACCTCTGCTAGGGAGAGAAATGTCTACAGTTGGAACTGTGTTGCCAGCTAAGGGTGCTGCCCTGTTCATCATTCCCCTGGACTGGCGTAGAGGGTGATGAACCAGGAGATGGCTCTAATGGGTTTGCTGTGCCGTCCTTCACTCTGCTGCTTCAGTCCACTGGGTGGGAACTGGGTAGCACTTAAAATGGGAGTACCTCAGAAGAATCTCCGTAGCCCTGGTAGGAGTAAAATGACATTCTGGGTGGCAGGATCTGGAGCAGGATGAGATGGAACTATGCCTTTCTACAAGTACCTGTCTTGTTTCTGATTGGCTCTTGGAAGTGGAACGCCCATGACAAATGTGTTCATCTCATCAATCCGCTATGCTGCTCCCTCCAACTTCTGGTGGAAGAATGGCTCCTCATGGATCTGCTCCACCCTGAAGAACTACTACTCCTTGATGATCTGTTCTGGTCGGATCTGATGCTTTTACTCCTGGAGGAGGACCTATGCCTCCAGTGCTGGCTGAGGTGGAATGGGAGACGAAAGAGATGAAGGAAAATGCTAGAGAGGCTATTGAGGGCGAGTGGCCTTTCCCACCGCTCTCTAAAGTCACAGCAAAGCACCCCATCTCCAGATGCTGACACTTAGGATGGGAGGGGGGGAAACAGGGACTACTGAACCTGAGTGGAAATACATCTTTCCCCCTTACATGTCCTCATCTCCCTTTACCTTGCACATACCAGCAGACAACTGGAAAGGAGGATAGAATGTTCCCTTTTGTGGTCCCGTTCGACATGTGATTCAGGACAATGATGGATGCTGGGGAGTCTCTACTAACGATGTTACCTGTCCTGATTGTCCTTTCTTTACTGTTAAGTCCAAAACATTCTTGACTGTTACATTTGATACCAGTTCTTTGGCAGGTGCTGCTGACATATCACCGAAGGAGACAGCCTTGGCAAGGGGGTAATCATGGGAGAAGGGCTAAGGGTTGGCTCCCTAAATGAGGTATTGCCCTTCTTACATCTCTTCTCATATGAGGTGCATTGAGGTGTCTACCATCCCACACTTCTGGCATGTGGCTTTCTTGAACACTCTCTCCACAGACAGGAAATATACACGGAGTGCGGATCTAGCACTATCGAGGGCATAGATTTACTGCATGACTTGCCCTTGCCCACATGATGCCTAATTCAGGCTTACTCTCCTCCATTGTAGCCGTATTAACACAAACAAGGGCCTTGCAACACACGTGGGACACAAAGCATAGCACAGACAAAAGAGGCCCACCAAGTGGCTTACACACCACAAACCAAAAAAAGGGCACACTACTGTAACCTAGGCCCTCAGTCTCATGATTTTATGCAAATTTTGCAATCAACTGGCTAAGGGAAGGCCACCAGCATATGAGGGCAACGAATTGCAGGAGAAAACAAGAATATAATGCACACATGGCACACGCACAAATATCTCGGCATAAAAAGAGAACATGCAGTGGCAACTGAGTACTGTCACGGCTGATTCTCATACTGGATGAGCTAGGCCTAACAGGATTTTGTTTCTGCTGGTTAGTCTGTGATAGCTGAGGCACCCCCTCTGCAAGAAAATCCATTTATGAAAGCCTAGGTTCATATTCCCTTAGGAAGGAACAACTGTATGCATAAAATGTAAATATAATATATATATATATATATATATATATATATATATATATATATATATATATATATATATATATATATATATATATATTATATATATATATTCACATACACATGCATACATACATACACACACATGCACACATACACAGCCATGCCCCTGAATCGGCAGACAATATGTTCAAGGGCCCCTGTGAATGTCTGAAACCGCAGTTAATAGTGAGCACCTTACATAACAGAGTACCATACACTAGCCAATCATACAGACAACTTGTTTATGCCCTCTTATAATATAATACTAATAATAATCATTACTGGTTGTAAATGATAGGGAATAATAAAAGATTACGAAAATTTCTTACACAGAAAATAAAGAAAAAATAAATTTTTTTTCAACCAACATATATGAACAACCTATGATTATGTACGTAGTGAGGAATGCACATTAGTCTGGTCTCGGAGTGATGTACCTATTATCATTTTTATTGTTTTTCATCTTTCTATCTAGTGAAAGATATGACAAAACACCAAGAAATGCAAAATGTTTTTGTTTGCTGGTATGGTGCACGCAGTTAAAAGTCATTTAAAATCCCTCCCTCCCTTGGCCAACCAGGGGTAAGTGGCTCAGCAGATGCGGGGGCACAAATGATTTAAAAAATATATATATATATACAGTATATTTATATAGTTTCTGTTGATATTTGCCCTGCCTCTCAAATGTTTTTATAAACTTCATGAAACAAACATTAACATACATACTAAACTTTTATTAAAACACATAAAATAATTAAAATGATGATTATAGCATTATCAACATGAATAATGAAATACAAAATCAAGAGTATCAACTCCCTACTACACCTTGGGTAGACAATCGCACAGACAGAATGATACCATGTATCGTTTGAAGCGAATGTTGGAAGCCAGTCAAGAAAAAGGACAAAAGAATCAGGGAACATTTACATTTAAATACCTGTATTTGATATGTACAAAATAAAATTAGTGAACAGAGTTGCAACTTTGATGTTCCCAGGTTATTATGTGCTTAGAGTTTTCTTTAAAAAAAATTATTTCAATGTCCGCTGATAAAAAGTTGGGAAACCATATAAAATGCTACATGAAAAGTTTTTTTTAAAGAAAGTTCTTTAAAGATAAAATAAACTAATGAACATTAAATTTTCTCAACACTGATCTGTATCATATATGTATTCATTTAAAAGTATTTAAATGCAAAACTACCAATTCTTTTCATCTTGACTTTCCAAGGACACCCCAGAGGAATGCTTGATGGGCAATGGTCATTCTCTCTCTCTCTCTCTCTCTCTCTCTCTCTCTCTCTCTCTCTCTCTCTCTCTCTCTCTCTCTCTCTCTCTCTCTCTCTCTCTCTCTCTCTCTCTCTCTCTCTCTCTCTCCGTAAATGTTCAGTAATTTCTTTCTGTTTTTGATCGTTTTCTAATCTTTTCATTTTAACTCGTTTCATCTCTCAATACATAATTTCTTGTGTTTTAATGTTTATGTTTTTAATTTATGTATTATTACTCGCTAACAATCTCTCTCTCTCACATGGCATGTGTGTAACTATTTCCTTTTGTTTCAATATACAGTATCTATAACACAACGTAAACTGTTAAAACTGTTATTCAATGAAAATCTATGAAAATCTACTATATAACTTTATTGGGAGATAAATAAAAACATACGTACATACATACATACATGCATACATACATAAAATGACCTCTAACTCATCGGTTTCAGCACAATTTTTAATATACTTTTGTCACTACAAAGCCTACGACCCACATAAAGAAAGAAATGAAGAAATTCTGATGCCAGTGGCCGGATTTGAACCTGTACCCGGTACATAGATCATAAAGAGGTTAACTTTAACCACTTGATTTTGTCAAGAGGTTCAAGTTCGACTCACTAACTTATCAGGTATGGGTTCTAATCCTTTCACGAGCATTAGAATTTTGACAACTGGATCTTAGGTCTGGTAGTGGCGAGTGTATCCAAAGTGCGAAGAAAGATTTTAAGATATATCAAAAGGAAACTGAAGCAGAAAGTGCAACCTCTTATGTATGTCACATACAAAAACACACCAAGCTTTCAGGAAGCCATGTTTCCCATCATCAGGGCTTAAAATGAGAAGCACAAAACCAAATCTTATGTGATGACAGTAATTAGTATGTAATAAAAGATCACAATATTTAAAATAACTTAATGAAGAACTAGCATAATAAAATAAATTAAACAAATCATTAATGAAAATTTCACATGGAGAAGACCACAACATAAGAAAATGCAACAAGAAACATGATGCACTGAAGAGTTATATGGTATACCTTCCACTCTTTGTGACTAAACAGTGGTATAAAATAGTTTCTTTAAGGCATTCACTTATTTCTTATTATAGAATTTTTCTGTGTTTATGGTAAAGGTTCATAACCCATTGACAGTTTTGGATCATACTTTTCTTTGTAAAACTCGCAATGTTTCAAACATTCTGATTTCTTTTAACGTCTACAGTAATTTCGTCTTATGCTTTGCTTTTTTTTAGCACTTAAATGAGAAAGCTGGTTTACCAAAAGTCTTGTTTTGCCTTCATACCTTGTATACTGTATGTATATATATGTATGTGTACAAGTATGTATGTGTATATATATATATATATATATATATATCACATATATATATATATATATATCAAATGATTATACGCACACTGTAGATATAGGTATAAAGTACACTTACCACACCATACATCTCACAATACTATGCCATGAAAACTACAAAAATAACAAAGAATACAATCATTATACCAAAGACTTTTATCATCAACATTCGATTCGAAGACACAGATTTGAAATATTTAAGAAGTTCAGAGTGAGCAGCCTCTACGTTGAGTTCAGCATCTTCAACATTGGCATCTATCCTGTTAGGAGAAGAATCTTATGAATAAAAGTGTTATGTTACATAAAGATATGTCATTTCATCTACATTATCACATAAGAAGACAATTTATGATATACAGTAGTTAAATTTCAGGACTTCCTCCATATTTTGGGGATTTTTTACTTCAAAATGATCGAGTTAACACTGTATATCGGCTTAATTTGCTAATTTTAGAAGCAATTATTAAGTTATGCAAAGTTTATCTAAACACACATGCACATATATCCTGGAATGAGCAGATGTGCATTTATATATAATTCCTACCTGGTGTAAGTTATTTAGATAGTAGAGTGAATTGGATATTAAGTGGAATTTGTAGCTTGCTTGTGTGTTTGTGCACATGTGTGTCTATGAACTTCATGTGCGATGTGATCTTCCCACTGCACTGGCCATGTATCCTAGCACTCTAAAATCGCACCTTTTCAAAAGAAATATAAATTTTATGGACACTGCCCATGCCTCCTACTACATCGAGTAGTACAGGCCTTCACAGCACCCTTCATACATCTTTGCTTCATTTGTTAACAAGATTCTTTCATTAACCAGTGGGTATGAAATATCTTTCAATGTTATCTGGCAGTTGTTGCTTCAGTACAAGCAACAAAATGCTCTTCAACAACAAAATATTTCATCTGCCTCTTTTTTCCCATTTGCTCTCCTTTTATATTTTATTACAGCACCTGTCTTTTTGCAATCCATATACACTGCAATCTTGAACATCTCTTGTGAAGCCATCTGTGGCGCCATTCACAAGCCTATTTTCACAACTTTGCATTTTCTGTTTTCCTTTCCCTTAATATAAGCCTAGGTGGACTTCCATTTCAAGTATCCATCTTTTAAACATACCTAAGACCTCTTCCTCTGATTCTGCCAATATTACTGAGCTATTTGTATACAACAACTCCAACTGACTTGCTTTTTGTATTCCCTTACAACTTCTACTGTTAGTATAACAAAGTTTATCATTAACATGAAATAAACAGCTAAGTATTTCGCGGCAATTAGTATAATCCCGGGGCCACCTAACCATTCCTTTGTAGTGTCTTCAATTATTAAGACACAACAAACGATTTGGTACCGAGCCTCTATGGAGAATCAAGATCAAATATACTTTAGAACCTCTGTTAAATTTTACTAGGGGGATTAAAATGAGAAAACACACTGTACATCCAGTGAAAGATTCAATACTAAATAAAAGCAGAAAATGGGAACAGATACACAAATTCCTTTACTCCCTATAATGACAATTCATATTTGTCTTGTAGGAGCTTTCTTTTCTATAAAAGCTTTTGACATCTAATTTAAGAACATTTAAGATAAATTACCATAAAACCTTTCTAATACCATAATATATATATAGTATCAAGATCTTTTACATACCTATGAACTAGCTCTTCTTGTTCTTTAACCATGGTTGCTAGTTGGGTAAACATCTGACCTAATTCCACAATAGTGGATTCGATTGTTCGCATCGTATCAGCACGACTCTGTAGGTAAGTATCCTGCTCTTCCATAAGCTGTAGTTGTTGATGGTAAGTACCACCACTACCAAGATTGATAGCAACCTCCCCATTACTTCTACTTGAGTCTACATTTGTTGAATATGCTGCAGCTTCGTCAGCTACAAGGACCGAACCATGGTGATAACCAGATACTGCACCAGGAGGAAGCTCACCACTAACTGCACCACCAGTAAAATGATCACGTCTTTCAGCTTGCTTTTTGAGGTTCTGAAAAAAATATATGCAAAATTAATTTTTCAAATGAGATCAATACCACATTTATTTACTAGCCTGCTCTATGAAGCAAGAGCATGAGTAAAATGCTGCCTGGATACCAAAAATGGTCCAAGAATGGATGAGGAACTGTCAAGAACCCCACCTAGCTTTTCTATTTTCAACTACAGGTGTGGGTGAAGAAAAATAAAATACATGAAGCATTTTTTTTTCCGAATCTCAAGCATGTTACTTTATCTAAAACTAATGTACAGAACACTAAAAGTGGTATCAAATAGTCCCTAATGATAAACAAACAATTTCAAAAAGTAAGGAAGAGGTGCAATTAACAGCAAATTTGGAAAGATTCAACAATACCCACCTCTGTACGAACTTCTAGAACATCCTTAAACTTCTGTGTGATGAATGCAACCTTGGTCTGGAGGGACCCCACCAAATTGGATGAATGTTTCTGAAGATGCATACTAGTTCCACTAGGGCTAGCAATACGAGACTGGTTGCGGAGATCAGTTAGTTGTTTAGTAAGGGATGTCAAATCATGGCGGATAATACCAGTTAGTTCTTGAACTTCGTGATCGTGACTATCGTCAAAAAGCGATCTTCTTTTGGCCACTGAAAGTAAATGAAACTTATAATGACTAAGAGCAATGTAGTTGTGTGTGTGTACCTATATGATCTGATTTATGAGAATTTGACAATAAAGCCTAACATGGACATTTTAAGTACTTCAGTATTATTGACAATAAAAATTGGAGTTTGAGTGGTTGGACAGCAAGATGGAAAAAAGGAAGTGGGAACAGAGGTAAGGTAAAAGGCTAGAAAGTGGGTACAGCAAGGGGCAGCAGGGACGTTAAAAACAACCTGAGAGCAACCCCTCCCCAAAGGGGTATACCAGTATATTATACCAGTGTACAGTATGTAAGTACGTACACAAGCCAAGTACAGTATATACAGTATATATCTGTATGAAATTAAAAGGCCTATAAAAATGTAAAACAAAAACTCGTATATTTCAGTTGACACAGCTTCAACCTTGATCAATGGTAAATGCGGAAAAAAAAAAAAAAAAAAAATGACCAGTATTTACATGTAACATACAAGTGTGGATTATGACTTTGGCAATATTAAGGCATGGTAATTAACATTCTTGTCCTATGATGTGAGTCAAAATGTTACCTTGACTATGTTCTTGTTAATTTGGAATGGGGGGAGGGGGGATTGTTGTTGTTCTGTCAAAAACATTTGCTTTAGACTAGGTCTCTTAATAATAAAACTACCAATGTAGTTGGATTTCCAGTGGCTCCCCGAGATTCACGTTCTCAGTTTGGCCGATATGTCAGATTCCAGAATCTTCTAACTCTTGGAAAACCGCTCTTACTCCCCAAGGTTATGTATAACCAGTATCCCTCTTATGTACAAATACCACCGAACTATCAGAGCCATACTTACCAACTCTATGCTCCACCAATTTCTGTGAAATGGATCTAATAGTCTAACTAAAATCACTTCAAGTAATTTTATAAACAATGAAACCATTTTCTCTATTAATCAAATATACATTAACTAGCTAACTGCTAACAGTTACAATATAATGGAAGATGGAAATAACTTTTTGATGCTTTCAACATAGGGGAGTTTTATTTTGCTGAGGAACTGTTATAGAATACAGTAGAGTTGTTTTGACTTTGCTGACATCTTTCTTGATAATATATGCTGGATGGAGTAACTGTGTCAGATGACATATCATCTCAGATTTTTTCCAAATACCAATGCGAACATATCGCAAAAGGACAAAGGGTTGTATTTTCTTTGGGAAAATTTGCTTCTTAAAGATACCCAGTAGAATGAATTTTTCATAGTTATACAAACCTTTTATTATATTCCCTTTTCTAACAGTCCCTTTATGCTGGGTGGTACCCCTCCCGCCCACCTCGTCTACCTTCCAATAATTAATGGACGTAAACCAGCTGTATGTAAACCAGACGATATGGCTGAATGAGAATAAAATGACAGATGGTCAAACTGAAGCTGAGCTTAGGCTGGCAAGTAAATAGTACTAGAGGATTATAGAGGATGAGATATTGCCTGCTCTCCTGGCCATTTCTGAGTTTTTTCACTACCCACAGATCTCACTGTATACTCTCCAGACGAGATAAAAATCTTGGGAGATAAGTGATCCCGCTCCATACCATCCCCCAACACAGTGCATGTGAGACGGCCTAGGGCCAAGAGTGAACTTTCTAACTATGGTCTCCAAAATGGGTTTGGTGGCACCCTTCTGGCCCTTTCCTGGTCAAAAGGACATATGCTGAGACCTAGAGATAACTCGATAAACAGGCGTAAAAGACAGGACCTTCAGTCTGCGTTCCCTGGAAATTTAAAGACCTTCTACCTCTTGGATAAGGAGAAAGAGTACAACAGGAAAAATCCCACCTATCATAACCCACAGGAGAATGAGAGGTTCTCTAGCGCTAGTGGCATCCAAATGACCCTAGATCTTATTCAGCTGCCGTCATCTCTAGAATAACTGCTTCCCTATTTTTCTTCTCACCCCAATCAAGCGACAATAGTATTTGGGAGGCATGATGGGAAGTGAAATCAAAAACTTAATACTGTAATGTTTTTTTTATGTAGCCTTCCTTGAAACTGTTCATAACATGATCACTCCAGTGGTGTTGAGGGGATGCTAAAAAAGGATGCTGCGGCTGGCTACAACTGCCCAGCATGAGGAGACAGTACCATACTACATATCGCAAGAGCAGTAACAGACCAAAATTCAAATTTCTACCAAATGTGACTTACTGCCATACCATCATAAATTTTGTAAAACCTATAATCATACAACTGAAAGTATGTAGCTGTAATATGCAAGTTGAGTGGGTCACTGTAAATGTGAAAATAGCCGTGAAAGTGACTGTTAAAAATGTTAGTAAGGTAATTAAAAGGTTTATGACAGGAGAGATAATAGGAGATGGTGTGGTTATGTCAGTGAAAGAGTGCTTGAGCGACAGACCAAGCTGTGTATGTCCATAGTAGGGAAAAGTTCCAAGGCAAAGCATACAAGGAATAATTGTTCATTTATAATGAAGAAAGTGGCTGTAAAAATAGGTACATCAGTTTAACTGGGAAGTTACACTGAAGGATACTGCACAGTATACGTATTTTTTTACATCACAATTTTTATTTCCTTTTTTATACTGAAAACACATAACCCTCTCTAGTCAGTTTTGAGTTAGTTGAAGTGAACAGTTGTAACCCCAGATAATGTTAAACCCTTCATTTCAGCAATGAGAACACTGAAAATATTTCCTTACAATTACAACATTTATGGAAACTACGCAGTCTCCTCAACTTACAGTGAGTTAACTTCTCCAACTTAGCGTAAGTGCTGGATATATTTCTTCCAATTAACCTGCAACAAAAACAAAATCATAAAATTGTATTTCCCTTTAATTTCATGAGTTAGGTTTATAAAACTTTATTGTACAATTATGATTTAAAACAAAAATACCTTAATTTTCATTACCAAAGATGACTAGTAAACTGATGCTTCTAACAATAAAATGTTTGTAATTACCACACATATACTTGACAAAACAAGAGTTATCAGATCCTGAAGGCATCTATAAAGGCCATCGTGGAAGTCCACAGGCAATAACTGAACATGGAAAATTATGGCATTCTGTGTAGTTGCTAAATATATTACTGTACTCATGAAAAGAAGCCATATGAAAGTCATGCACGAATACCAAACTAGAATATAATTAACTGATATTCAATATTTATATTTCCTTTCAGAACAAATCAAAAGCCCTAGTGTACAGTTAAAAATGTCAATAAAAAAGTAAAAAAGTTTTCACACAGTGAAAACTTCTGTTCAAAAAGCTTTTTAGCTGGGAGGAACCTTAAGTATGTTAATTCTCCCTAACATTTTAAAAACTGTAGTTTCTCGAACACTAAAGAACTACAGTATCCTGTCTCTAATTCAACTGGCTGTAATGGGGTGAAGGTTATTAAAAAAAAAAATTGCATAACACACAGCAACCCCTCACTTAGGCTATTTGCACCATTTACTCTAAAAGGATGACAAAAATGATGAACTGCAGGCACCCGTAACTGTGTCCTATACTTAGCCTACGATAGTTGCCTACAAAAATGAGCTTCACCTTGCTGTTTCCTTAGCCTAATGCATGCAAACATTCCTTAAAAATGTCCAGAAACAATAAAACAGCACTGTACTTTACTAGTGTACAATTTGCTGATGTTAATAACTTTACATTGCATTTTGTGGTGGTATTTTTTATATTTTCACATTTCCCCTTTAAAGTGTCTGTAAATTAATCTGTACAAGTTGATTTTGAGTAGGCTTGTCTATTCTCATAAGCTATATGTTTATCCTACAAATCCTTAGTAACATGTTTCAGGTTTTAAGGTAATTCTCAAGGTATACTATGAATTTCATTACCAATAATACTGTATTAATGGTGATTATTCTCAACTTCGGCAGAAAATTTAGCAAAATCTGCAGGCTGTAACCGAGACTGTTGAAAGACAAATTTATCTGAGCCATTAGCTTGTAGTCCTACAGTTAGTCAATGTAAGAGGTCCTCATCTTCTGATGGGCTTCTGGTTCTGAAATTTCCTTTCTCCCAAGTTTCCTATATGTACTTTTTTTTTTTTTTTTTTTTTTTTTACTAAAATCACTTCTTAAAATGTAAAAACCAAAAGACTCCCAAAATCATTGATGTAAGGTACAATTGGAGCCTTGGGCTTGATAAAAATTCAGGTTAATGGCACCCAAAATAGAGAATGGCAAAACTCATCTAGAGTTTAACTCCATAAGGGGACAACTCAATGTAAGTACTTGAATGATAATAATGAAGAAAGAAAAACTAATCAGCAAAGTGGAGATTGTACCTGCATGTCCTCCAAGAAGGAAAGAAGCAAATATGTTTCTAAACATATACTGAGTCCATAAATAGTCACAGTCATGTAGATCCATATCTCACCAAGTTCAAAGAGTTAATCAAGAAAATTCATGCATGCATGTCTACAAACTAGTCTCTGGTCTTCAACTAACACATGAAACGATTCACTTGATGAACCTAATGCAACTACAGGTGGTATTAAAATGACTGAATTTATATAATTCAATCTTGATAGAGAAAAAATGTGCAAATCACTTCAATCACTTACTTTGCTCTTTGCATAAACTCTGTATACTGTCGTAAATCTCTTGGACGTCTGTTATTCTGAGGGAGAACACTGTTGGTTTGGTTTCCCTGCTGTGACCTAACAATTCGAACAAATTCCTGAGTGCGGTCACGAGATGCCATTTCTGAATCTTCTATGTCGCAGATAGATGGCCAAGGTGAATAACTAAAGCTTCCTTTACTGTTCAAATTACCACTATCACTGTTCCACTGGTAACTTTGACCATTCACACTACTATTACCCAGAGGAAAAGTATTTTCACTATAAGTCAGTGTTCCATGACAACTGGCATTTGCCTGTTGAGGATAACCTAGACTCTGGGGCTCTAAAATACTCTGCACCACAGTGGAAGGCTTAAACGTATCAGTTTTTTTGTAGTAAGCATGATCGCCTGATACATTCACAGAGGGAGCTCCTAAAAGAACCCCTTCATTCGTGTTGACAACCTGTAAGAAAGACAAAATTCAGTTTGAAATCCACAAAGAATCTGTATAAACTACTTGAATTTTTATTACTTTAAAAAATTCTGCAAAAAAAAAAGGATTTAATTCTAAAAAGTAATATTAAGAGTTGGAAGATTTATTACCTTTAAAAGAACTGAAAATTTAAGCCACTATAACAGCAAAGCACTATATCTGAAATAAGGCACTGTTTTATAAGAAGTCAAAAGTATTTAACAAAGTACAAAACCCTTTATAAACACCCAGGAATCAATATAAAAAGCAATTACCACTTCTGTACTAGATAAGTTACCTGGCAACTGTAAGTTCTATCTGGGTGATTTTTCAGCAAGCTCACCTAAAGGTAACCCTGGAAGGTATTGAATTGATGCTTTGATATTACATGACAAACTGTACTGCAACTACCAAGGTCATGGGTCTCAAAAATGCTGTAACCTACTTGTTACAGTGATAGCAATAGGAAAAAATTAGACAAAATCATTCCCTGGCACCTAATAATTGCACATAAACATGGATTACTAAAACAAAGATAAAATAAAGAAACAATATCACTCAAGGTCAAATTTAGAAAACTGCAAGATTCTTCAACAAACATGACAATATTGACTAGACTGGTACCATATGGTGTCCAACCTGAGTATGCAAACAGCAGTTTCCCACATCTTAAGTCCTAATCCTGTACACCCATGGGAGGATCTGATTGATTTAATGCCATAATTTTCTGGTTATTATCAAGCAGAATCACTTAAAATGATTTTCAAAGCCTCAACATTTTCTTTGTAATTGGGAAAGTTAAGTGAATGAAAAAGGAATCAACTTTAGTGACCTGGATATTGTGCTTCCTACCAAAATGCCACTTCTGTCATTGCCCCTAATACCAGGATGTGCAGCCATCCATAAAAATTCTTTTCCTATCACAATACTTTCATAAAAACACCACTCTAAAATCTACACTGCCTTTTAATGTCTTGAGTGGAATGTTCCTGAAGATTGCAGTGTACTTATGAAAGCAATAAAAATGACTTTTCACTAGGTCTATACTGTACTTCTTTCAGCAATGGCTTCCTTTAATCACTATTAATCCTGACGATGGAGAACGGACAACTGAAATAAAATTACATACTCTGACGGGGGCAAAGCTTTTTAAAATGCCTCTATAAATTAATGTTGGTAGGGGCAAAATGTTTACAAAATGGTGAATTTCCACTTTTGATGAAGGAAAGCCCCAATGTCTCAAACTACAACTATGTAAATAAATAGCATGAAAAATGTATACATATCTACCTGTTCCCTCTTTTTGAATATTTTAACTGGTCACCTATTAGTATAGCACTTTTAATTGTAAGGCACCCACCTTTTCCCACTAACAATCCTGGACTAACAGCCTTCTACTGCATTAACGGAAGTCATAGAATTACCTGCGGTTGAAAGGCATACGAAGACTGTGGCAAATTCAGAGGTGAATGTCTCTGGAAGCTGCTTTCTGCAACAGAAGTCCCAGGCACCGGCAACTCCTCCACATACGACTCAGACCCTGCACGCCTCCGTCGAGTCGTCATCACACACCACTAATGACTCTGTATGAAATCAAGTCAATAAAAAGTCTGAGATATCAAGTCTGAAAAT
This sequence comes from Macrobrachium rosenbergii, assembly GCF_040412425.1. Classification (NCBI taxonomy): domain Eukaryota; kingdom Metazoa; phylum Arthropoda; class Malacostraca; order Decapoda; family Palaemonidae; genus Macrobrachium; species Macrobrachium rosenbergii. The sequence goes on from NC_089752.1 coordinate 108,139,969, forward strand.
TTAAATTCTGCAATAAATATTCATTCAATTCTGTAATAAAATAAACGGAAATAAGAAATGCATTGTGTTGTGAAATATCCATGAGTTTATGCTGAATATGCATAAACACAATATGTAATACTGTATTTAGAATGTATGAATGAAATCCACATGGAAAATTCCAGACTGAGTGGTCACGAGCATTTGTACTGTAAATTAAAACAGATGCAATCAGATAACTGTTTGAATATAAGCCCCCTTTCTCCCATTCAATGGTTAATCACTAGGATATGGTGTCAGAATCAGTGGGTGTGGACCATGCCTTACCAAAGAATTGCAATGTAAGCCTGCTGACTTAGTGAAGGCTCTGGGCATGAGGAAAGCTAGCAGTAAGTGATTCATGAGAATCCTTGTCAGTCTAGCATGGCAATGTGTCACATCAATAAGCTGTTTCAATACTACTCCCTACAGAACTGTAAAGTGCAAAGGGGTGGTAGTGTTATATTTGGCCTGAAATATGAAATTTCAGGTTATTTCCCAAGAAGAATAGCAGAATGATTAATGATTGTACCCTTCCACCTTATCTAAAATAAAAAAAGGATATTTCTTTTCCAAATGCAAAGTTGGCCAAAGAATCTGGGTCTCTGAAACCTAAACCAGTTATGAAGCAAAATGGTTTGGAATGGTTTAGAACAAACTCAAAAGAATCCTCGTCTGCATCCACTGGTAAACTCAATGGGGGAAGATTTAAATGCTCCTGTCACTATTCTAATCCCAGCATTACAGATAAAAATAAAATCTAACCCCTGCAACATGGATGGAGCTCAATGCCTTAAGTTGGTTAGAGATGGTTGATATAAAAATCTCACATCCATATGTAAGCTTAGTAAGAAACACTTTTATTATCCTATTTAATGAAAGTATTGTTTTTAAGTCCAGAAAAGTTGGCAAAGTGGCAATGATATGCATGAAGTAGTTTACATACACCTAATATGCAGACTCAGTGGTTTGTACCTTTGAAATTTCTAAACTAAAAGTTTGTATGTAGAGGACTACCTGTACTTCACTGACTCTAATTTTACTGACAACAGAAATTCTTTGGTCATCTATATACACATGGTCTGAGTGAACACCTATTATGCAGCAATAATGAACTTCACTACTGTACTCTGTTAATGGCAAGCTGTAAGAATCAGTCATTACCATTCATTGCCATGCTTGAAGCAGCAAAAGATACTGGAAAGTCATCAACAAAAGAATATCACTTGGGGCTACTGTCGATATTCCATTAACGGACAATGGAAACAAGGTACAGTCATACAAAAACACTTCCTGACAATTAACATTTGACAATACTTGGAATCAAAATGTTCTAAACTTTAAAAGGGCTATTTTGCGAAGTGTATTTATCATCCGAGATTTTTGTATATTTCAAAAAGTTTTGGGCATTTCTTTTCCCTTTGCTATGTCTGCATATTGTTGGCATTTTTCTCTTTACTATATTTGCGTAAATGATAATTCTAGTATTGCTTAATACAAACCAATTTGCTTTTTCATCTTGACTTCATTCACTGCTTGCAATAATACTGTTTTGCAAGCACACAGCAATATATTGCAATCTTCCATTCATCTTCATGACTGGCAGCTTAGTACAGTTTGCTGCATTATACTAATGGTTTTTCTTTTTCAAATATATAAACATGACATTTTTTGTCTGTGGCATCACATTCTTCTCAACAGTTATAGTACGAGTACAGTATTACTCGGGTACCATGTGATGCCTGCCTACAATCAACATTAAAAAAAAGGGGGTGAGGGGGGGCACCTTGAAAATCTTGAAAAGACACCACAAACTTTCCTGAAGTTCATTTCTCCACCAACTGTGCTAATAAGAACTGACTCCCAAATGCTCACACCCCATAGCTTATCCAAAGATAGCACCAATATAATTGGAGACACAAGAGTTAGCCTAAAAAACATGTAAGGTCTGCAACTATTACATGGAAACAATCATCCCCACAACTCTAATCCTAATAGTTGGCAATTTACAAAGTGTCAGGGTCCTTACCCCATTATCAGCCCACCCAAAGATTCCACAGGTTGACCTCTGAGGTAGTTCTGCCCACAATGTACAGTATATATCAATGGTATTCCTTCTGGATAAGACCTTGAAAAGAGGTATTTTCTATGTTGGAAAGTCAAATACAGTAAAACAAGCTAGAATATTTATGTGGAAAAGTTACAGGATCTAAAGGTAAAACTCGGGGCAACTCCTCAGCTGCACTATGAAGTAATAGTTACAGAAAGAATGGAAAGGAAAAATGGAAGAAAAGAGAAAGGAACAGAGGTAAAGTAAAAGGTAAAATGTAGGTGTAACAAAGGGCTGAAAGGAATACTATTCTGTTTAAATCTCTTAGTTATTCCTATGCTACATCAAACAAGGTGCACCGATGGAACCAGTAAAAAGCAAGCACGAACCACAAGCCCACAAACTGGCAAGGGCCTACTAGCAACAGTAAATATAGCTATATTTTAGAAAAGATCATGGTCCACGGGTAACTATTGACAATAATCATTCATGGAACAACAACCTGTGGAAGTACAGCTAGAGAAAGGCTACCTTCCTCATGATGGGACTCCTCAAGTGCATGCACATCCGATGTAAACCAATTTGCAAGCTCATCAGTCCAGATTTTGGACACTGGTTTTGCAACAAAACACTAAGAAATTGATGCACAGTACAAGCCCCACCACAGCAGGGAAACAGGCTGTACTTAAACACACAGCAAAATAGCACAGGAAATGGACAGTATGCCAACCACCTTAGTGAATGTGATACCATTCAAATGATCGTATTAACCACCTCAATTAGCATAAGACAACATCAACAGATATTATGGTAAGAATGGCAACCAGCCTGAAGGAGACCAAAGACAGTAAATGAAATGATTCTGAAGATTTGAAGGAGTGGTCCCATGGCCAGACCCCGCCATCCCATAATACCAGAGGTATTATGGGATGAGTGCCAGTAAACGATCAGCGAGATGATCAATATCAGGTATAGGGACCATCCCCCATTACAGTAATAATGAACAATATCCATCACAAGGAAAGAACACAAGGAAAGACCTTCCTAAAAGGCGTAATGTAGGCAGACAGGCTCAAGCAATTAGGTGACTACTGTACTTCTCTAGGAGGTTTGTTCCCAAGAGGGGGCAAGACTGGTGTTCCTGCTAAGAGGAAAAAGAGGACTAACCCAGAGGAGACACTTCCAACCATCTCCATCTTAGGCTGGAAATAACAATGAAAATTGAAGGATAGCGGGGAAGAAATAAAATATAGAAGGAAATGCAAAAGGCAAACACAATGTTTCCTTCTCCCACATGGCTATCCCTTGCTTAACCCCTGCTGCTGTGGTGAAGGCCAAGACAACAGCAGGAAAAGCATCTGAAGGGGAAAGCAGAGATCCAAGGGAAAGGGTTCTTAGGCAATGTTAAAAGATCCCTTGATGAATTCCAAATTTGCCCAAAGGCTGACAATAGAAACTGTAGACTAAATATTCTAGGTTGTTATTGGCATACCAGACATCCAAGATGTAAGAGAGGGGTCTACATGTAGCCTAGACTGACCAAACAAGGAAGGAACCAATCTGAAAATCCCAATGAAAGTCTTGCTTAAGCTTGATTACGAATTCTCACGACTAAATCTACAGCTTCTAGTTTTTAGTTCCAAAGGAATAAAGACTGGCATCTCTTCTACACTAGACCAAAAAACCCTCTAAAAATCTTTGTACCCGAGTATTTTAATATTTTTATATTTTAATATTTTTATCACAAAAGGTGCATTTAGTCATGAAAATTATAAGAAAATACAGTAATTAGTGAATATTTCTTTGTGATAAATACTGCAAATAGGCAAATTTTCCATGAATAATATGTATATATGTTCCATACAGAAATCCACGAATTGGTGAGTCCGTGAATCCAGAACCGCAAATAGGCAGGAGGTCAACTGTATACTGTATAAAAAATATAACCAAAGACTTACAATAAGAAATCCATAAAAAGAATTCACATAAAAAAATAGCTGAAGTACAAGGAACAAAAATTAACTAGCTGTTCAAGCATTCTTGACACAGTCAACAATCACAAACACAATATTACCACATTATAATTAACTGTGCATGTATTTCTAACTTAACAGTGTTACAGTAATGGCTTTAAAACCAAGTCGACATTGACATCTTCACTCAATGAAAGCCTCAACACCAAACCTTCCTTCACTGAAGGTATACACAGTATATAAAAAAAGACAAATGTCTGAATCTTTGTAGAAACAAAATATGGTTTTCCTAATTTTTCTGGGTGTTTTAAATGGCTTGACTTCCATTGCCATGGAAAAATCGGTTGTTTTCTCGACAGAGGGACCTACTCCAAACCCCACAATGGGGACAACAGAGTGAAATGGCATATATTTTAATGTTAATACTAGCTACACTCATAGACATGCTGCATTAAATACCTAGGGGATAAACACTGAAACAAAAAAAAAAAATTGGTAAATATTTCAGCACCATTAAATTTCCTGATGTATTGTGATTTTCATATTGAGCATATTAAGGAGATTTAAGAATACAGCATAAAAAATAGTACTAAAACAAAATAATACTGGAAACAGTGCACAGAAACTCAAATTCTGATTAAGGAAAGGTTAGGCTAATAGGCTAGACTCAGCTCTGATACAGAACATATGGTTTAACAAAATTGTTAAAAAAAGTGATGCAATATGCCAACGTAGGTAAAGGTGAAAGCAGCCTTGCATTTCCTCGTGCGATTTACAAAGCCCGAGTCGGGTCACTTGATCTCAAGGTCAAGTAGGGCCTGGCACCCTAAGTTAGGCTAGGGAAGGTTATGTTAAGATATGGCCTATATCCTTATAAGCAAGTTTTTGTACTTCTACATTGAAAAGACCAGTTTCCCACTGTGGCCCCCAACCCCCTCTCTAGGTTATTTAGGCTTCAATAGGGGGGGGAAGGGTGTTTTCCTTTCGTACAATTGCTTTTGATTGCAATGGTCAAAATCATTTGCACAACTCCCAAAAATGGGGGAAACCTTAATTTAAGTAGAAAAAACACTCCTTACGTTAATTACAAAGGTAAACAAAGTAAAAATGGGTTTACTTTACGTGAAATGTAATGCAGGATAGCAAAGCCTAGGCCTCGATAAATGTTATCAGTTGCAATGGCGATAGCCTAGCCTGTCAACCGAACTGACCACTAAAACTTCGTAAAATTAAGCAAACTGTTCTTGCTTGCAATTTCAAAGCCATCTAACAAGCCATGCAGTAGGTTAGTGAAGCCACAAAGTTACTCGGGAGAAAATACGACAGACCAGCCTACGGGAACTTGAATCTGACAGGAAAGGTATCCTGGGCTCACTAAGTACTCGACAGGGATTAAAAGCACCGTTCCCAAACTCGTACCATATTTACCTCACATTATGAGACTCAACATGTGTAATTCAATTGGCTGATACTGCACGAAATTCCCAGTTACCTGTCAAATCCATAAAATGTTGCTAACATCACATTACGTTGGTATACCAACACTGTCAGGCAGAAGTTAGCCACGATTACAAAATGACGTCACGGGCTGTGCATTTCTTAGAAATGTTTTTAACAATTTTAGTGAAAGTGAAAATTTTAAAAAATAATCTGGAATGTTTGTACCACATTAAAAATAATTTAAATGCATAAAATAACCCTTCATACGTTGTATTTCCGAAAAAAGATTAATGAGTTCCCAGTTTTCCCCTAGAGTTTACGTCTTGTCAGTAACTGTTATGAAATTATACTCATATCGCTAGTGTCAAATCAAGGAAGTGTATTTTCTTGCCATTCATCCCATACCCCTCATGCGGAAGCTGTCAGCTTTTTTCTGTGGTTTTGATTCTTATTAGATTAAACTGGCCTTGTGCTAGCACTGGCTCTTATTCTTAGTTCCTAATAGTAGGTGTTAGGCACTTTTCACGTCATATCCCGGAAAATATTTTATCTTCTGCCTCATTCTGTCTATCTGTAATATTTATAATTAAACACTTGTTATTAGATACAAATATGATGATGAGAAGATTTTAAAAGAATATGATTCCTGTACAGATAACAAAAGAGGAACCAGGAAAAAAGAGGAATACAAGGAGCGCTGTTTGTTACATAAAAAGCATGTGTATTTGGATCGAGGGAAATCCACTTATGTCTTAAGGCGAGTGTGACAAGTGCCAGACAGTAGCGAGATCAAATAATCTCAAAATCAAAGGAAGACAATTTAGCAAGTTTGCAGCTGTCCAGCCTCACTGACTATTATTCGTTTCCTTTATTTTGTGGATCTCTTTATCTTGTTGACCAACCTCTCTAACTCCCCCTTTTTTACTGTCGTAAGAGCTGAATGGTCGAGAGTGCTTGGCTGGACATTTTAACTTTCATGAAATCAACACAGTGTTAGTATGATTTCCTTAGCATAATAGCGTTATATTACATTATATAGTCCAGGTACAAAATCTTCCTTAAATGAATTGAATAGGATTATACAACTTTCAGTTAGAAATAGGAAAAACAAGTACAGCGCAACACCATATATTTTACATAATAATTGGTAAGGTTACATAACTTAGGATTCAGGCTTGGCAACACAGGGTCCTCATATAAAAACCAATTCCAGGTCTAGCCTTTGCAGGAGCCTGTTTTTTGCTGATTCATGCCTTGGATAAATGAGTGGATGACAAGGCTATCACTGGTGCCGACAGCTTTGCAAAATATGTGCAGAAATGGAAGCCCTTTGGCGGTGTAAGTCTATTCTGAAGTTCAGACTTATTGCGAATGATGACTTTCCTTACAGCACACACTCGATA